>NW_017729002.1:10310266-10321937 GCF_001723915.1 Gavialis gangeticus | reverse complement strand
CCCCCCCGTTTTTGTGGAAATTGTACTCTCTGCTCACAATATTGCTGAGCTGTCTGTAATGATAAATGATGTGCCTTTCTTTAAATTTCCTTTCTGCTCAGTGCTAGTTATTGGCCAGGTTGGATGCGTGTTCTATTTGGATAAATCCCTTTGGCAAAACGCACAGACTTTATGCATGTGGCAACAGATGTACTACGTATGGCAGAATTTATTTCTTTGTTGTGCTAATTATATAACTTGATTTTTACCTGAGGCAATTATAATTTTAGAAACAATGACTGCTGGTGGGTTCTGTGTGTGAATTTGAACTTTTGTTCTGACTGAAATGATGGTTTTAAATGTTGCTAAGAGCCTAGGTAGAGATCAGGCTTTGTTCATTCTTCAGCCTAGGCATTGATCCTTTTCAGGTCCACGAGTAGAGTGGCCAGGTGAATTTTATGGACTGCTATAGAGATTTGTTCTTTGTTTGTTAATGGGGGTATATTATTGACTAACCGAGGTGCTTGGAGCTGGCTAGATACTCTAACCAAATTGTGCTGTTTGTCTTAATGACTATGCAGGGTAACTCCCTTTGATAGCTACAGGATGAACAATATAAAACAATTGTCTTTGACAATGCTTTCCCTCCCCCCTCCTCCAGCTGTGAGAAGAAAATTCATGCAAAAAAATCATTTTGACTTATCATCACTTCCTCTTGCCTTTTATATTTGACAACTTCTAGGGAAAGGTGCTGGATTTGCAGCAAAACAGGCAAATTTAGATTTAGTCTAAGCCATTCTACCATGACTAAATATTCAACATTTTCTGAAAAAGAAATTCACTTTTGGTCTTTGGTGACCACTGCTTTATCCAACTTTAAGATAATATGATTAGTTGTGATTGGTTAAATAATGACATATTGTTGCCATTGATTGGCTGAGCCTATTTTTCTGAATGATGTAGATTGTAGGAGGTAGGTTGTAGGATGTAGGCTCTAAATGATGTAAGCAGAAGTCATTTAAACTCCTTTCTCAAATGGAGGGACTGTATTTTGTTTGTTATCTCTAAGACAGTAAAATACACAATGCTTTGAGCAGGCAGAGGCAATTAAACTAGATGAGGTCCTTTCTAGCTCTTCCTTACAATCCTGTGAAATTACACCCCTGCCCCACCCGGCCCCCCAATCTTCCTATCAAGTATCAAGGAAACAACCCTGTTTAGCTCCCCATTGTTGTGTGATGGGACAGGACTGCTTACCACACAGCCTCTGAACACAATCAAAGATAGCAAGTCCATACTTGTTCCCTGGAGGGGCACATCCCAGGTAAAATAGGAGGATTTTGCTTAGAGGGCCAGATCATCTGGTGGTTTTTCCATAAGCACACATACCTTGAATGTGTTCTGAATATCTTGAGATTTCCTCTCATTATATATGTACGCAGCCTGTCTGTGATGAGGCTGCTTTATAGGATGTGTTCACATGCTGTTGGCTCAATGAGTCTGCCTTACTGAATAATTTGTATATACTATTGCTATTTTAATGTTGGTTTTTGTTTATTCTACCCTAGAGTTTTAAAAGTGGGATGCTTACTCTTAGTCACTTAAACTATATTTAAATAACATTTAAGAGTCCTAAATAGATACAAGGACATAGGCAGGCAAGGTTCTTTGGGTAGATGTAACATTTTTTATTAGACCAACTGAGTAGTTGGAAAAAAGTTCTTTGCAAGCTTTCAGGCGCAATCACCCTTCTTCCAGCATAGGAAGTCTCTGCCGTTCTGAACCTTGCCTGCCTAAATAGATATGTGGAATTTAGGAGAAGTTATAGTGGTTCAGCAGCAATGAAAATTATCCCACTTGTATTTAGGTGCTCAAAGAAATAGGAGAAAATTTGGCATGGAGGAGATGGTGATTAAAGCATGGTAGAAGATGAACACAATTGCTATAATTGGAATAAAGTCATTTTAAGGACTAATAGGTAAGTTAAAATAGTTCCTTAGCTGCTCTACCTTACAGAAGACTGCCTAGTATTGGATTCAGGGATCAAGCCAGTCCTCTGAGGATCTCCCCCAGCACTTTCTTACATGAACAGAGAATGTATCCCTTAGTACTTGGACAAGTAGCTGTTTTCAGTTGTTGACCTTTTTTCTTTTCCCCATTAAATATTATATTCAATTAGAAGTTGCTGTTGTGTAAGGCATATTTCTTTCACTAGAAGAATGATATCTTTTGCCATGCTAGTGGCTAGATTTTTATTTATTTATTTAGTTTCCTCTCAAGTAGTGAGGGAATGCAGCTTTCAATTCAAATAGTAAATCCTGGCTACGATAAACCTTTCCCCCCCCCCACAATAACAGTATTGTAAAGAAATGGTGGGTCTAAAAGGAGTAGGTGGTATGTAATATTAAAAACTGTAGCTTGTCAACCAAGGCTATTTAAAAAGATTCTGAGTACCACATAATAAAGGTACTATCAGCAAATACCAGACTAGCATCTCAGCTAGCTTTACTGGGCTGTGAGTTATTGCTGTGGTCAATAGATCTCTTTTCTGTAGCATTCTGCTTATGTAGGTGATAAATCTTACAGTCTTATGGGAATAGGGTCAGGCTTCTGCTACTCTGCCCCATTATTTTTCTCCTACATCATTTAGAAAACTGCTGGACTGGACCATTTTTTGGTGCATAGACTTTTTGTTCAGCTACATACTAAATTTTATTGTGCATATTAAAATTTAGCTCAGGCCATGTTTTAAGCTCCATCTCAGAAGAAGATGAAAGCAAAATAAAATCTTAACCAAGAGACCAGATAAGCATGAAATGTGGAAAGCAAATGCTGTATTTTATAGAATTTTCAGACACCAGCCACAAAAAGGTAAAATCGAGCCCACTTGTTGACCGCCAGTGTCAGATTTTTCAAATGATTCAAAAGAAACACTTTCCTGACAAATGAACAATCCACAAGAAGTGGCACCAGTTCAGTGGTTCGGGTAGTTTCTGCAGTAATACCCATGAACTCTCTGAATATTTAAGTAGACCATAAGGTTTGAGGGATTTCTGCTGTTTACGTAGAGGCAACTGTGTTAGCTGTTAAGGACATGGATTGAGATCGATGACAATATTCTTGGAAATCACTAGGAAGTCACAGTTCACACACTGCCCAGCAAATTTCTGTGTCATTATTAGCTATAAACACTCTGATTACATGTCATATTGCACTTGCATAAAGACTGCACATGAGAAAGAAAGACGTGTGAATCAAGGAGTTGTTTTTTTAGTTTCTAATTAGTAAAAAAACCCCAAAAAGCAAAATAAAAAAAAGTCAAGGAGCATTTCCCTAAGGTATTAAAAGTGGCCACTATGTCTGTGTCATCTAGCTACTTCTACTAGCACAGTAAGAGGCAACCTCTCTGTGAAGGCACACAGCCATGGAGGCAACATTTTTACATATGTTCCTTTCAACTTTCTGAACACTGTCACTCCAAAAGGAGAAGGGAAACTTGCTTTTTTCCATATCAGATGTCTAAGAAAAATGGTGGATATCTGATATGCACAGAATGCATAAAACCAGGTTTCTCATTGTGCATCTTTCATATGTGCTTTCCCACCTCAAGCCCCCTTGTGGCATGTATGTTATTGCAGGGGCACCAGATCCATTTTCTTTCCTCAGCCCTTCAAAAATGTTTCCTACAAGTTTACCTATGGCTGGTATCACCCCTGCCTAGTGTGGTTTATTATCATCACATATAATGCATCAGTCTTTCAAATCACAGTATACTATCCATCTGTCCCACAGCATGTGCATAGTCCTTGAGTCCTAAACACAGCACATCAACCCAGATAGCCCAGTGGTTGATATCTTCCGTTACTCTTCTTCATTCCCCTTTGTCCAACAGCTATTCCAGCCTTTTACTTCTGTGCTTGTCACAGCAGAAATTCCCCAGAGTTCTTTATCAGAGGAGAGTCTACCATTCTCCCTGTATTATTTCTTCTCTGCCTTGCACTGGTCACTGAAGATGATCCTTAACCCATTTGCTTTTAGTTTCTAGCTGTCCAAGCTGAAGAAGCCAGCAGGCAAGCATACACACTGCTTCCTGCCTTTATCTTCTTCCCATTCAGAAAAGCCAGCGGGCAAATCTTATGCTGCTGTCTCAGGTCTCAGCCTTTTCTGGGAAGTCTTGCAGCTTTCCCCTGGGATCTTTCTCAGCTTATTAGTCCTAGATGACATCCCACCCTAATAGATAGGTCATTTTAGGAAATGCCTGGTCTGTCTCAGGGGAGCTGGACTAGCTTTACTTAAAGGATAGGCCACCCTGTGACATGTAGTAAACTAGTGTTATATGGCTGCTGTTCTACAGCTTGCTCTTTCCCATTTGACTAAAAATAGGAAGATTGTTTACACTGATTTTCAGAGGACAGAAGAACTGCTCTTACTGACTTCGGTGCGAGTTGAAGGCACTTAGCACCCTTTAAGATGAGACCATCACTGATAATAGGCACTGGTTTTTTTTTTCTTTCCTTACAGCTAAAAATGTGAGCATGCTTGAAATAGGTTCCATACATTTAGAAAGGTTGGTGTTGTAGGATTGCTGTTTTCTGTTGTTTGCAAAGACACCTTTTATCTCCCAGCACTGAAGCACAAAAATCTAAAATGTCATAATCTAGAATATGTGAGGCAGGGATTTTTGTGGGTGATGTGTTTTAGTGGGCCCACAACATGGCTGGGATAGACATAGACAAGCTTTCAAATGCAATGCATTCTTCTTCAGGTCTGGGCATAAAATAGGTACAGTGGGGACTAAAGACAGCCTGCACGGCTGTGAAGTTTCCATGGGTAGCTGGCAGACAAGAAAAGGAAGCTTAATTATTTGAAAGATCAAGGCCTTTAAAAAGGGAAGAGGGTCATTCTCGTCCTCGCTGCTTCTTGGATCATCACAGCCCTTCTGCCCTAATGGTTCCTTCCACTTTATTCTGCATCCCAAGCCCACTCCTCATAGGAGTACACTGTAGTTTTCTCCAGTCTTTTGCCACCTCATTCTGTTTTCTTCCCCAGATCTTTGTCCTAGTTTTCTGCCTGGAGCTCCTCTGTTCACATCTGCCCAGGTCTTCTATCTTCACCTAACCACTGAGGGGACAGGGATGAATTAAGAAAACAGTGAGGCATACTCCACGTGATCAGTTCCTGTACCTGATGGCAGAGGAAAGAAACAATTAGTGAAAATCCTCCCCAGTCCCAGCAGCCATAGGATGGAGCATGCTCATTCACCAGCTGCGGATACCAGATAAAGGGGGTTAGGACATGGTCAGGGTAGATGGCACCTTTTGAATAATTCAGGTGCCAAACTCCAATAAGACCTTACTGAGTGTGACAGGGGCAAGCTCCCAGGCCCAATCTCACTCTCCACCTTCTCACTAGAACTTTGTCCCCTCCTTGAGGCTAACTCTCCACCCTCTCACCTCTCCATCCTCCACCCCTGCAGGCTCAGGTGCCACACCATGGCATGCCTGGCCCACCTCACCAGGGTCCTCAACCCCTTTAGGACTCAGGTACTTCAACGACCATGCCTGTCTCCCCACCCCGCTTTGCTCACAGACTACCCCCCGAGTGATGGGGGCTAAGGTTATTAAGGTGCTCTGACCCACCTTTCCCTGAGGAGGTTTGTGGTCCTCGTATTTAGCTGACACTGCCCCACCACAGGCAGTCCTACCAGGCCTTCCTAACCCAGCAGGGTGAAGTTTTAGGTCATGCCCAAGACTAGGGGCCTCCTGCCATCCCCATAACCCCTTTCCTTACCTCCAAGATGTTCCTGGAGCAGTAGGTCAGCCAGGCAGCATTTCTCCCTTGCTGGCTGGCAATAAACTGCTGTCCCAGCCTTGAAATCTGAGCATTAAAATGACTGCCCTAATCAGGCAGCTGCTGGCTGCCTGCTCCAGCCCCTAAAGTGATGGAGCACCACAACTGCATCCAGTTTTGGGCTCCACAATTCAAAAAGGATGTGGAGAAGCTTGAGAGAGTCCAGAGAAGAGCAACGCACATGATCAGAGGTCAGGAAAACAGACCTTACAATGACAGGCTGAGAGCCATGGGGCTCTTTACCCTGGAAAAGTGCAGGCTTGGGGGTTATCCGATGGCTACCTGTAAGTTTTTCAGGGGTGACCACCAGTATCTGGAGGAACATTTGTTCACCAGAGCACCCCAAGGGATGATGAGGTCGAACAGTCATAAACTACTACAAGACCACTTCAGGCTGGACATACGGAAGAATTTCTTTACTGTCCGAGCCCCCATTGGAGGTGGTTCAAGCACCTACATTGAACACCTTCAAGAGCAAATTGGATGCTTATCTTGCTGGGATCCTATGACCCCAGCTGACTTCCTGCCCTTGGGCGGGGGGCTGGACTTGATGATCTTCCGAGGTCCCTTCCAGCCCTAATGTCTATGAAATCTATGAAACTGACAGAAGGCAGGGCAGGGTGGCATCCTGAGTTCAGATTCATCTACCTCTCTATTCATGGGTTTACTGAATGAAATTTTTTGTTCTGTGTTGTGTGAAAGGTTAGATTGTCTACTGGTCTTTTTTAAGTTTAAAAGCTCTGAATCTTGTATAGGGTTTTTTAAACCTCTTGCAGTGAGATCTGAGCTGTCAACTGTGAGAGAATTGGAGGAACTAGAAATGGATCATCTTGCCCATCTCTGTTCCGTTTTTATAAAATGAACTGACATTTTGTAAAAATATGGAAATCCGAATGACTATCATTTCCATACAACATAATCATTTCTTACCCACAGAACAAAACTTATCCCTCCAGTGCACTTGGGCATGCAACATATGTCTTGGTAGTGCCCTCTTCTTGACCCAAAAATCTTTACATATGCCCTGTGCACTGACAAAACTATCAGAAATGAAACAACCTGGAGGTTGTCTGTTGTAGGGCATTGAAAAGATTAAGCTATCACCAACCCCAATCCTAATGGAGTTGGCATTTAATACAAGGAAGCTTTCTTTTATATCTAGGTCTTACCTTGATTGGCAGATAATGTCATTATTTTGACTGACAGTCCCCAGTCAATCATGCATTGTATTGTAATGCAGATTTCCCTTGATTCCCTGAAGGATGTACTAGATTCTGGGAGTTCCTTGCCAGAGGCTTTACATATTACTGAATGTTTTGGTGAGGTACTGTAAATTTCTTCAGCTGTTGTTATCCCTCATAGTCCTTGTTTTTGTCATAGTTAATTCAGTAGGAGAAGACAAAAATAAAGGTAGTATCCCTAAAAATTGCTTAGTGGTATTGACATTTTTTTTCATGTAAAAATATCAATCCCACATAGTTTATTGTATTTTTACAAAACAATGATGGACAGGCCAGAAATAAAATGTTCATTTTGAGCATCTGAAGTAGATACTTATCCAACTTTCACTGTGTTATATTCTTTGGGAAATATCATAAGAAACTCTGAATGCTCAAGGTTGGGCAAGGGGTGCAGCAAGCTGCAGCCCTTTGAAACACTCACCTATGGCCAAGCAGCAGCTCTGCAGAGGGAACAAGCCAGGCAGAGACAGCCTGTGGCCTGTCCAGGGAGGCACACGAGGTTTGCTGTGCTCCTGGATAATGAACAGGCTCCCTGGTGTGTGTGCCCCAATACACAAAAAGGTTGCTGACTTTTATACCCTGCAGCTAGTGGCTGCCAGAGATCAGCCCAGTCCTGGAGCAGGAGGTGGCCAGCGAGGAGCCCTGGGGCTGGGCTCAGGCCAGCCCCTAGTGGCTGGGCAGACCCAGCACTAAAGTTAGTTCTGGGTTGTGTCTACACGGGCATTACTGCACATTAACTAATCACAATTAAATTTAATACCTGCATCTGCAGGTATCTAATTTAGTCGCTCTTAGCCTGAGTTACTTCACGGTAAGGACATACACATGCAAACTGGATGTTGCTGTTTGAACTGGATGAATGACATATATATGTTGATGGACTTTACTGACTATCTCTGGAAAATATTATGGAGTGCAGGAAGAGTAAGTAATATTAAAAGGTTAACTTAATATGTCACTTCAGGTTTACTGGTTCATTTAATATTTTTGGACTCCAGTATGTAGTCTTTAAAAGTAACAGTAGCAGATCCAGGTCTGCAGTAGTACAAACCACTGTCTGTGATAGGTATCAACAATAAGTTTTCAAGTGTGTGCTTGAGGGACCTTTTTGTACTTTACCATGAGAATTATGAAATTGCCAAATGGGAAACTCACCATTTTCATTGAAAAGGCTTGAATCAAAAACAATGGTTTAGAATAATTTACCTAATGCCAACCTAAGGAAAGTGGTTTCTTTTATTTTTACAAAATACAAGGTTCAGAAAGCACAAGAAGTATTTTGTTTCTGATATCAGCAAAGGCCTACAAGAACGTAGACCAAAAAAGAATTAATGATGTCTTGGTAAGGTAATTTTATGATACTCTTATAGGCAGGTCTTTATTTTTACTGTTAGCTACTGATAGGAAATTTATCATGCAGTTCTAACCAAGAATTCGGACAATGTAAAGGGAAAGGATTAAGGCACCAACGTTTTGCTGTCAAGAATAATAAATATTCATATTATTCATAATGCATATATGATGTTATATATAAACTGAGGTAGTAATATGTTAGTAGCTCATGGAACATCTTGAATTCTAATGGTCACCTGGAATTGTGGGGGGGAGGGTTAATTATTTATTTTGGAAAAAAAATAAAGCACTATTGGCTGTAAAGGTAGAATAAATCTTGTAGAGATGAACAAACAAATCCATTTCTGTTGAGAAGAAGTTTACTTCAAAAATGGTTGTCACAGATTGGGAAAAAAGAATGTCATTATTCTGTTTGGTCTTGCTGAGCAATTATTACAGTGTCATCCTCACATGACTATATAATATGAACTGTCTTTGCTACGTTTTGCTACAAATGAAACAAACCAAACCAATATATAACAGAGTAGAAAACAAAATGGTTAAAGTGCTATGTAATCCTATCCAGAAACTGACAGAATAGAAATAAAATGAATCATTCTGTCCCTTTTTAACCCTGTAACTTGATGATATTTAAAGATGAATGCTAATTTTAAAAATCTTTTTATCTCCTTTTGTCCCCTAGTGGCACAAACTTAGATTGGAGTAGAAAGCATTTTTTTTTTGTTTTATTTTTGTTTCTTTTTAATGATCTATCTGGTCTGTTCAAAGCAACAGTACAACTTTTGCTCTTAAAACTTGTATTAATATTTCCATGTCTTACTGCTGTTTCACCTTAGGAAACCAAACAATAGTTAAGGTGGAGAGGGATTTGCATCTCTTATTTGTCTTCTGATAATATCCCTTTCTCAAAAAGAAGGAGTGCATCTAAATGATGACTGAATTCATAGTTAGGACACCTGGATTTTTCATGAGCACTGATATTTATGTTCATTGTAAAAATGGAGCAAATCACTTAGACTCAGTTTCAAAATCAGTTCCAGTTCCAGCTCAATGGAAGACATTCTACTTATTGCACTCAGCCTGTGCTTTGAAGGTTCTCATGCCTTTTCAACATTTCATAGTCCCACTGTATCATGAACCACATTCCCCCTCATTTGCATTTGTATGGACCGGTTCCCCAATTAATACACAACTCCTTAAAATCCCCATGGCAACTATAACAGTTGCCTAAAATTGCCTGGAGAAGTAATGTTAGAAATGTCTTCAGCATATAGGCTACCTTTTGATGAAATTTAACAGCTGGAAATGTTGGAGATAAAACTCAGGACAGGCCATAAGCCAGACACATGTAACTAGAACTGGTTAATGAATAATGGGCTACTTGGGGAAATACTAAATTTGTATTTCCTTCAGAGCTGAAAGTACTCAGTGGCTATGTCTATATGAGATGCTTACTGCAAAGTAGCCTAATAACACTGCACAGTAGCATGCTGGTCAAAAACTGTGCTAATATGCTACTGCACAGTGTTATTAGCCTACTGCGCAGTAAGCATCACAAAAAATGTGCCATCACTACTGCACAGTAAATGTAGTTACTGCACATTCAGTTACTACTTCATTAGGGAAATACTAAACTAAATGCACAATAACTACGGTGAATTAATGAATGTGTCGAAATGCCCAGTGTTTATTGGAATTAGAGCTAAAGTGTTTCAGATTAACCACCCTTACATTAAAGGATCAACAACTGGATGCTGATTTTGAATAGCTTCATCTTATTTTCTAAACTCTCTCTACCATAAAATAGTTTCTTAAAAACAAAAAAAAAAACACCACCCCCTAACTCCACTCAACTCTCCCCCCCCCACCCCGAAACATAATATTAGGTATGTCAAGGTGATTTCACTGAATAGTAGGCCAGTTAGGTGCACACCCTATCCAAAGCTATCCCTCCCATGCTCTGCTCTCCCTCTTTAGTATGTCATCATCACTGGCAGTCCCTTGATATGAGGATGACAGTTTTCTAGTAGATAGGGAGTCCAGAAATGACTGATGAGGTCAATCCAAGATTTTAATTTTGACTGCAGACATGGCTTACAGTTCCAGAAGGAAGGAGTGGATTCTGTTGATGTCAGGTCACAGATCTTTCCCTTTGTTTCTCTTGACCGGTCACCTCCATAGTAAGACAAGTTTGCTGAAATGGTTGATACCTTGTCAGACTTCATGGCATTATTGGAAACAATTCAGCGCTCAAGTCTCCTAGGTATTGATGTTAATATCACATTTATTCAAATTGGCTTTTAAGGCATCCTTGAATCTCTTCTTTTGACCATCTTTAGTGCAGTGACCATTGGTGAGTTGGGAGTATAGTACCTGTTTAGTGAGCCAGTTGTCAGACATCCTTATGACATGTCCTGTACAATGGAGCTGGTGCCACATAAACATGGCTTTGATGCTGGTGGTGCTTGCTTGAGTCAAAATGCTTTCATTCATTCTTCTGTCCTACCAGTGATATAAAGGATTTTCTAAATGTGAGGGAGTGACAGAGAGAAGTGGTAAAATGCCTGAACTTCCAGTGGGGAAAACACTCACCACAGGTGTGGAAAAGATCCCTTCTGAAGCAGAGGTGACATGGATGTGCTTTTAGAGTTCCTACTCCCACCAGATTGGGAGGAAATACACCAAAAGCTGTATTTCCAGCCCAGGAAGAGGCAGTGTGGGGAAAGATTGCAGTTGGCAGTGAGTAATGATGCTGGAGACGTTCCCGGCCATTAGCTCTTTGCAAGCAGTGGAGGAGAACTGGGCATCACCCGTGATCAGGGTGATCAGATGGTCATGCCTCAAACTGGAGCCTCAAGAAATGAGGAACAAACTAAAGCCACCTGACTGTGAAGACAGTGGTTGGAGGCTGCAGAAGGAGGAAAGTGAAAGTAATTGCTGCTACTTCCATTCCATGAGTCTTAAAAAAGCCATGTGCCTCTGATGTGAAGTTCACTGTATTGTTTTTGGTTTTGTTTTTTTTAATTTCTGTTGCAGACTTTTCCTCATGGTTAAGAGAGGGGAAACAGGGACTCCCCATCAGGTGGTCTTGAGAGGCAGCAGGAAACAGAGTTCCTCTTCCAGAAGACGCCATGTCAGCCCAGATTTTGGGGTGTGCAGGCAAGGGAGCAGCCCAATAGACGTGGCTTCTGTTGATTTCCTTGAGTAAGAAGGCAAAATAGATGGCCCACCATCCTATGAAGAAGGAG
>NW_017729002.1:10303436-10305266 GCF_001723915.1 Gavialis gangeticus | reverse complement strand
CAGCCCAGATTTTGGGGTGTGCAGGCAAGGGAGCAGCCCAATAGACGTGGCTTCTGTTGATTTCCTTGAGTAAGAAGGCAAAATAGATGGCCCACCATCCTATGAAGAAGGACAG
Organism: Gavialis gangeticus; assembly: GCF_001723915.1. Lineage (NCBI taxonomy): Eukaryota > Metazoa > Chordata > Crocodylia > Gavialidae > Gavialis > Gavialis gangeticus. The sequence continues at coordinate 10,305,151 of NW_017729002.1, read as the reverse complement.
AAGTTGATTTGAATTGTCTTAATTAATTTCCCAGTAACCCTGATGCACAGAGTGGCTGGGGACTGAGGGGAAGTTGTTTAAGGTGATTTGCTATATGGACTTTGAGAAGGGAATTAATTGAGACTGATTACAACACATAGCAAATTGGGGTTAATTTAAGTTATTGGATCCTGACCTGATGGATGGGGTTGTAGCAAAACCCCCAATTTTTCTTTTTTTAAATTTAAAAATACACTCCCTCCCCTTCCCCTAACCATTTCTGACTTTCTCTCTGCCCTCTCTATCCCTTATAAGTGATTACGAGTAATGCTAGGTAAGCTAAGATAAATTCTTATACTCCCACATTGTAGTAAGCCCCTTTTTATATTGTAAATAGTGTTCTGTTATGTTTGTATTGATCTTTACTGTTTTATATTGTATTCCTATCATTTGTGCATTGATTTTTATTGTTTCATATTAACATTGTATGATTTAGACCTGCAATGTGGGTTGGCATGAGTGATGTAAATGAGTATCCATTTTGTGTGTCAGATTCCCATCTTGTTCCCATCTTGTCCCCGTGCCCTGTTGTATAAGAATATTGTAACATATTACTCATACCTACCTCTCCTATGTAAATTGGTTCCTGAATGAATGGGGATGAAGGAGGGTGCTTGAGAGACAACAGCAGTAGGTCTAAAAATAGTTCCCTCTGAATGAATAAATCATTAACTCGAGAACCCAACCATAACCCTGCATTGACCCTCCTTGGCTCAAGATTTGGAAGACAAACTGCTGCAGAAACCAGCCAACTCACCATTACAGACACCTGTAACTGCATGTCTTCACCTGGAATGCACATGCTCAGTACACCAGGGGCTGACCCTTGCCTGGGCATGCCTCCTGCCACTAGGGTCATAGAAGGTCTGCCCCTATAAAAGGGGGCAGTGAAGACAGACGTAGTGGGACACCCTCTCCATCTGGACCAGCACCATGCCACACCATCCATCCACCCAGAGGCCCTGCTGGTGACCCCCCTCTGGACAACACCTTGCTGGAGAAGACCCCAACTGGCCATCGAGGATCAACTCACAGCCCAGGATAGGTAAATATCACCCACCTTCCTTCCCCAAGCAAAGGACTTGGACTCTGTTTCTCTTCCCTACCTGGACTCCAACCCTTCTACTGAGTCTCTCTCTCCTGCTGCCATTGTGGGTGCGTGTGTGTGTGTGTGTGTGTGCAAATCAATAACTTCATGGGGCTGTGTAGTGTGTTGTCTGTTTAATAAACCTGCTATTTTGAAACCCTGAGTTGGGTTTTTGTCTGTTTCCTCCTTGTCATCACTTATCTTTCCCCTGATCTCCCAGCTTTCTGCCTTAGTTTCCAGCCCCAATCTCCCAGCCTTTTGCCTCTCTCTTTCCTGGCTGTCTCCTCCTTGCCACCAGGCTTTTTCCCTTGCTTCCACCCCAGCACCAATGACCTCAAGTAACCCTGGAGCCACTTGACCTTAAGTAACCCCAAGCCTCAGTTTCTCAATCCTGCTTCTCTCTAGTCTACTGGTTCTAATCCCGGTCCCGGCAACTTTCACTCCCTACACTTTCACTCCCTCACCTTAACCTTCCCCCCAGGTATCCCAAGTGCACACATACACACACCGTACTGTCCAAGTTAGGAACTCACCTATGTGTATGTATGGATGGGTGGTATGTGTGTGAACTGGTGAATATATATATATA
>NW_017729002.1:10297166-10303130 GCF_001723915.1 Gavialis gangeticus | reverse complement strand
GGTAATCTTGGATGTGTATGTGCCTGAGTTGGTAGTGTGTGTCTGTATGCACCTAATTGATTTGTGTGTCTGTATATATGCAATTGTGTCACACCCTCCCATCTAACTACTCAGTTTTGAGATCCTGAGAGTTGGCCTGACCCCACAGGGCAACAGGGTTACCCCCAATCTCACCTCTAAGGTGTGAATAATTGGCAGAGACACTACTGCTTCCCACAAGAGAAAGACCATGATGGGTACCATCTTAATCAGTGGTAAGGGTGGGGTGAAAGGGGAGGAGGAGCCCCACAAAAAAGACCCCATGAAAGATTTGGAGGAAACACTGCACACTACATTTAACTCCCAACAGAATAAAAAATTCCATCAAGATGTGGCAGGCAAGAGGTAAACCATCTGAGGTAAATGGCGGCATCATTCCAAGCTTTTGCTTGCCAGCAGCATACATGAGCAGGATGTCCAGCAGGCAGGGACCTCATCCATACTGGATTAACCCCCAAGAAGAAAGGCATCACTGATGGTAACATTCCCAGGCTTTTAGGTGTTTCTGGTATGTTCTCCAGGTTTCAGTTCCATACAGCAGAGTAGGGATGAAAACAGCCTGGTAGAAAAGTTTGGTTTGGGTCCTGAGGTCATGATCCTTTAAGACACAATGTTGGAGATGACCAAAAGCAGCACTGGTTGATTTTATTCAGTACTGAATGGCACCATCTATGTTTACATTTCAGGAAAGGTGACTACCCAGGTAGGGAATGCTCAATGTTCTCCAAGAACTGCCCTTTAAATGTAATATGTGAGGAAGCAACTGGTTGGTTTGGTAGGCTGGTAACAAAACTTGTTTTTTGTGAAGATGGCAGTAAGTCCAAGTATTTCATATACCTCAAAGAAGGAGTTGAGAGTGACCTGGAAGTGTTCAACTGAGTGGGCACACATGACACAATCATTAACATATGGAAGATCAGTAATAGAGGTGCAGATTGTCTTAGATTTGGAACATAAGCAGTTGATGTTAAGGAGATTCCCATCATGCAATACTGTTCTGCCTCTCAATGGAAATCTATCAGCAATGAGATGCAGAATAGCTTCAATATACAGTAAAATCCCTAGTATCCAGCATGAGTGGGGAATGTTGGGTACTGGTTATGTAAAAATCCCAGTTATCTGAGGCAGATAATGCTGAGTGGGGGGAGGGGGAGGCAGTGGCTGCATGCATAGTGGGGGTGGGGGTGATGGCGCCTCACATGGAGCAACACCAGCACAGGGTAGTGGGTGGCAGTGACAGCCACTGTGCGCGAGCTCCCCCCACCCCGCCATGTCCAATAGCATATTCTGGCTTGTAGAATGCCAGATAACAGGGATTTTACTGTAGATGGAAAAAAGTGCTGGTGCAATCATTAATCTTTGTTTGACTCCAGTTCTAATGGTGAAGGGATTTTTTTCCAAGCCATTGCTTAAGGTGATTGCTGTCACATCATTATGAAGTCTGATGATGGTAACAAATTTTGGCGGGCATCCAAATCTCACCAGGGTCTACTTTAGGACCTCTTTCTTGATTGAATCAAAGGCCTTTGTCAAGTCAATGAAGGCCATGTAAAGATCTCTGTGTTGCTCATGGCATTTCTGCAGCTGTCTAGCAGTATGTAACTAAAGAGGGAAATACTTCTTCACTCCATCTGTTGGCATATACCAAATTGCATGTTAGAATAATGGAATATTCTCATTTGAGAGAACCTCAAATCCTGTTGCTGCTTAAAACTTGCTGATTACAAATGCCATTAGTGCACAGCTGCACATTGTAGTGTACATAAAAAGGAAATTCTAGCATTGTGACCAGTGAAGTGGTAAGGAGCAGCTCCTTCAGTCAAGAGCATGTAGGACAGCAGTTTCTCAATACTGATTCTTCTTGTTTCCTTCAAATATGCACAATCAATATGATCATCCTGCTGCTCAGCAAATTGGTGCATGAATAAATGAGATGATCATTTATCCATTAATTATAAACTGATAATATACTAAGTATTTAGACTGGGAAATATCTTTTTTAAATAGCCTACCTGGTATTGAGTTTATGGCACAGTTACTTGTTATCAGTTGTAGTCAAGCAGCACAGATACTTAGATGACTCTCACATATGGATACTGTATTCACCGAGGAATTAGTTGGCATCTTTCTACATGCAATATGCTTACAGTGATATGACATGTAAGTCTTGTTCTGAAAGTGGAAGCAATAAGACTACAGAAAATATGAAGCGAACAGCTCACAAAGATAATCGTAGCTGTTGAAGTGTGAGGGTGGCTTGTTATCCACATTCACAATTTGTTTCTTCCTTTTGAAACCCAGTGTCATTTATATAATTCTTTTTATGCTTATATTTTAGAAGTAGTTGGAGTGGTCATGTGGCAGTGGAGGCTGATTCACAGTTATATGATTTATTCTTTAGGAAAAAGCTATTTTTATTTCCTGCAGTATACCATTCTGCACTCTCTGCTTTTTACACATTCCACCTCCTAGTTTTCAGTCCTCTCCATCAGATATGTACATTAACTATACCCAAATTTATGAATATTGGAATAAAAGTGGTGAGGGATGCTTCACGGTCTCAAGCTATAAATTCTGTACCTTTAAATCCCCAAGGCAGAATCCAAGATGGGGACATTAGAGATGAAGCAAAGAGCTTGGGTATTGGGTCATAGAATCAGAGACATATAGTGCTTTATGGAACCTCAGGAGGTCATCTACTTTCATCATCTGCTCAAGATGGGATCATCTTTATCTAAACCATCCTAGACAAAGGTTTGTCTAACCCATGCTTAAAACCTGTCAATTTTGTCTCCAGGTTCTCTGTTCCAGTGCTTAACCACTCTCACAGAAAGTTCTTTTCATAATATCTAGCCTAAGCCTCCCTTGTTGCAATTTAAACCTATTACTCCTTGTCCTATCCCCAGTAGATATTAGCACAATGGATCACTATACCCTTATTATCATGCTATTTGTATTTGCATGTCATAATCAAATACACTACCATGCTTTTCTTTTCTAGACTAATTTCTACTCTGACCAAATTGTATTTAATGCTATTCTTCAAATCAATAATGAAGATATTGAACAGCACCACAGCCAGGACAGAGCCTGGGGAGCTCCACTTAATATAGCTTCCCAATTTGACATTGACCAGTTGGCCGCTTTTTGACCATGATTATCTAACCAGTTATATTTCATCTTATAGTAGTTTCATGAGGACCATATTTCTTTCGGTTACTTTTAAGATGGTAGACCGTATCAAAAGTTTTACTAAACTTGGGTATATTGTATCCACTTCTCCTACGATCCACAAGGCCCATCACCTTATCTCAGAATGAAATCATCTCTATTTAGTATGATTTGCTCTTGAAAAATCTTTACTGGTTGTTATTTATCCCTTTATTATATTATAAGTGCTTATAAACTGATTCCTTTATGATAAGGTCAGTTTCTTCCAGTTGCGGATGTTGGATCAATTAATCTGTCATTTCCTCAGCCCTACATTCTTCTTCTTTGTTTTTAAATAGGATATTCGTCCTTTCCTACTCTTCTGGGACCTTACCCAGTATCCATGAGTTCTCAAAAATGAGTTCTGCAATTACTTCTGTCAATTCCTTGAGTTGGCAGCAGCAGGAAAACCTCAGTTTGACGATGATCTCTACCATGGCTTATTCATGAGTCTTGAGGTGACTTAAGAGTTCAATCCTTGAGCCATAGAGCCTCCTGCAAAAGTTGCAGGTCTTTCCACAAGGGGGGCTATAGGCTAGGATTTCATTCATTTTCTTTTTTCCGCTCCCTCTTCTCTGCTTCAATGGCAAGACCTTTTACCTTGAAACAGGCTGCCACTTGGTTGAGGTTGCAGTGCCATCAGCCAGCTCCTCCCAGCTTTTCTTGAAGTATGCCTTCAGTGTGTCCTTATGACATTTCCTGCAGGCATGGAGAGGCAAGGCAAATTGGGTCATACAATCAGATCATTCAGATAATAGAATTCATATTCTCCACCACCACCCCACACTCCTCCGAGTCACCTATGCCCCCTCCCACAAAATGAGCAATCCAGGCCTGGAGCAGATGGGAGTTTCAGGCTGGGTCTGCTTCAGGCTGGTACCTGAATCCAAAATGAGGCATTTTTTCCCCCATGCCAATTGGGGAAGGAGGAATATTTTCTTGGATTTGACTGAATAAGGTAACAAAATCATTTTGTTTATCTGTACCAGGGGTGTACAACGTCAAGCTTGCAGACCATTGCTGTGCAGAGTTATCAGAGCCATTCTCCTGAGTATCTGAATCAGGCCTGGACTCCCCACCCCATCCCCCTGCCCTGCATATCTGGATCAGGGCCTCTCCTCCTGTCCTCCCACATACATCTCAATTGAGACTGCTCCATCTCCCCCACCCCATGCATCTGTATTGGAGCTGGACTGCTCCCTTCTTCCCCCCACCTCACAACTGGATTGGGGATGCTCTACCCCTGTCCCCTGAGCAGATAGATCAGAGGCAGGCTGTGCTCCCCACCTCAGCCAAATTGGGCCCTTGGCATACTGGCCCCACATACCATATCTGATCCATGGATGGACCTGGCACCACCCATCTGGCCTGTTATCAAAAGGTGGGCACCATAGGTTTATACTCTTCTGTCCTTTATGCTAATTGTGCTAGCAATAATTTGACCTTTTTGTGAAAACCAAAGTAAAAAAGATATAATATTTATTCCTTCCTTTCTGAATATTCCATTGTTATGAAAGAGTGGCTGGTGATTTAGAAAGAAAGGGAACTGTGAGCAGAGAACTGGGGAATATGTAAAGGAAATAACAGTTTTAAGCACAATTTTATTTCTAAACTAGTCTTGTTGAGTTAAGCAAAAAGTACATGAGGAAGAAGGTGGTATAGAATAAGGCAGACTTTACCTTTATGGTAAAGTTTGGATACGCAACTGATTTTTTAGTTTTTCTCCAAAAACAACAGTTTGTGGTTTACAAATGCTGGTTAGGGCCAATGAGACTCAGGAAGATTGTTGGCTTATGAAGAGAAAAGGATTTAAATGATCTGAAGGGTCATTTTAATTAATAATTCTACCCCTACCCTCTACTTTCCATGTCTTAAACTCCTCTAATAACATGAATTTAACCAGAATTTAAGGAACTTTCCACTGGCTGGAAGAGAAATTCAGTGCAAAATATGCAGATATTAAGTTAATTCTACTCATTCAAATTCACCTGACACCTTTTCAGTTGTTTTTTCCCACATCTGTAAACAGTTTATGCCTGGGAAGTCATAATGGCTTGTCATAATACTGAACTTTTTATATCTGACATTGTCTCTTTTGCCTGATTCTCATATAGTGAAGCCTATTTAAGCTGAATTGTGATACAATGAAGTAGAAGTCAAATCCTGAACCCTTTCAATGAACTGAAAGGTGAATATTGCAATTGTTTTTAGATTAAACCTCATACTGAAGCTGTTTGTAAAAAATAGCAATTATTTTTAGATTTAAGATTTTAGATATATTTTAGATCAGATATCAGGGAAAAATCCCTACTGTTAGAAAAGTGAGGCAGGGCAATATACTGTCTAGGGAAGTTGTGGACTTTCCATCACTAAGGGTGTTCAAGAACAAGTTGGACAGCCACTGGGCAGGGATAACATGGACATAGCTATGCCTATGTTCTACTGTGGGTGCTTCTCATGCTCCTGGGCTTTGGTGGTTGCTCGCATCCCCTTTTCTGCTCCATATGTCAGGGTGTTTTTAAGCATTCCTCAGATGCATAGGGTCAAGGCTGGAGATTTTGACTGGGGTGTGCCAATGCTTTTGCTGGGACCACAGCTGGAAGTTGCTAGCTGAAGGGTCTTGTCCCTCTGCTTAGGGTCATACCAATTGCCCTATTTGGGTTCAGGAAGGAATTTTACCCTGTGGTCAGCTAGATATGGACTGGGGGGGAGGGT
>NW_017729002.1:10289935-10296900 GCF_001723915.1 Gavialis gangeticus | reverse complement strand
TTCTGGTGTGTTTGGGGAGGTTGCCTTCCTCTGTAGCAGGGGACATAGCCCTATGTGTGGGATCTCTTTAGTAATGATTGACAAGCTTTTATAGAAGTAGGACATGGGCAGCCATAGTTCCCTTGCTTTACCTGTCATGGTTCTCCTGCAGGTTAGAGTGTTATGTTTGTATTGTGTCAGGGTTGATGGTAATCTTATGTAGAGTTTATATTATGGATTGTATAGGATGGCTTGGATAGGGATGATCCTGCCTTAGGCAAGGGGCTGGATGAGTTGACCTCTGTTAAGTTCCTTCCAGCTCTACTTCTCTATGTTTTTATGATTATATTGGCCAAGGGCTTGGCCTTCAGTGGGCTTGAGATCAGGCATACATTAATAATGTTCTTAATCCATTCACCTTGGTGAATTCTTCATCTTGATTTGATTTCTGAGAACTCATTTTTTAGAACTTTATCATTCTTTTTTCTTTCTTTCTTTCTTTCTTGGGTCCCATGCATGGCAGGATGTGGGATTGTTAGATGCTATCATGCTTTAATGCTGGTCCTGTGGGAGCCATCCCATCCCAGGCTACCCCTGCACTGGAAAGAAACAAGCTTCCACAGCTGCAAGTACCGTAGCTGACAGGACTCACAGCCATGGTACCCTACAGCAGCCAGGACCCAGAGTCGCACAGCTGGAGTGCTGCCAAGGCCAAGAGTATGCAGCTGCAGGACTTAGAATCCAGGAAGCTCTGGGGCACTGCCAGGAGGGACAGTCCTGTCACATCCTACACATGAAAATTAAAACTGGATAGAAACCAGCTATTAAGTTATTACACATTTTCCAGAAATAACTTGATAGCCGATTGGACCTATTTAGGCACAATACTTAATGTGCATCTGTAGCCTACCTAAATTAATTGTACAGTTAACCCAGTAATTGCATGATGCATGTAATGTGTAGAAGGGGCCTGTGTTTGGTATATTGTGCCCAATTTGTTATCCTCAGCTAGAAAGTTTATCTTAGAGCTCTGACAGGTGTTATTTTTGCTGCAGTACAGGTATGTTACACTACAGAAATGTAATTGAACATGCGTGGCAGCATGTGCACAGCTCCCTGGCTGTAGCATGACACAGTGACACAAAGGAGGAAGGGAGCTTCTCCTTAGCTCTGCCCACCCTGAGGGAAGCTTGTCAGTGAGTGGGATAGGCTCACTGACAGGCTTGCCTGATCAGCTGTTGTCACTATGGCAAAAAATTGTGGCAGAAAATCTTTGGCAACAAAGTAGTTGCTGTTTGAAATAGCATCTTTTTGGTCCTGGATCTTCCATTTTCATTTCTGACTGGCTATTTTTTTAGCAGGACAAATTGTTTGAAAATGTGGTCACTTAGTTTTTTGTCCTGCTAAATTCACACATAAAATGCCACAAATATCTCTGAAGGGTATGAAATGGAGTTAAGTCCTGGATATGTATAAACCTATTATTGTTATATTTATGACTCTGGCAGAAAAAAATCTAATGAAAATAGCCCATCTTTTTAATTTTAATGCCCTTATTAATCCTTTGAACTGTAAAAAGAAAGAAGAAGAAAAAAAAGAAGAAAGAAAAGACATAGCAGATCATTCAAATTTGGAAGCTAACACAGCAATAGGGACTCTTTTTAAAATATTGGCAGCCTATATACATGCTCACAGGTGGGGAGGTGGCATTTTAATTAGAGTGTTCCCAGAGAGCCACTTGAATTAAAACACCTCATCATCACATCTATTAAGACCCTGCACACTTAAAAATGTTTGTGGGATGCTTTAGCCAAATCTCATTCAACAAGGTGCCCCTGCATAGACAAAGTGCCCCGTTCATCCATTTTAAAATGCACAGAGGCTTAATAGATGTGATGATGAGACAATGCTAGGGCATTCTAATTGAAACACAAATGAGCACATGTATAAGGAGCAATTATTTTTAGACCCTTTTTTCTGATAGATGTTAGAATCTTCCTTCTTGACCAGCAACAAAGCTTTTTTTTATTCCATGTGGTAGGCATATGAGATCCAGATTGGTAGAAGATGTCCTTTCCTCACCCTCAAAGCTAGTTTGCAAATGCACAGAGTTGTTGAATGTTAAATTGTGGGGAAAATAAGTTGTACCTTTAAAAATGTCTTAATATTTTCTTAGACTCCAGATGCTCTTTATTATATAACGGTTATCATAAAAGGTCTTAATGTACAATATCCTAGTAGAATTCTCCCTGTGTCTCAGGAGCAAAGCTGGGTTGGCCTTTGCATTTAAATTAGAAAGTAATTAGATCCAGGAGGAGAAAAAAAATGGGAAAGTGCACTTTATTTTTTTTCTATAGGAAAAACAAGCCACACACAAAACCTCTAACCTATTAAACAGTCAAAGGAAGCAAATGGTGTAAGCCAACACTGTAGAATAATGAATTTAGAATTTTATCATCCATGCTGAAAGTACTGGCCGGCAATCAGTTACACCATCACTTCTAAACACTTCAGCCCACAATAATTCTTTAGAACTATTCAAATCTGGCAATGTTTAAATCTAGATACAAACATTCTGGATTGGGTTTGTATGTTGCCCAGATATGTCTGTTGAATCACTCCAATTTATATAAAGCTGCTAATGTAAACATATGAAATATGTGTAATGTCTGTACCCATAATGGTTATCTGAACTGGTATATTACATAATGTAATATACCAGTTCAGATAACCATTATGGGTACAGACATTACACGTAGTTCAAGCTAGACAGGGTAAGGCCAGTCTAAGTGCTAAACTGTACATATGTTCAAGCAGTTTAGATCAGGCAAAAAATGGCTGGCCCATTCTAACTTATTTCCCCTAAGGAGGTGCATTATGTATATCGGGCTAACCCATGCCTGATCTAACTAAACTGTACTTTTCCTATCCCCTTTCCCCACCCTGATCAGGTTATTTTTAGCCTGCTGACCCTCTTATCCAAGAACAGACAACCCCCCACCCCAACAAAGACCCAATAACCACCCCCCAGTCCTGCCTTCCCCTCCCCACCACCTTGACTTAGATTGCAGTGCAGCTCCCAGCACTGACAAACATCTGTGGAAGTGGAGACCCAATCTACAAGCATGCAGCTTAAAGTAAGATCAGGTCCCACAAATGTGTGCACGTGGCCTATGATTAGTATGATCAAGAATTCTGGAAACTAAAATGGACCTCAGTTTTCCTCCTGGGTATGTCTAATACTTCCCATGTATTCCCTGCTGTACTAGCTCTACATATTAAGCACTGGTATAAAGCCCGCTTAATCTATTTAATCATGTTCCTTTTTACAGTGTTTTGTATTAATGGGAAGTACTGCAGCAAGTGACTTTGCTTTCTGACTTCAGAAGCAGTTTATTGGGGTTGACGGAAGCTTTCCTTTCAAATGCATTTCTATAAAGAGAACAAAGTATGAAACACCATATTTGGCAGTTGCCTCCCTAGCTGCCATTTTGTTCCAAATGAAATATGACAACACAATGGCTTGCAGTAATTATAGTAATTGACTGCCGAGAGTTCAAGATGATCATGTAATTAGCTCTTCTATCAGCAAGAGATCAGCACCATCTCCATATTTCCATGCTCCTGTGGTCTCCAAAGCTATATGTGTTCAGACAGGGCAGTGCAACAAACAAATACTTACACCTGAATTCTGCATGAAGTCTGCTTTTACTTGTGAATTTAAAAACAAAGCCAAAGTGCTTTAAAGGGAAAAAAAATAAGGAAGAGAATCGTCTCTTTCTTTCTAACTAGAAAATGCTGTCATTTTGGTGTTGTTGCAGAGCCAGCACATGATGAGAGAGGCCGTAATTGGCAGACAGAGGAGTCATTTTAAAATGTCTCTTTTACTAAGGGACTACAGGTAATTTCAAGAGACTAAATTAGATGCCATAAAGGACCTTTAGCGATGTCTTTTCAAGCTTCCTGTGGGGGAAGGAAGGGAGGAGGCAAATAGACACTATTGAGAATTTTTTTATAAGCTGTGAATGAAAAACATAAAACTAATTGTTAGGAAGCCTCTAAGCTCCAAACTGTTCACATTTAGTAGGATCATTTCTATGCAACTTCAGTAGAACACTCTTCTGTTTTCTGAAAAACATACTTGTAGTTCACAGCATATGGTTTTTATTTTAATTTGTATTTCTTGGCTGTGTGGCATATCGTCTTACAAAAATATCATTATGAAATGATAATACAATTGAAACCCACTCACTTCAGCCTTGCAAAATTACAATTTCTTTTAAAAAGAAAAATAGACAAACATAATGCTAGATGTTTGGTGTTGTTTTTAAATAACTTATTTTCCATCTGATAAATCTGTCAAAATAAAATTTGTTTCCCACCATATACAGTTATGAAAGCTCAAGACAAAGGAAATACAAAAGTGTCCTTTTCTTATTCTAGTTTACCAGAGTAGGTGTTAACACAGAAAAATATCACAACATGCAATAAATCATTCAGTAAACCGTGTAGACAACAGTAAACAAGCAAGGAATAAGTTCAGTTCTTTCAGCCAATGTTGTTACAGATTTAATAAAGAAATAGCATAGCATGTTATAGGGGCTGACCCAAACCCTGCAGTGAATGAAGCTATAGAATTTCCTCATTCAAAATGCCATCATCTCAAATCAGACTTCAGAGTAATACCAGAGCTGATTGTAAATCCCCCTTAAAGCCAAAGTGAATCCATTGAAATCAATGCAACATTATCAATGTAAAGCCAGCATGAGATCAGAATCACACCCCTTATATATATCTGTACTTATTTTCTTTTGGAGAAACTCTAGGGTGCCATACATTCTAATGTGGGAAATGAATCAAGGGATTATTTACCAATGAAAGGCAACCATATCAAAAGTTTAAAAATGACAGAAGTGCAGTGCAAAGCAACACAAGCATTAAGCAAAATATGTGATTATCTTTGCATTGCACAGTATGATAACCAAGTACCCTGGTGCTTTTCTGGATTCAGGGGGTTCCCTGAAGAGTGCACCCCTTTGTTTCAGAAAGGCACAGTTGTTGGAACTGAGAGATCTTCATTTTGTTGAGGAAGCAGTTCACACCTGGCTTCATCCAACATCTCCGCATTTCACTGAGTCATTATGGAAAGTATTAAAACATTTCTGAGCCTCTTCTAGAACAGCATATCTATGAGAATCCATCTCAATGGTCTGAAATTTCATAGTCAAGCATGGCAATGAATTTAAACCTGTAACAGAATAAAAATTCAGTGCACATTGACTGGTTTCAATATGTCTGAACCCTGGTTAAGATAAACCTGGATGGATGTCATATCAGACTTAACTGATTTAGGTTACACTTGTCTACTGAGCTTCTGTTCCAGACCCCTTCCTGACTGAAGGTAGGTAACAGTACCCCAGTATCCCAGAAGCTCTTGTGGGTAGGCAGGCTAGCCTCTCTCAGTGCTCCAATGCCCTGGCCAGCTGGACTAGCCCCACCTGGGCAGCCACAAAGTTGGTGGGGGGGAGTAAGGAGAAAGAAACCCCCACCAACCTGGGCTCTCCCCCACTCCAGCTGGGGTCTGCCCAGATGGGTGAGCTGTGCCAAAAGGGTGTTCTCCTTCCAGGCCAAGCTGGATGCAGAGTCCTGCCCCCTGCAAGTCTTTGCCTCTGACCCACAGGGGGAGGCAGGGAATGAAGCTCCCCTGCCACACAGCCCCAGCTCTGAGCCAGCATGTGGGATTGCATGGTGGGTAGGGCTTCCCCCAACCCACCCTTTTTTGAAGCACTCCCATCCCTGCCACCTGGCACAAGCCTTGAGGCTGTCTGGCACATCTCGCTAGCTGCTGCTGCTGGGATGCATTGCCTGGGGGGCTTCTGCTGGGTGGTAGTGGGGTCAGCAGCACTCCATGCAGGAAAGTCTCAGGCTCTGCTGTCTGATGCAAGCATTTTTCATCAGTCCAATGGGACCGCCCTGCCTAGCAAAACATGGGACAACCAGGGAGAGGACATATTTATACCCAGCATTGGTGTTGATCTAGTAAAGGAGCACCTTGAGAGGCTGGACACCTTGAAGTCAGCTGGTCGTGACAGATTACACCCTAGGGTACTCAAGGAGCTGGCAGGTGTCATAGCTAACCATTGGCAAAAATATTAAAAAATTCATGGCACTCAGGTGAAGTACCTGAAGACTGGAATAAGGCCAATGTGGTACCTATCTTCAAGAAAGGGCAGAAAGTAGATCCCGGGAATTACAGGCCAATCAGCTTGACCTCAATCCCTGGTAAGATTCTTGAGAAAATCATCAAGGAGACCCTTCTGGACAAGCTGAATGAAGGCAACATCATGAGGGATAGCTAGCACAAGTTTGTCACGGGTAGGTCTTGCCTGACCAATCTCATCTCCTTCTATGACCAGGTGATGTATCACCTGGACAAGGAAGAAGAGATTGATGTCATATACTTGGACTTTAAAAAAGCCTTTGATCTGGTGTCCCATGACCTCCTCATGGAAATATTGGCCAACTGTGGCCTCAGCTACACCACAGTCTGATGGCTGGGAAATTGGCTCTGAGGTCAGACCCAGAGAGTAACGGTCGATGGCAGCAAATCATTATGGCACTCCATAACCAGTGGCATCCCCCAAGGCTCTGTCCTTGGACTGGTTCTCTTCAACATCTATCAATGATGTGGACATTGGTGTCAGAAATGCACTGGCTAAGTTTGTCGATGACACTAAACTTTGGGGCATAGCATCCACACTTGACAGGCTAGTGAGCCAGGCTGACTTGGATAAACTTAGTAAGTGGGCAGACGCAAACCTGATGACGTTAAATACTGATAAATGCAAGGTACTTCACCTCAGGAAAAAGAACCCCGCAGCATACTTATAGGCTCGGAAGTGCTACACTTGCTAGCACCACTGATGAAAGAGACTTGGGGGTCATGACTGACCACAAAATGAACATGAACCACCAGTGCAATGTTG
>NW_017729002.1:10274841-10284935 GCF_001723915.1 Gavialis gangeticus | reverse complement strand
ACTTGCTAGCACCAATGATGAAAGAGACTTGGGGGTCATGACTGACCACAAAATGAACATGAACCACCAGTGCAATGTTGCAGCTGGTAAAGCAAACAAAATCCTGGCTTGCATCTATAAATGCTTCTCAAGTAAATCTCCCATTGTACTTGGCCTTGGTGAGGCTACAGCTTCATAACTTTCATAGATTTCATAGACATTAGGGCTGGAAGGTCCCTCAGAAGATCATCGAGTCCAGCCCCCTGCCACAGAGGCAGGAAGACAGCTGGGGTCATAAGATCCCAGCAAAATAAGAATCCAAATTTCTCTTGAACGCATTCAATGTAGGTGCTTGAACCACCTCTGGTGGCAGGCTATTCCAGACCTTGGGGGCCCGGACAGTAAAGAATTTCTTCCTTATGTCCAGCCTGAAATGGTCTTGCAGGAATTTATAACCATTAGACCTTGCTGTCCCTTGGGGCTCTCTGGTGAACAAACATTCCCCCAGATCCAGGTGGACACCCTTATAAACTTCTTTGTGGCCATCAGATTGTCCCTGAGCCTGCGCTTTTCCAGACTGAAGAGTCCCATGGCTCTCAGCCTTTCGTCATAAGATCTGTTTTCCTGACCTCTGATCATGTACATGGCTCTTCTCTGGACTCTCTCAAGCTTCTCCACATCCTTTTTGAATTGTGGAGCCCAAAACTGGATGCAGTACTTCAGCTGTGGCCTCACCAAGGCTGAGTACAAGGGGAGAATGATGTCCTGGGATTTGCTTGAGAAGCATCTATGGATGCAAGCCAGCGTTTTGGTCGCTTTACTAGCCGCAGCATCGCATTGAGGGCTCATGTTCATCTTGTGGTCAATCATGACCCCCAAGTCCCTCTCGTCCGTAGTACTAGCCAGCATAGCACTGCTGAGCCTATAAGCATGATGCAGGTTTTTCCTCCCAAGTTGGAGAACCTTGCATTTTTTGGTGTTAAACACCATCAGGTTCCCATCCACCCATTTACTGAGTCTGTCAAGGTCAGCCTGGATTACCCCCCCTGTCCTCAGGTGTGGATGCTTTACCCCAAAGTTTGGTATCATCATCAAACTTAGCCAGTCTGCTTCTGACTCAGATGTCCACATCAAATGGGACCAAGCACAGAACTTTGAGGGACCCCACTGGTCACAGGGCACCATGATGATTGACTTCTGTCAAACACCACCCTCTGCGTCTGACCATGAATCCAATTCCTCAGCCAGTGGATCGTGGTGGACCCAAGGCCACAGTTGGCTAGTTTTGCCAAGAGGTGATCATGGAATACCAGGTCAAAGGCTTTTTCAAAGTCAAGATATATGACATCAATCTCCTCTCCCTTGTTCAGGTGATAGGTTACCTGGTCATAAAAGGAAATAAAATTGGTCAAGCATGACCTACCCACAACAAACCCATGCTGGCTATCCCTCAGGATGTTGCCCTCAGCCGGTCTGTTAAGAATGGTCTCTTTGATTATCTTTTCTAAGACCTTCCCTGGGATAGAGGTCAGGCTGATGGGCCTGTAGTTTGCCGGATCCACTTTCCTCCCTTTCTTGAAGATAGGCACCACATTGGCCTTCTTCCGGTCTTCAGGCATTTTACCAGAGCACCAGGAGTTCTCGAAGATCTGTGCCAGGGGCTAAGCTATGATGCTAGCCAGCTCCTTGAGTACCCTGGGATGTAGATTGTCAGGGCTGGCTGAGTTGAAGGTGTCTAGCCTCTCAAGGTGTTCCTTCACAAGGTTAGCATTGATGGAAGGCAAGGAATCTTCCTCACTTGGGCCTCCCTGTCCCATGATGTGCTCCTTGGGGGGCTGGGTGAAGTAGGGGCCTGGGTGGGGTGAGACCTGGCCTGGCTCCACTCAGCCACCTCCTCCCACTCACGAAGGGGTTAACCCCCTCCCACCATGGGCCCACAGCCCCTCTCCAGTGGGGTTCATGAGACAGGCTGCTGGTATGCCCTTAGTCCATGTTGGCCTTGAGGACCCTTCTTGGGAGAAAGGGATAGGGATGGGGACCCCTCTCAGGGAGGAGAAGCAGAAGGGACAGCAAGGAGGGACAGGGAGGGATGAGAAGAACAGGGAGGGATGGGAGGGACACTTTGTTTATCTCAAGTCTCTGCTTTTGAATTCTCCTTCCCCCTTGATGACTCCTGATGACTCCAGCACCACCTGGGGTAATGAGGAACAATGGTAATAAGCTGATGGAGAATAGGTTTAGGTTAGATATCAGAAGGCAATATTTTACTGTTAGGGTGGCCAAAATCTGGAACCAACTCCCCAGGAAAGTGGTCCTCCCCGCTACTTTGGGCAAATTCGAGAGGAAGTTGCATGATCGCCTGTCTGGGGTCTTGTGAACCCAGCATTCATTCCTGCCTGTGGCAGGGGGTCAGGCTAGATGACCTGTTCAGGTCCCTCCTTACCCTAACTACTATGAATCTATGGCTCTTCATCCATGGCTTTCTCTGGTTGGTTGTCTCTCTGTGGTCACATGTCCATGTAGCCTTCTGGGCCTTTTCCTTGTTTGGTCTGTTCCCCCAAAACCAGGACTCAGCCCCACTGCTGCTCTGGGGCCTTATTGCTGGTGTCACTTGTGTTATCTTGTGTTATGGGACAGTATGGTACATACTTCTTTGGTTCCCAGGCTGTGTGTCCTTGTTGTGTTAGACAACCTGTCTGCCTTATAGGCTGTGATCTTGTGTTATGGCATGCCCCCCTCAATTCTCAGGCTGTTTCTATCTTTTATCCTTGTTGTACTAGACAGCCTGTCTGTTTTCAGGGCCATGAGAAGCTGTGTGTGTGTCTCCCAAGCTCTTTAGGAATCCATTTAATGCTTGCGGCCCATTTTGACCCCTTACAATGCATATATCTATACTTATAAACCAGTTCCCAAAAAAACAGGCCTTTAAATACTGTTTCTAAGCCAACAGAGTGCACCCGTCCTTGCTACCACTCTTTGCAAGCCTCCAAGACTTTCCAGCACATCATGCTGGCTGCTGAGGGTGCCAGGTTCCAGAGGACTGTACCAAGTAACCCAAGGCTTGTGCCAGGCAGCAGGACCTGATCCTGACCTTTATGGAGAACTCCCATCCCCACCACCTGAAGCAAGTATCCCGGGCTGCTCAGCACATTCCTCTGAAGCCTGACACCAGTAGCAGCTAGGAGGACACAGTGGACAGCACCAGGCGCTTATGCCAGGGCCTGATCCTTCTTTCTGTGGATCCAGCCTGGCCAAGCAGGGACAAGACAAAAACTCCAGGATCCAACCCCCTCAGCTGGGAAGATACCAGTTTGGTGGACCAAGGCTAAGTTGGGGCTGCTTCATTTCTCCCTCTCCTCTGCATGTTAGTGACCCACTGGACAAGCCACTTTGAGGGAGAATTACTGCCCTTCCTATATCTAAGTGGATCAGCACTCAGGATCTATCCCCAAGAGGGGGACTCTTTTCCCCCTCCTCCCTGAATGTCAGTAACTTGTTCTGACCTGACCCAGCCGTGGGAGGGGGCAGATTGAATTACTCCACACCCCCCACCTGGAGCTGGGCAGACCAGGGCTTGGAGGGATCCCAGACTGGCTAGAAGAAACCTCCCAAAGGCCTGGGTCTCCCCCCATGTAGGCAGTTGCCTGGTTCAGGGCCAGCCAGGATGGGGAATTGTTTCCCCACTCTCTCGGGGGGTGGGGACAGCAGGGGATTGGAGTCATGTGTCAGCCAGCCAATCAGGGATGGCCCAGCAATGGCCAGCAGTCTGGGAGGCATGTTTTAGTGCCTTGCCCCCCTCCCTACACCTGCCTTTTGGCCTGGTCCATTACAGGTCTCTGCCTGCCTTTCCCAGCTCAAAAATAAATGTTTCTTCTGTTCATTATCAGTTCAATCTACACAGCTTAAAGAAACCTGCAAAGATTAAACCAATTCCACCTTAGGGTTTTAGCTGTCTGTACTTAGCTAGTAAGTTTAGAAAACAGTTCAATCAAATTAGCACCTTCCAAGGCAAGAAATTGCCTTTGTCTAGGCAAGAAATTGAGGCGGTTTGAGTATATCCAGTGTGTCCAGTCTCTGTGGTTAGTTATGACCTCAGGCAAATTGTCTTATTCTTCCTTTAGCTCCTGTTCTCAATAATAAAGTTCTTAGTAGCTGTGGCTTGGCAATATCTGTAACATTGGTCACATACTAGATCACATGCTAGATACCTTGAATTACTGGCTTTCAACCTTTTAAACTTGAGGTACTCCTTCTTAGACTCAAGGCACCCCTCAAGTTTTCTGTCTTTTCTTAACTGCAAAAAAATAATAGAGCAATTTTTCTATTGAGAAAAGTTCAGAAATATCACAACAGATTAGAATTTTTTTTAATGCTATATATTCCTATTTGAAATCTCTGGCCTTATTTTACAAATCATGTTTGCACACCTAACAATACTAACATTGTGTAGCACCCTGTGGCACCCTTGAAAGGATCTCAAGACACTCCTGGGTGCCCTGAGAAAAACTAAAGTTAGAAAATGGTTTCATTTGGTTTGAGAAAGTGAAAGGTAGTTTGCTGCATTCAAAATACATTGTGAACAGCAGAAGCAAAGTTCTTTGTTGAACTAATAACTTGTCTTGTTATCTGGTCGCATACAGAAGATGGGGGAGAAACAGGAATCAATTCAGATACCACATTAGAGTCTATATGCTCCAGCAGTTTGTCTCTTCTGGAACTCTGTAGGTTGTGGGTTTGTTTGATTGTTTGTTTGTTTTTTAATTTTTGTTAAATAAGTTTGTTGGAAAAATGAAAACAAAAGCCTGGACTATCTGCAGTGCAATTAAGACAAACTCTAGAAAGTTATGTTCAATATAAAGGTAGATTTATTATATCACAGAATAGTTTGCTTTTGTTTGCTACTTTCTGGTGTAAGAAAATTCAGAGGGTTTTAAAAAAGAACCAAAGAAAAGAGAATAAATATAAGCCATGTGGAAGTTGATATCCAGAATGTAGCATCTTAGATGTAGAAGAAACATGCAGAGACAGAAAGCTGTCATAATATGACATCAGTCTGTAGCTATCTCCAGCCCTGTCTCACTAGACCTATCAATAAAGTTCCCTGTACACACAGATTTCATAGTTGTCTGTCACTGTAAAAATAAAGATCAAACGTCCACAAATTTGTGGAGTTTTCCCCATCTCCTACATGCTACTTTTACAACAGCTGTCATGTCTAATCCTCTGTTCCAATATTCTTTGCTGATAGAGGTATACGTTTTCTGGGATGGCAGTATCAGGTATTTTCCTACCAGTGGGCTTGTTAGTGAATCAGTGTGAGCTTTGGGTTTATGAGCCACAGTATGGACAATTCAGGCTGGAATAAAAAAGAAGTTGCTAATAGTAACTTAATTTTTAAGTACCTGTTCCTGTATGCTGGAGTGGCATATATACGTAGAAGTGAGGCCAGGAATAGTTTGCGTTCCCAACACAACTCTGTCCTTATTTCTTTGTTCATAAGGCTGTTGTCCATTTCCTTTGAAAAATAAAATGGTAAATGAACTGGAGAAATGAAAGGCATTTTCTATTGCTATATAATGACTAGAATCTCTAAATCCTGATTTTGTTTGTTTTGAAATGTCTGTCTGATAAGTTTGAATGTGTGTATTTATATGTTATTGAGTCAGTTGCTATTTTCGATTTGCACAGTAAGATCCAAAGGGAAGCACCATTGTTAGGAAATGGGCCGATTAGGAGATGGTTAAGGGTCCAATTTTTCCACACCCTGGCTCCAGAAGACAAAGCTGGAAAGGGTGTAAAATCACATATGTTACCTCTCCCTCTTTGCTTTTGCTCTGGAAAACACAGGAATAGGAAGTAAAGATGGAAGTTTCCTGCCTTTGAGTAAGAAGAGGTGGAAGTAATTGCTGCTTCCTTGTAAGCTACTATTACTGCCTGAAGTCAGGGAAAAACTGTCTTTTAAAAGGCCAACATCTTATGTACATGTGTGCCAGCTTGTACTTTCCACAGATAAGATGAATAGTCATGTTACCATGTGCATCAGGCACCTGAGATCACAGGCAGGAGATTTTGATGACTACCACCACCTGTGAACCACAGTATAGCTTTCAGATCATGAGGTATGAATTTGCACTTGAGTTGCATAGTTTAAAGGGTTTGAAGTCACAGCAAAGTCAAAATTTAAATATGAAATATGTAGTTGAGCAGATCAGCTAGGCAAGAACATCTACAGCTTTAAAAAGCTGCACTTCTAGAGTTAGCAAATTAAAAGTGAAATCCTCTTCCAAGTGATAAATGCATTGAAGCCTATATTAAACAAGTTCTGGAGGGACCAGCAAAAAGTGGTCTCTTAAGGGAGGTAGTTTGGTCTTTTGATACATGTTATTAAATGCTGCGGTAGCTGTTTCTAATACTTCTGCTTTAAAGTTTCAGCGATGACTTGATCTGTTGGTTAGAATCCTGATGATATGTTAGCCAGGAAAGACTATAAGTGAATGTTGTTAGGTGGAAGTTTTAGTGGGCAGGTGCATTATCCAGAAATAAACATCCTCATTTGCTTTTAACACATCCACATGGCTATTGTTCAGATGATCCCAAGTTCACCCATACTTTTTATTAGCTTTATAACTGACAGGCAGTACAATCATATCAGTGTTTCTCAACCATGTTGGGCTTAGTGACTTGATTTTCTTTCTTCTCCTATTGACATACACTACAGAGGTTAATTTTACCTCTAGCACCTTTTCTAGCTTTGCTCTTCTCACCTATGAGACAAATATTTGATCAGATATGGCTCTGACAGTGAGACCTATTTTATTCAAAATGAAAATGTCACATTGCTAGTGAACCAAATGCAGCCTTTTGATTTTGAGGATCTTATTAATTTTATTCTTAACCATAGGATTACATACCTAAGCTAAAGTTATATTTTGTTTAGAAGGTTTCACTCAGCTATACATACAATAGGTTTCTTGTAAGTGTTGCAACCATCCAACAGAAGCTTAAAATCATGAACTCTCTTGTGGTTTGCAGATGCCATTGCTTTTTCACTGTAGGACAAAGCACGCTTATCAGATATCTTTTGGGCTCCCAAACCCATCTCAATCCCAAGTCAAATGTCTTCACTTCGAGAACTTACTATTTTTGCTATCAAACAGGACATAAACAGGGTTCTTTAAAGAACATCCGCTTTACACTTCAAAACTATCTGAATCTCTGCTTCTCATGAGTTGGGTCCTCTCATGAAGTGGCCCAGGATGTTTCCATATGACTCTATAGAAAACTCATCATTAGAAAATAGGATATTCTGTTTAATAGAGTCTAAACACAAATGTTTGGTCAGGGAAGGATTGTGAAAGTAATGACATTAGAACTCTTCCTTTCCTTAAGTTTGGATGCCAGGCTGATGAAAGGTAACCAGGTTGTTAGCAATTGCTCACCTATTGTGTCCTTTGTCACTGTGATGTACAGGTCATCTGTACTAGATTAAAAGGCTGTTTTAAAAAAAGGTGGATTCAGAACCGGTGGATCAGATTACAAATTATTCCTTTAAAATTGTAATTAAAAAAAAAAGCCACTGGCAAGTTCAACCTGCAAGCTGCAACTGGAAGAGGTCCTGGCAGGGCTGCTTAATGATTTCTGGCTTTAAGTAAAATCAGCTAATGGACAAGGCTGCAGCTACTGGAAAGACTGTGTGCATTTTGAGGGTCAGTATGGACAATGCTCCAGACAGGCCATATCCAAGCTTAAAAAGAAAATTTGCACAGTGTGATCACGCAGCATCTTTGGTAACACATGCTGTATGTGGCAAACAGGTAGGATTGTTCAAGAGTACAATTGTTCAAGAGGACAAAGAGTAGTCTTGGGGATAACTGTATAGTGGTGGCAAAAGCAGCTGGAGTGATAGTTGCCTAGAGGACTGTACAGCTACACAGGGTAATGTTAGCCATTCACTGCTATCTGCCAAGCTCTTAGTCACTTGTAGTTTCAAAAAATTATTGATTTTACAGCTGTTAGAGCTGTACAGCACTTAGATATTCCATTTCATGAACAATTTTGAGGTTTCAAAGTTTAACTCACTTCAAATTGGAGCAAAACAAAAAAAAAAATCAAAATTTCCTGAGAAAAATGAGACTGAAAGGATAGGTCCTGTGGCACATTTCTTTTGGACAAAGTAATTTGATATCATTTTGAGGGTTTTTTTGAACGTTTATAATGCAAACATTTTGAAACAGAAATGTAGTTCTCATAAAAAAAGCCCTAAAATACTTACTTGCAAGCATGTCAAAGCAAGCCATTTTAATATTTTGAGAACTTCCACATTTTTGATTAATGGGTTTTCAGTGAAATCATCCTAGCTTCATAAATTGTTTGCTTTTGAAGCAACTGCTTATTCTGATAGAATATGGTTCCACTGAAATTTCTCCATCCTGCTTAAGTGAGAGATACTTTGCAGTGGTCAGATCAGAGAAGTGTCTGCCTCATAAAGATGGTCTCTACAAATGGATAGGGTAATATCCTGGCTCCATGGCAAGACTTCCCATGGGATCCAGCAGAGCTGAGATTTTACCTTTTATCAGACAAGAACTGTACATTCCAGTGAAGTACATGGAAATTAGTAAGCAGTATATTGTAAAAATGGCCAATAAAGAACACTGTTTGTCCATATATTATCCTGCTTCCGGCAGTGCTTCACCTGCTTCCTGATTCTTCACAGCAAGGTTACAGGATTTCTACTGTATTTTCACATTTAAAATGTGTAGCTGTAACACAGATATATGTTGTGGCTGTGTTAATCTAAGGACATAGGCGTTCAAGGTAAATCTGGTGTCTTTTACTGGGTATTTTATTTGGATAAATCTGTTGTCTTTTATTAGACCAACTCAAATAGTTGAAAAAATTCTTCTTTGCAAGCTTTTGGGTACAAATGCCCTTCATCAGGCTGAGGAAGCATCTGTAGTTGGTTTGTGTTCTTCCTGGATAGAATGAATAGTAAAGAAGTCAGGGACTGGCATGCATGCAAGAAAGCCATTCAGTGAAAATGTAAATTGAGGAGTCAGTGAATAAGAGACAGGTGGGGGGTAGGGGGCAGGAAGGGGAATGAATATAGTTGGTAAATACTGGAGAGGTACCTGGGGAGTCAGATGTTAGGCAGGTTATAATAAGTCATAAATCCAATGTCTATATTTAGTCCATGGCTTTTGTATCCAGTAGGTTGATGAAGTAAAGTTTGTTGGCTCATCTGTGAAAGGTGTTTTTTAAATTCCTTTTGAGGATTAGGGAGAGATTGGAGAGGGAGTGGTTTTCTTGTGAGAAATGTACCCCCACAGGTAATTTGGTATTCTTGTCTTTGATAGATTTCAGGTGCGAGATCATTCTGGTACACAGTCGTTATTTGGTCTCTCCTACATATATTCCATAAAGGCATTTGGTGCACTGGACAAGATGTATTACATTTCTGGAGGTGCAGCTGTAAGATCCAGGAATACTGATGGTTCTGTTGTGGGTTGTAACAGTTGTTGGAATAGTGGCAGGTTTTACATTTCTTGTCATGTGTGAGAGAGGAGAGGAGAGGAGAGAGAGAGGGATGACCAGTATCTCGGACTTATGCCGACACCGGCAACTCCCAGAAAAGGCATGCAGGAGACATCCTGGCACTTCTGGAGCAACCTGAGGATCCAGATTGGTGGGGAGCATGCCAAGGGAAGTACTTCTGGCCCTGGAGTGGGGCACAATGACAGCAGCGTACAGCAGGAGAGGGCTGAACAACTCCTGGGCAGTGAGCAGCCAGCCACCAAAGTAAAGCAGCTATCCCAGCCCAAAAGGCTCAAGGGAGCACTGACTGCAGAGCCAGCAGCCTGCAGGTATTGGACCAAGAACTTGTGCTTGCAGAGTGGAGATGTGGTAACTTCCAGGTCAGAGGGACCCCAGGTGGAGACGGATCGGGTAGAGAAACCCAAAGTTGGAACACTCTTTGCCTCTCAAGGGTTGGGATCTGCCCGAGAGGTCAGAGCTCAGCTTGGGGCAAATCCCTGCGCTCTGACTTGTTGCACACTGAGGGAAGAGGGGCTATTGGTGGCCCCAGAGTTATTGCTTAAGATCCCTAAACAAGGATC
>NW_017729002.1:10259663-10269841 GCF_001723915.1 Gavialis gangeticus | reverse complement strand
TATTGGTGGCCCCAGAGTTATTGCTTAAGATCCCTAAACAAGGACTCAAAGTCACTGGGTCTTAGTTGAACTGAGTTAAAAAGCCTCAAGTGGCAGGACTAGAGCTTGTTAAGTCTACAGCCCAAAAGGGCCCCTGTTGGGGAAGGACATGTTCTGATGGCACTGAAGTAGGCCATTAGTAGATACTGATCTATATTGTGACTACTAGAGGAATTCAGTCAAGCAGCTGTGGATTACTGGCTGGTCAGAGGCCAGAAAGGTCAGCCAAGAAGAACCCTACCACAATGGCTTCTTAGGGCAGTATGCGTATTTAGGTCATCTGGTAGTCTTGACTATGTTCATCCTCGTCCGAGATGGGGCATGGTTAGGGTGGGGTAAAGTGGAGGTTGGAGACCTATGAAGAATACAGGGCCAGGGATGGAAAAGAATACCCAATTACCCATGGAGTCACATTTCTCACAAGAAAACCACTCTCTCTCCAATCGCTCAGTTCTAAACCTCAAAGGGAATTTACAAAACACCTTTCACAGGTGAGCCTACAATCTTCACTTCATCAACCTACTGGATACAAAAAACCATGGACTAAATATAGACATTGGATTTATGACACATTATAACCTGCCTAACATCTGACTCCCCAGAGTCTACCTCTCCACTATTTACCAACTATATCCATTCCCCCTCCCCCTTCAACCTGTCTCTCACCCACTGACGCCTCAATTTCCATCTTTGCTGGCATGCATACCAGCCTTTGGCTTCTTTACTGTTCCTTCCATCCAGGAGAAGCACAGTCCAACTGCAGATGCTTCCACAGCCTGCTAAAAGGTATTTGTATCCAAAAGCTTGCAAAGAAGAATTTTTCCACCTATTTGAGTTGGTCTAAAAAAAGATACCAGATTTACCCAAAGAACCTTGTCTAGCTGTAACACAGAGAGAAAATTTTTTTATCTGTTTTTCATTTATGATCAGGTCCTGATCCCATTAACATGGAATCACAGAATCATGGAAAACTGTGACTAGAAGGGACTTCTGGAAGTTATCTAGTCCAACCCGCTGCCTGAAGCAGGGTAATGCCTATCTACAGTCCCATACAAATCCTTATGGAACATATTACTAAACCCTGTCACACAACCACAAGGCATGTCACCTTAAGGTATATTACAGGCGTTGTATTTAGATCAACCTAGTGAGGGTTACATCAATCTAAATGCCCAAACATGAAGGTTTTAATTGCCCCAAAAATTGTGCACCTAAACTAAATTAGTTCATCTGAGAAAGCACACTAACTATAGATCAACATCAGCTTGGCCTGGTCTAAGGATCAATTAACCCAATTTCATTAACACCTATAAGCATTTGCAATTTTGCAGTACAGCCCCAGGGCTGGTGAAGCCCAGCCGCTCAGTCTAGCCGAAGTACCATTCCCACCTCCTGCCTGAGCTATTTTTAGCCCCAGTCTCTCCTCTCTACTGAGCAACCCCCCTGCTCCCCCAACAGATCCAGTAGCCTCCAAATCCTGCCTCCCCTGAGTTACTTACTCCGGTTTCCCCATGGCTGTGTGCACTGCTCCTGGTCTACGTTTAGGTGGCTAACAGTAAGCTGCATGAATGTAGGTCAGGTGAGATGAATGACTATACGCACACCTAACATGCCACAGGTAGAGCAGAGGACTGCATATGGATTACCTGTGGTTCTATTATCATTAATGAAACAGCTTTTGGTATATACATTGTAGGTCAGCACAACTGACATTTTCAGAATCTGGTCCTTTAATGCTGGTTGAACTTTGCGCTATTAGTGAAGGTATGGTGTTGAGAGCCTAGGGTAGGCTTTGTTTTATTTCTTTAAATCCTACTAAATACATTAAATCACATTTTTATTCCCCTCAAGCTATCTACCTAGACTGTTGTTTTATAGCGTACTCCAAAAAATCCATGATGAACATTTGCTGTGTTTAACTTATTTCCTCTTTCAATATGTTGCCTATCACTTTTAGATTCCCCATTGCTCTTGCATTATTTGTCTGGATGAACTGGAGAGCCTAATCCACTTTTACTAAACCATCCATTATTTTACATACCCCTATAGTGCTCCTTTCCAAGAAAACATAAGCACTTCTCACATCAGAAACATAGTATCTTCCAGCATATAAAGGCGAAACGCAGCACTGAGAGCACTACAAACATGTGCACAAAGGGCATTTTTCATTTATAATAGTGTGCATGGGCTCCATGCATCCGAATTAAAAACAGCTTTCAAGGAGATACTTCAGCAGTGTTCACAGTTGGCAGTATAAAACCAGACCCACCATAATAGAAGGCAATCTGTGCAAGTCTAAAAAGGATTAGCTTGAGTGACTTCCATTTTCTCCTTTCTGAATGGATGAACATGGTAAAGTAGTTATTTCCTGTGGTTACATATTATATACAATTATGCCACTCGTGTGAATTATATTTTTCCTCTAGGAAAGTGTACAGCTTGCTGCCTCTCCTTCTTTCTTTTATTTTTTTCTTTCTTTCAAAAAAAAATCTTTTTGGCAGTGAGTATGCTTGAGAGCTTTTCTGACCTTGAAAAAATTATAGATTCTTTCCGAAATTTTGAATTTCTCCATGTATCCCAATGATGTTTGTACTTGCCACAACAGAAATGAGATGGCAAATATTTTACTATATTCTATGGCAGCTCTAGATATAGTGTCCTCTACTCACAACTCCCAGACAACCAAGAATCATGTGCAAGTTGTGTGCTCCATGCAGACACAGCTGCTCAGGGGATACTTTAACATGCTCTGGAAAAACTTCTGAACAAACATTTTTTAATTGGGGTTTGCACATTTGTTTAAATTAGCAAAGGCCATTTGATATCAGGGATGGAGACCAAGCAGGCTGAACAGAACCATACCTACCAAGGAGATTTTGAAACAGCCTCTGTCTGCTCTCCCTCCAGCTCCTGGGTACCCTGTCTGCAGGACTGCCCAGAACCTGAAGCTTTTGCAGATAATTGAGAACTGAAGTGAAAATACATTTCAAAATGGCAAAATCTTCATGAAATAGAATCACTTTTTTATGCACATCTACAAATTAGAAATTACACTTAATCCCTGTCTTCAACAACTTATTAAGATTGCTGGTTTTTTGGACACTGTACTTAACTGCAGTACTGAGGGGCTTGCAGAGTTGTTTCTAGCGGGAGAAAAAAATAGTATTTCTTTAATGTATTCTTGCTTATTTCCAAAAACATACCATGTGCTGTTTTCCTGAACACCACAGAAACAAACAGCATGAAGTCCCCATACAGAAAAATCCCCAAATCTGCTATTCCAGTAAGCTTTGGGCCTCACGAGCTGGGTCTCACTGCTTCATCTCTAGATTAGAGCCATTTCTCCAGGATTTTTTCCTCTAATGGGCAGTCAGTAAGGCCAGCATACTGTCCCTCTCTCCATTATGTCAGCCGCCAGTGCTGATACATGCCCTGCGTACTTGGCACACACTACTTCATGAAGAGCAGAGCTTATTTGCATGTGCATGATAGCAGCTAATCTACTATTGGTTTAGGAGGTAGTGTTCAGAGAGCAAGGATGGCACATCTCTGTTTGGTGCAGTAATTCAGCAATATAGATGTTTTTGTTGTGTTCACAATCAAAGCATAAGGTACTTTTTGCACTTCTGCACACCTTTAAATGTCTGCTCTTCTTCATTTTTTGCAGTCAGCTCTACTGTAAAGTCCTGTATACAGGAACTTAATTGCTCCTTCCATTAAAGAGCATTTGGTTTAAACATTGGTTTTGGTTTTAACTGTGAGATTGCCTTTGGATGAAAATCTCACTAGATAATAGTAGCCCTTTAGCTTCATTCAGCATAACAATGGTAATGAGAATCATAGATATATATATATATATGTGTGTGTGATTCCCATTTGGTAAATACAACTACATTTTCCTGTGGCTTTAGTTAGTGCCAAGCCTGGCAAAAATTTGAACTTATATAACTCATATTTATAGCACATGGTGGAACTTATTGATTTATAAGGACCAAAGAATCCTACAGGATATGGTTGCTGAGGATTAATAACGGCAACTGGAGAGAATATACAAAAACGGGGGGGCGGTGTTTGAATTGATTCTGTTATTCCTATGTTTATGAGATGGACTCTGAATCCCTTAGGACAATATTAATATAAAGCAAAGGCATTCAAGCAAGTTTCATGTGCTTGGGTTATTGTTGTTTCTTCATTGGAAGATGTGCTGCTACCTTTTAGTTTCACGCACTTTCTACTGCTGTCCTTGGTGCTCACTGTGTGAAATGTGGCTGTGGTGGTAATGCATTTTCAGAAGGAGACAAGGTTATAACTCTTCTGACAGGTGATCTTCTTTTGCCAGAATAAATCTGGAGGAACAAATGAGTCAAAACATCAGTGGATCAATGCATGCAGAGATAGTACCAACAATAGAGAAAGGATCTTTTATACTGGAAGACACAGCCTGTTGTTTTAGCTGTAGGCTGTTCAGGGCTTGTGAGGTAAAGGGCAAAGGAGAAGGAGGGAAAAGAAGCAAAGTGTAACAAACACAAGAAGAATTGCTAGTTACTTGCTGTAGTACATCAAAGCTGAAGTCCGGATTGAGTTTGAAGCCCCATTGTGGAAACACAGAAGAGGCTATCATTTTCCTGTGCAGTTTACAATCCTAAACCATCAAAGCCATAGCGTGAGTCACCAAAGTCACTGGAGTTTTTGAGGGCCCTGAACTGGAGTTGCTACTGCCAGCACGCTTTGTGCCTGTGATGATGAGTCCTAGTAAAACCAATGTGGCTGGGTAGGCCAAAGGGGTAAAGCTATTCCAGGGTTGGGGCTAAATACTCAAAAAGGTGGGCACACAGTGATGGGATGAGATACTAAATGTAAGCAGAGTGATTTGTCAAGTGTGAATGATGCCTAATGAGGCTTTCATGTTAACTCCATGTATGATGTGTATGTGTGTTAATGATATTTATTTTATCCTTGCAATCATTTCAACCTGTTTTACATGAGTGTTTTCTCTGTCTTTTTCTATTTACCCCAAGCTAATAGTTTCTGATTTCTAAATTCCATTTTCAATTTATTTCCTTCTAATAACATGTGAACCTAAGTTTTCCAAATTTGTTTTAAAATATTTTCATTCTTGCTTTGTTATAATCTGTATTGTTTTAGATTTTAGCCTCTTTATTTTAATCTTTGCTATTTCCTGGGGCACTTTTGAACATTTAACTGTAGATTTCTCTACCTTCTGGTGTAATCAAAGGGGCTCTGTCACAACAGCATTTGACAACAAAAAGGCGTGGGGGTTTTATACCAGTAACCTTTTCATTTGAACTAATTCAGTCTCTTTGTCTCCTTGGTACATTTTTTGTTATAAATTAATAGAACTAATGATGAACTTTTGTTCACTTTCATATAACTGAGATAGGCTTGCCAGGTTCTGCTTAGCACATGGAATTATTGTTGAAAAAATATTAATTTACATTCTAGCCTCTTTTCTTTGTATTAAACAGCATTTTCTGGAACATCCCTAACATTTAACCCTTGATTATTCTCTTTTTTAAATTGGCTGGAGCCAAAAATTCAGAGCTTTTCAAGTCCAGTTAGGCAGAGAGTTTGGTGATTGAGCTGATTATCTTTCTATGGCCCTGTATATGCACAAAATACACAATCCTGTTTCCCTGAAAACAAGAGGAGACAAATGGCAAAAGACCATTTCTTGCCCAGGTCCAAGTACAGTAAAATACCCTGACAAGCCCTCCACTCATAGAATTTTAATTCTTGAGAAGACTAATGCATAGCTTTGTTTCAGGTGGTGATATTGCAGCATTCTGGTTTGATTCTCCTTGTTTTTCTTACATTTTATTTGAATGAAATAGGGCTTTTAGAGTCACTGCCTTCAATGAGGTTTAACCCAGCCTATAACAATATGCTTAAGTTACTAAGGATCCTTCTTTTTCATTCCCCCCCCCTTCCCTGGGCTCCATTATGGCAAGCCCAGGTATTTGGGCTGTGTAGACAGATGGATTTTCCCCTGGCTCCAATGACTGCACGTACAGTGCCATTCTCATTACCTGAGTGTCAGATTGTCAGAAACTGGGACATGTATCTGACTACCTGTTCATTGTTTAATCTGGCCTCTTGAAAGAAGGTAAGGAACAGAGGCATAGCCCTCTGTTTTGAGGGTATTAGCATTTGATAATGCTGCTGCATGATAGACAGCTGAGTGAACAGTGAATTGGTTTTGTAATATTAAATTAGCAGTGCACTTTGAACTTCTGGGCTTGAGGCACCTTTTATTATTCAGCATCAAAAGGAAATAATTGTCTTCATTTATCCAGCTTTTAGCTTGGATCATTCAGCTGCTCCTATGCATTGTGCTCCTGTGGAAAAAGCCTACTTATATTTGGTGGGTACAGGAAGCTGCTTTCAGGAAGCTGTTCACTAATTTCTGTATTGGGGTAATGAGGGTTGTGCTGACCACATGTCAAGAGATGTGTCATGCCTGGCCTAGTTATGATCTGTTTCTAATTTGAAATCTACTAGTAGTGATGCTATTTGATCATTCTTTGTATTGTCACTTGATCACCAAGCACTCTGCAAATTTAATTGCACCTTGCAGTGATACTGACAGGTATGACTGAGCCCATTTCATACATGTATAAACTGAACCATTGAGCTATAATCTCTTGTCCAAGTCAGAAAAGGAGTTAATGCAGAATTAATTAGAAGAATACTAACCTTCAGATTCTTGCTCCAACCACAATTCTTATTTCAGTGGCCATCTCATTTGCCTATTAGTAATACTATTGCCATCTTTACAAGTGTGAATCAATATGAATTGTAGTTGCCAAATATGAAATAAAATGCTCAAATGTGTTTTTCACCCGAGTCAACACAATATCAGGCTTAGGCACCAAACTAAGTGGGAAGCTATATTCTATGTCTTTAAACCAAATAGTTATGGTGTTGTTCTTTGCAAAGGGGAATTCAATATATACAGAAATATTTCACATTATCTGAAAACTTAAATCTCTTGAAGCAATGTGGCACATCCCACCAATGAAGGCTGCATTTTTTATGCTTGATTATGAATTGTAGCCCTCTGAAAGCTTGGCTGATTTCTTTCAGTGTTAGGGTCAGAATACAGAAAAGGTTACTTTAGAAGCTGCCTCTAGGGTCTCTGAGAATGCTGCTGTTTTGATTGGGGTGGGGGGCACTGGTTAGTGCTCACCATTTCATTGCTACTGACTGCATTGTGTCCTCACCAAAGTGGTTAGTATATTCGCAGGTGAAATGCCAGCATGTGAAGGCAAAAGTGAAATAATTGAGGTAAACTGAGTACCAGGAAATGTGTTTGATCTAAAAGTCAGATACCTCAGACATGTCAATATTGGTTGATTTAGATGTCAGTTTCTGCACAGAGCAGATGTCTGGGTTTAGGAAGAAGAACAGGTTAAAGGAAAGGGAGATTTGAATTCAGTGAAATGATCAAGTGATTTTCCTGTCTCACTGTTGCTGCTGTCCTTGTCCATAGCTGAGACCAGCCCCTGTGCAGCCTGGATGGGGCAGGCAGGAGCAATTCTGGAGCTTTCCCAGACCTCCCAGGCATCAGGAAAAAGAAGCAGCATGTGTGGGAGGGATCGGAAAGAAAAAGGAAGGGTAGGAGATGTGCCTCTGAGCACAAAGGGGAAGGGAGGCAGGATATTCACTTGCTTTTGGGACTTAAGTCCCCAGAGGGTCCCACACTCAAACCCAAAGCAGGGTGCAGCCATGCCCTCTGGATCTTCCCCTGTTCGCATAGTGCTTGTATTATTTTAAGCTGATATTTGGTTTTAGGTTTCAGAGTTAAACGACTACCAAGTCAACCCTGTAGTTAAGAGAACCAACATTCCCATGACTTTTTGTATATGTTACAGATTTTGATCTCTCTTGCCCATGAATTTTACTTTTTCTTTTTGCACAGATGCAGTTTTGATCCAGGGAGAGATCATGGAAACATGGTGTGCAGCCTATTTTTGAGTACACTGTGTATGGTGCTGCTCAGCACTAACCAAAGAAGGAATCCACACTCAGAGGTAAGCTATCACATCAGGGTTCCACCTGAATCTAATACTCATAGGGCTGGCATGGATGAGGCATGCTGCTTTCTGTAGCTCCTGATATGCAAAGAAAAGCCATAGTTACCTAAATCCAAGACAACTTCAAATTTAAGATGAATCCCCAATAATCAGATTCTATACATGGAAAATTATAACATTGATATTTTTCCATGTATAAAATTTAATTATTGGAGAGTCATCTTAAATTCCTCTCCTCTCCCCACTGCTGTGGCAGGAAAAGCAGTTGCAGGGGGCAAGGGGCCAGAACCCCGCCACTTCCCATTACTGCCTACCCCATTGCTGTTTGCTTCCCCCATGCCTGCCCACCTGCCACTTGCCTCTCTGGTATCTGCCCCTTATCTCCTACCCCCCTCACCAGATACTTCCTGTCGCTGCCCCTTGCTTCCGGTACCTGTGCCTGTCCCCTGACTCCTGCTGCCCCTTACTTCCTCTGTTCCTGGGCCTACTTCCTTGCTGCCTCTTGCCCTCTATATCTTCTGTCCCTCCCCCAGCATTCCCCAGATGCTTAACTTCTGGGCCTCTCTGGCTCTAGGGCAGTCAGTGTCACTGGTGTCCCTGGCCCCAGCCCTGACCCAGCCCAGCTAAACAGAAGGAACGGGGACAGCTCTGGGCTAGGCCAGATTGGGTCAAAGTGGAGTGGAATGGAGTTGCAAGCTCCCTCCACTGCCGCATGGCCCAGTATAGGCACTGGCTCAACTCTAGCTTCTAGGCCTGTGCAAAGCAGCAAGTATTCACTTTGGATTTGGATTCGGCCTATTTTGTGGAACAATGATTTGATTCGGTGATTTGAATCACTGTCCCAATTTTATTCAGATGAATTGGATCCAAAGATTTGGCACCGCTTCAGAGATCAGCCATAGATTAAACAGGCAGCAGTCCTCATCACACTGGACAACTGCCTCCAGCTGGTAAGTCTGTTGTGGTGGGCAGAAGGGGCAGGGGCAGGGAAGGGTTGTGGGGCAGGGGGGCAGATCAATGCCTCCACAGTGAGGGGGGGATTGGGGCTGGGGCATAGGCACTAGAAGTGTGGGGGGGGGGCTAATGGAGCTCAGCCCCCAGCTCTAAATGCTAAGGCAGCCCAGCCACAGGCTGCTGCAGCAGGGGAGTGGGGTGTGCCAGGATTGCAGCCAGCCCAACACAGCATGCTGGTAAGTTTCTTTTGACTGCCTGGGCTTGGAGGAGGCAGATCGAGACCCCCACAGTGCAGGAGGGAGTGGAGTAGGGGCAGGGGCGAGTCATTCACCCCTGCCCTGCTCCCTGCTGCACTGTGGGGATTGCCCCATGACCAAGCCTGGCCAGGGCCCCATTCATAGGGAATTGGGCCCTGGCCAGGCCAAGATGTGGGGCAATGGGAGCCTGGCAACTTGTCCAGGGACCTGGGTGGGCAGCTCCCACCACTGTGCATTATGGGGGAGCTGGGGAAGGGGGACACATTACCCTGCCCCCTGTTCTCCCACACTGCGCCCCTGGATGAGTTGCTGGGCTCTGATTGCCCCATGACACAACCCAACAGGGCCCTGTTCATGGTGAATAGGGCCCTGGCCAAGTCATGGGACAATTAGAACTCATGGTTCCTCCAGAGCCATGGTGCAGGGTAGCCTAAGTGGGGGGGTGTGGCCCCCAATCTTAGCATGGGGAAAGAGCAGGCTGGAGCTGCACTCTGCCTTCTCCCTTCCTCTGTGCCTCACTGCAGCCTTTGAAAGTGACACCATGTGCCTTGCTACCTGGCCTGCTCAGCAGTGGCATACACATGGTGCTGCACTGCTTTCAAAGGCTGCCGTGAGGGGTAGAGTTGGGGGGCAGGCAGAGTGCAACTGCAGCCCACCCTTGCTCCATGCAATGATCAGCTTCCTGGTGCCTGGGCTCTGGAGAAGCCACCAGACTCTTCCCAGGGCAGGATGGGCACAGGTGTCCCAGGTGCTTTCTTCTCCTTTGACCCAGCAGTGCAGCTGAGGCTGGTCCTGCTCAAGGTTTGCGCCTCTCCCCACCTCCCCGGGGTGGTGCAGGACTGGGACCAGGCCAAGGACGGTGCTGAGAGGTGGG
>NW_017729002.1:10254462-10259562 GCF_001723915.1 Gavialis gangeticus | reverse complement strand
CCCTTCCCTCCCCACTCTGCCCACCACAACAGACTTACCAGCTGGAGGAAGCTGTGTCCAGCATGGTGAGAACTGTTGCCTGTTTGGTCTATGGCTGAATCTCTGAATTGGCGCCAAATCTTTTCTGAATCAATTTGGAGGCTTTTGATTCAATTTGGACCCTTTAATTGGTCTCCCAATTCAATTCAGATTTGGAGATTCAGCCACCGAATTGGGCCAAATCTTCTCCAAATCAAATTGGCTACCAATGCTTCACACAGCCCTACTAGCTTCAGCTCAGAGCCCAGGAACAAAGCTGGACCTGAGCCGTCACCTGCCCCAAGCCAGTACTCCAGTCTAAGATTAAGCTTTTCCTCCCCTGCTGATAGAGAGGAAAAACAAAACCTTGTCTTGTTTTTGAGTAAATACAGTAATGTGGCCAGAATAATATACAGTTCCAAGCTTAAGTGACTATGTACTCCTTTTCAGTGGAATCCATTAAATGTAGTCTTGGGAATGAGTAGAGTGGGACCTGATCCCATGCCTTGGGAACTGTAGCGACACTCTGTAACTGCATTTTGAAGCAATTAACCATCTTCTGTTTTATAAATTGTAGGACAATGAAATAAACTCTGGAGGGTTATGAAAATGACCCAGGTTAAGGCCAGTTTAAAATGGATCCTTTAGCCTTCTGGTCTCATTTTTAATCTTTTTCCTTTTTTTAGGAAAAAAAACCCTTGAAATCTAGAAGGGTACAAATTGAATCACAAGTGGCAATACCTCTCTCAAAGGGCCAGCCTGCTTTTTGCCATGATGATATAAGTGCTTCACTGAAAGCTGCTGTACAAATACTGTCTGACCTGCCTCAGCCATCTTTACTTCTAAGATACATGTGTGCTTATTTTTATCTTTGTTTAACATGTTAGGATCCAGGTTGCTGTTTTACTTTTCTGGCTCATTTGTTACAGATCCTAGTGTCTATTGTCAGTACCTTTATAATGTAAGGATTGTGTGAGTGCCAACAAAAGCCCCCCATGAACTGGATGAAAGCTTTGAGAGGTCTGTGACTGGCCTAATTATCCTCTCATTTATACTGATCTATCACAGTAGGGCCCCATTGTAGCAGTGGTGTTTACACCTATGTAAGACAAGAACAAGGATACATTTTATGAAAACTGTATAGCAGTAGAGGTTAAGTTCCAGGTGATGATTTTATAGGAAAACCATAAAAGAAAACCATGTAGACTCTTTCAATATAAAACCCTCTTTCCATTGACCAACTTGTATTGTCAGTTTGGTTGACTCAATAATCCTGGGTAGTTTGTTTTTCATGTCTAACATTTTCTGGTAGAGTGTACATATAACAAAGATGAACAATGAATTAGAAAGGTTAGGATAGAGAAAAGAAAAGAGGAAGAAAATAGTGAGAGATAGGTACTAAAGCCAGGAACAAATTACTAGTCTCTCTAAACCAAGAATAAAGGATGTGTATGTGGAAGGCGGAAGGGGTGGGGATGGTCTTCCTGGTTCACTCCTGAAATGGTTTATATGCATCTTGCTTGCTCAGGGCCATGTCTAAAGGCACAATTGAAGCCTACACAATTACAGTGATTAAATAATAGTGGATGTATCTATATGAGATGCTAGTGCGCAGCAGCATTGGTGAGCACTGACTGTGACATGCAGCTACTGAAAAAAATGTGCAGGGATGGTACTGCTCAGTAATGCTGTTTACTGCACAGTCCACTACTTATGTAGATGTGGCCAGTGAGATAACAGAGATGTGAAGTCCAGATGAAGCTCCATGGTGGATGTTGAAAAACCTGAGGGTCTGCAAAATTGTCCCAGTCTTTCAGTACTAATCTATCTTCAGTAGAGAGCAAGAATAATAATAATAATAAAAAACACAGCATAAGGGCCAGCTGCTGTTCATCATTTTTATCAAGAACACAAAGAGCTTGCTGAGAGGTTTGAGTGCAGCAGAAACCTCCAGCATAAGAATGCCTGCTGCCTTCAATGATATAATTTTTGGCTCACTGATTTGTATACACTGTGTGTGGATATGTGTTTGTGATCATAAAAATGATGAATGGCCTCCTGACTCAGCAAAGAAAGCCCCAGTTTAATCCTAATGTCAAAAGAGCAGAAGTCTCTGTCTATTCTACAGGCTTTTGTTGGCATAGCTTTGTTGCTTAGAAGTGCTGAAGAGGTGTGACCCCTGACAAACACAGTTGTATCAGCTGAAGCCTATAGCATCCTTGACATTTTACCAGTAAAATTTAACTTTTACTGGTATATCTTGTTTTGCTGGTGACATGTAGTTTTATTGCACTAAAATCTTATCTTAGCTAATATTACTGCATCCACATAGTATCTAGCACAGTGATGATTCTATTTTAGTGGTGGATTTTAGATATAGCTATGCAAATACCTGATTTTTCAGGTCACGGGCCAAAGCACAAACTAAAAAAAATATTACTCTTGTGACATCAGGTTTACTAAAACACTTTGTTCAGATCAAAACTTTGTGGTTCATGCATTTTCTGGTTGACCTGATTTCATTTTTTGGCAAATAAAATATTCAACTGAAAAATTTCACCCAGCTCCACCCCTTTGTACTTCTATGATATAAGCAGTAGCAGGAGTAACAGCAGTGAGACATCTCAGCCTATTTTGCAGTGGAAGTAGGGCAGGCTTCACAAGCAGGATGAACAGGTCTGCTGGACCATGTGGGAAGGGATAGTGCTGTGGATCTCTCATGATTATAGTCTTTCCTGTCCCAGCCTGTAGATGGTTTGCTAATGCTGTACAATTAGGAACATCATTTCTGTAGACTCCAATAGGAATATGTCTGCTTTCCACACATTAGTGCAAGATAACCCATTGCGCAGCAAGCAGGTTCTATTCTGTACTACATAGATATTTGAGGTTTTCATCTTTTAGTTGTATATACTTGGCATGTCTACACATGCAGTTACTCTGGCCCAAATTTATTCTGGTGTAAACTACTACAGAGTAAGGGTTTTTGGGCAGGCATCTACACATGCAGAGATTAGGAAGACAACTGGCACCAAATTCCCTGCAGACCTGCTGCTACCACTTGTGAAAACTGGCCTGGCACAAGGGCTATGGTACAGAGGTTTGTTAGGCCTCTACTGTGCCAGGGGTCTATGATTCGCTTGCACCTGAAAGGGTTAATCCCTCAGAGTATTGGCCTGCAACCCAGCCCCACCCTGAGGCCCACTACTATTAATGAATACAAACACCAAAGTAAGGGTTAATAAGCAATCTGTATTACAAGCCAAAAACAACAATAATCATAGCAACATGAATTAATTAACAACCACTTAGCAGAACGCTATATACAAATATATACAGAGAGCCATACCGGCCTGTCACCAGTGATCGACACCAAGAGCACCGACACCCAGGCTGCAGGGCCTGCTGTCACATCCCTGTCAGGCAGAGGATTTCTGCCCTTTCCTCCACAAGTGGAGTACTTGGAGACCTCAAAAGGGAAAGGCAACACTTTACATGGGACATGAAAGTGAGTATCTCAGGTGAGAAGTTCAGTGTCCCACACTCCACTCAGCATCTGCACTCTCAATCTTCCCAGCATCTCCAGCAAATTCAACACCATGCAAAACTCTCAGGGTCTCACACTCAGCTCACACAGCCTCTTGGCGCATGCACTCTTCACCACAAATGCAGACACGCATGCACGTGCGCTTCTGCACA
The DNA here is from genome assembly GCF_001723915.1 of Gavialis gangeticus. NCBI lineage: Eukaryota > Metazoa > Chordata > Crocodylia > Gavialidae > Gavialis > Gavialis gangeticus. Next base: position 10,255,845 of record NW_017729002.1, on the reverse strand, counting down.
CTCCTGTACATGCATGCACGTGCACACATACACACACACACACGCATGCATGCACCAAGATGGTGCCTTATGCTGGCTTTTGTAGTGGCCGCCTCATGCCACCTGCCAATCATACCATGGTCCAACCACTGTTTGCACATCTCTATCAATCAAAGTCACTCAACAGTATCATTTCTTGGACCACTCGTATTCATTATCACTTCATAACTTATTAACATAAAGTTCCCACTCTTTGGTTATATAACAAGGTTTCAGCTGCGCATGCCTCAGTCTTCTAAGTAGGTTATAGCCTCACCAAGGTCAGAAGTTTAGATGTTCCAGAAACTTCTAAACCTCTAGTCATCCTACACATGCGTAATCACTATTATGACTAGGCCAGGACTCGCACTGTTTACAGTGACAGAGCTCCAGGCTCCCCCTAGGTACTAGCCCAAGGGCTGACAGGGAGCACTGGGCCAGGAGACAGCTGTTTCTTGGCCCCAGGTAGACCTCCTTCTGCTGGGGCAGGGACAATGTCCCCCTGCGCTGGCAACAGGGAGCTCCTGGCAGTGGCTCAAAAAAGGGAAGGTCCCAGCTTTCTGCCCTGATCCACCAGTGGGGCACCTAGCAACTTGCTTGCTGCTAGATGCACCACTGGTTAATTGGGGCAGGGGGATGGAACCTACCTCACCCCTGAAGCTCTTTACAAGCCATGTGCCTTCATCACCCAATCAGGCTGTGGAGTACAGTCTGCTGGGGTTGGCTGGGGACTTCCTGAAACAGGACAGTTCCCAGCTACCTCCAGGCTGCACATGCTTCCCTGCACAGCCTGTGGCTGGCTGGGACCTGTCCTGGTCAGGGATAGGTCTTAGCCATCTCCAGGCTGGGTGGAGACCTGTCTCCATTCAGGAAGCTCCCAGCCCCTGCTCTGCAATCAAAATTGTGATGATGGAGTAGGGGCTAGAGAGTTTGATAATGGAGCAGGGTCTGGGAAGAAGCTCTCAGCCTATACCCAGCTCCACCTCTGCGATTGAAGACCAGGGGCTGGGGACAAGATCCCAGACTCTGCTCTGTGATCAGGGAGCAGGGGCTGGAAGCTCTCTGCTGCTGGGGCAGGAGGACATTTTTCCCACATGGGCACACAGGGTGGGGGCTGCGGAGCTTGTTCCCTGCCCACCTCGGTAAGCATGAAGCTGGGCAGGGGACAAGTTCCCCTGCCTTCACCAGATAAGGGCCTCCTAGCCTGAGCCCTGTGACTGTGGAGGTCAGGCTGGAAGATAAGGGTCTCCCAGCCCCCTGCTCCCTGATCCTAAGTAGGGAGCAGGGTGCTTGGAGCTGCCAGGGGGATTTAAACAATTTAGGATTAAACCCCCATGTTGTGCACACACCTCGCTGACTTACCTG
>NW_017729002.1:10225710-10254275 GCF_001723915.1 Gavialis gangeticus | reverse complement strand
GGGCTGTGGGGGGTGGGAGGGGTGGGGCTGGTGCTTTCCTCCACAGCAGTGACAGCCCCCCCCTCAGGTGGCACCCACCAGTGGGCACCTCGCTCAGGTTTTCCTGGGAGGCACCACAGGTGCAAAGGGAAGCACCCCTTGCCCCCCCCCCCAATAGCTCAGGCAGGCAGGCAGGCTCCAGTGGGGGAAAACAATTAAAGATCAGGTTCACCATTTTTCTTGGGCTGAACCTACCTTCCCGGGCTTCTGCCAGGCTGCCTGCAGGGCTGCAGCAAACTAAAACTCCTCCTTGGGGTTTTAGTATGCTGAGTCCCAAGTCATTTAAGGTGCATTACACTGCCCAATTTCCTACAGCGGCTAGAATTAATGCACAATATGCTGCCAAGGTATGCAAACACCAACACCATTAAAGCGGTGCAAAAGAATTTAGCACACTTTAAAGTGTCACACCCCACCCCTCATTTTGTCTATGCACGGCCTATGTTCTTCTCTTTACTCTTTCTATTAAGCTGAAATAATTTCATACATGTCTATAAATAAAATAAGCCTCACCTGGTTGTTCTTTCTAGGGCATGCCAAAGACTGACTATTAGGCTGGGTAGGTGGCCTAGGAGCAGCCCAAGGCAGCGTCCCACCACTGCTGTCTGGTTGTTCCAAGGTGGAGACCCTGCGTGTCAGTCACAGGTGTGCTCTCTGGTGTGGTCAGAGACATTTGGGGTCTCTTCTGAGCCATCAGTTATGCCTAACTGTTGCTCTCAGGTGTACCTGAAAAGAGCTTATTTTGTCAGTGACAGTCCTGAAGTTGGATAGATGGTGTGTAGGCAATGTTCTTGGTGGCCGCACAGTGATAATGTTGTTGGAACAGATTCCCCCATCTTACCCAGTGCAGTCACTTTTCAGCTTACTTTTAAATGCACAATACTCTGTACCTTGACATCACAGGATGATGCCCCATGTTTAACCATGCATTGCAAGTCACGAAGACAACCCACAGTCATATACTTTTAGGCACTAACTGCTGCCAGATGTGCTTATTATTCTAACATTATTCAATTTAGCAAACATACGCCTGCCACTTTATTTAAAACCACTGAATCTGCTTTAAATCCAGAGGGTGCCAAAAATACCCTGTTATTATTCCCACTTTATGCATTTGCCATTCATACCTAAAGTTGCTCTTGCATCTCAAGTTGACAAGATTAGGTTACAATTAGCTGTCTTGCTGGGTTTTAATCACATCTGTTTGGGAAAAAACCTTCATTGCTTATGAAAGAGTTAGCTAGTTATATTTTCCTTTTTGACCTGAAGTACTTTTAGAGCAAAGCTGTCTGAGAAGGTGATTCAGATGCTTCAAGCCAACTTTCAGATAGGTTTATGTTTAATATATTATATTTATTATATGTGTTCTGTATACCTCAGAAATACCAGGTAAAGGCTGAAATCTAGTCATCCCTAGTTACAATGCAGAAACCTGTTTGTGTAAACATTTCAACAACAGGCTTCATGTGGCAAACAAGCATTCCTTCCTCACTTTCTACTAATCAGTAGCTAGAACAGTTTTTTTTTTCTTTTTATGTGTACATAATCATTAAATAACTTTGATAAAAAAATGTTCAAGCAATGAGTTTCTTGAGAACTGTCTGATGTATTCTTAAACATTGTGTTTTGGTGCTTAAAGTAGTTTCTAGGCATAAGATGGAGTCTTTATAGGCACATCTCCATATGCATTTAAGCATGACTAAATTTAATGTGCATTAAGCTAATGCACATTAAGCAATTTTTGGCAGGTATCTACACATGCAGAGAGTTGGCATGAAAGCTGGTAGCAAGTCCCTGCAGCCCTACCATGTGCTCCTAGTGGTTGGGCAGACCCAGCACTAAAGTTAGTGCTGGGTCACGTCTACACATGCTTTAATGCACTTTAACCTGAGCATTTGCAGATACTAAATTTAGGTGCAGTTAGCCGAATTTCACCATTTTTAATGTACATTGGGACTAATACACATTAGCATGTCTTGTGTAAATGCGCTCTATGTGTGGTAATCAACTTCACTGTTAAAGATTTTGTCATATTTCAATTTTTAATTAGTTTGGTTTCAGTATCCAGATATATTTTTATTCTTTTCTCCACTAGATAAAAGAGCCCTTTCATACCCCACAAATATACTTACAGATTGTAATCAAGTCACCTCTTGATCTCTGATTAAGCTAAACAGATTACCATACTGTAACACATTTTCCCACTTCTCAAGTGATGTTTGTAATGCTGCTCCACGTGGTCTGCATTATTTCCTTTAATAAATGAGAACTGGATTCAGTATTATAATACTGGTCTAATCAATGCCACCTAAACAGGTGAAATCCCTGCCTACTCCTACTCCTTAAGTTCATCCTAATGTGTCCAATACTACTTTAACAACAGATTCTACATCACTTCACTCTTTTCTCTGTATTCTTTTCCATTCCATGTTGCATCCTCAAATCTACATTTAACTTTAATAATGTTTTGAACTGTTCTTGCATGTCTTTAATTATGCATGCAGATAAGACCAACTTAAAAGATATTGTTTTCTCAATCTAGAGAAAATTGTCTTGATGAGCCATGATATAAGGAGCAGTTGATCTGACAATTGTGCACACCAGTTTTGTTGTGTTTGAGTATCTATGCGTTGACTGTGGGTAGCATTGGTCAGACACTGTCAGTTTCTTTTTTCAGGCTGCACTAGAAAAAACCCCCCGCTTGGACAGTATATGTAGAACTGAATTATGTCAAATACATGTTTTTGAATGAAGATGCTTGTGTTTTTGATCTTACTCTTCCTCTGGTCCAAAAAGTCTATCACTGGCCTGAATGGACAAACACACTATTAAAAATATTCTGGTTTCCTTGAAATGGCAGAAACCTTTTTTGTCTGGTTCTATTCATTGTAATTATTGTAGTCTGTTGAAGCCAGAAGGTGTCAAATAAGATCAGTCTGGGGAAGAGTAATTAGAAAAATATATAGACTCCTAACCTCCACATGTGATCTACTTAAAACAATTTTACCTTCATATTAAAAAAAACTCAGATGATATTTTTAAAAATTGTCAGTATTGGCCCACTGTGCTTCTAGTGAAGTTATTGGGAGTTTTATCCTTTGATGATAGCTGAAGCAGAGTTAGACTTATGCTAAGCTTTTCTGAAAAAAAATACCCTCCTAGAGTCTCATGCCATGTGCAATTTTTCTTTTCCTAGGTAAACTATTTCCTACACTAGTATTATTATGACTTTCTACTCTAATATGTAAAGATGGATCTACAGGTTCATGATGGACATGGAAACAAGCTTTTCTGTTATAATAATATACCATCCATATTTACCTGAATGCAAGATAACCCTGAATTTAAGATGGCCTCCCAATAGTTAGATTCTATACATAGATAATTTATAGTTGTTAAAATTTTCCATGTATGGAATCTAATTATTTAAGGGCTATTTTACATTTTTCACTTCCAAAGTCTGCAGCAGAGAAAGCAGTGACAGGGACACAGGTGGTAGAGAGCAGGTAATTCAGGGAAGTGGGGGGCGGGTCATGTGGGGAGGCAGTGAGGGTACAGGCAGTGGCAGGGGGTATTAAAGTAGTTTAACCACTGCCCCTTGCCTCCCCCACCACTTGTCCCCCCACTTCTGCTTCCTGCATACTTCAACCCCTTCCATCCTTCCCCCATGTCTACCTCCCCGATAGTCTCTACCTCCCCAACTCCCTCTCATAGTTTCATAGTTTCTAGGGTTGGGAGGGAACTGAGCAGATCATCGAGTCCGACCCCCTGCCATGGCAGAAAAGAGTACTGGGGTCAAACGACCCCAGCAAGGTGTTCATCTAGCCTCCTCTTAAAGACCCCCAGGGTAGGAGCCAGCACCACTTCTCTTGGAAGTTGGTTTCAGATCCTAGCCACTGTGACAGTGAAGTAGCGCCTCCTGATATCTAGCCCAAATCTACCCTCTGCCACCTTGTGACCGTTATTCCTGGTCACTCCTGGTAGTGCACAGGGGAACAGGGACTTCCCCAGTGCCTGCTGGTCCCCTCTGACTAGTTTGTAAATAGCCACTAGACCCCCCGCAGCCTTCTCTTGTGGAGGCTGAACAGGTTCAGGTCCCATAGCCTCTCCTCGTAGGGTCTACCCTGTAGCCCCCTGATCATGTGAGTGGCCCTCCTCTGGACCCTCTCCATGTTGTCCACATCCCTCTTGAAGTGCATCGCCAAAAACTGTATGTAGTACTCCAGCTGCAGCCTGACCAGTGCCACACAGAAGGGGAGTATCACCTCTTTGGACCTACTTGAGATTCATCTGTGGATGCATGACAACGTGTGGATGGCCTTCCTGACTGCATCCCCACACTGCCCACATCCCTCCAAGTCGAAAATGACCCATCCTCCACCATTCTCTGGGTGTGGCTCTCCAGCCAGTTGGTGACCCATTTGACTGTGTGGGTGTCGACACCACAGTCTCCCAGTTTCTTAATGAGAACGGGGTGAGAGAAAGTGTCGAAGGCCTTCCAAAAGTCCAGGAAGACTCTCTGCTCCTCCTGGCCCCTGCTGCTTACTCTTTCTCCACCATTGTAGGTTCTGTCCTTGCTGCAGCCTGAGCCATTGAGTACATGCCCCAGGATAGAGATGAGAAAGCGTCTGTGGTGTTGTTGCAAGGGTAAGCAGTTAGGTGTGAGAGCAGAGGCTGGGGAGGGGATGATGTGGGGGGACACAGGGGCCCAAGGATGTAGAGCAGAAAGGTGATAGGAGCAGAGACAGAGCAAGGGTAGGCAGCAGCTATGGGTCTGGCCCTGATTCCAGGTTGGGGCCAGATACAGAACCACAGCAGCCACCTGTCTCCCTTCCGCCTACCTCTTACTCGATTCAAAGGCCAGGGGCTTCTCCCCTGCCCCCCACCCCATGTTAAGTGAGGGGGAAAACCTCATCTTGGAATTAAGTAAATACAGTAATGGTTTGTAATACACATCGCTAGAATTAAGGGGAAAGCAATCACAAGGGTTAAGGGTAATCAAAGGGTTCATGATAAGTAAAACATACCACTGTGTGCTGTTACAATCCCTTGTGCTTAGAAATACCAATAACCTGAAATCTTCAACTATGAGTGGTTTGGACTGCTGAAGAGTAGCTATTTTTATACTTGTAGAACAATGGCTGAAAAGTGTCTAGATATATCTTTATAAAGTTAGTATTTGATGTCTTTAGTTCCTGCTATGGCTTCACATGACCATGGATAGAAGCAGATGCGATTTAAAACTAGAAGGAAATGTGATAAAACTTATTGGATTCAGAACTTTAAAATCTCAAGCCAAGATCTTCCATTGTCCCCATTTGGAACAAAACTCTGACTGGCTACTTGAACTGACCACAAGAGGTGTTGAGAAGAATCTGAATAATTCCAGACATTTCTTTCCTTTGAAAATCACATTTGGTACAGATGAGAAGGTACTGTAGAACCCAGGAGCTAAAATGTATTTGGTTCTCTGATCTTACTGACAGTTTTAGAGTTCTTGAACCTGAGAAAGATGTACCAGTGTCTTGCAGATCAGCTTAGTTAAGGAACTAGAGTGATGCATTAATAGAGGATGATTAATTAAACAAACAGGAAAAATGAAGGTAACACAAAAGAATAGTCATTCCACTAGAAGATACTGCTACTACTACTTTGTTCATTTTTTTTCTTATAAATGCTATTGCTGTAAGAGGCAGAGCTGATAGATTTACTTTCTTTGCTGTTGCAGCTTAAGAAAGTTCAATAAGTCAGCTGTCAGAGTCTGGGTCCCTTGCAGGCTAAGGAATTTCAATTTCAAAGTACAAGAGATTGAAGTCTTGAAACAAAAGATCATCAAACACTAATAACTCCTGACTGTTGCTGGAGCTCTGAAGTGGGTAGGAAACAGTGCCTCTTTTTAAGGGGCACTGAGTGTGACAGTGAATCTTGCACTCAATTAATTCTGTGGGGTGCTATAAGGATGATATGAGAGAACTCAGATATGAATGAACAGACCATTTAAGGGCAGTGAAAAGAAGCAGTGCCCACCAAATTGCTTTCCAAGTAGCAGGAGAGGATCCACCGTAACCAGTCAACCTAATTTTCAGAGAATGTCAGAAAATAGATTTATTGAGTCTAGTCATGGGGTAAAGTGTGTGGTGTAACTCAAACTCCAAAAGCAATGTTTGGAATACTAGCCATTACCCATAAAGAATATTCACATTAGCCTCCGCAGATTGTGTGATTTGTGGATTAGCATCTGAAAAGCAAGGGAGATGTCACTTACACAAAAGGTGAACTGTTTACTCTCATTGTTTTTCTCTATGGCTTTTATTTCTCCATATCATCCGTGGGGCAGAGAGATCTATGAAGAAATATAATAAGGTCCCAACTAAGGAAATGTTTTTCACAAAACTGAAAAGGCTTATCCTATTGTACAGGTAGGTAAAGACCAGAAGAGACCACTAGATCATCTAGTCTGACTCCTTGCATTTAATTTAATTTCAGTTGTCAGTAGACTAAAATCTTGAATACCACATGTGGAGAGCAGGGGAGAACGAAGTGCCACCAATGTACTCCGCCTCCTACAATAAGAGGGAATTCATTTGATGAGCCAGATGAATATGGTCCTGCTATAAATCGAGAGCCATGTTGCAGGCAATGTTGGACCCTTTGCCCACAACACAAAATCACGACACAAAATCTGGTGATCAGTTTCACTCTGAACTTGTAAGGTAGACACAAAACCCAGACAGGTTCCTCTGTATTTCCTCAGACAATTGGTGTCTGGTCTCTGGTTGTCGCTAATCCCCAGTGCTTCAAGCAGATGAACGCTAACCCTAATGATGACATTTTGGCAAATTCAGGTAAGAGAAGAAATATTTCAGCCTGGCTGAAGGCCTGAACGACAAAATTCTTACTGTTATACTGAAGAGATGCAAGTGTTATGACATGAGTCCTGTTCTGCTCACAGTCCAGGGACATAAGGAAATGAGCAGCAGCATTTCTAGATTCATAAACTGCAGAAGAATCATTATGACAATACAGCCAGAATCTTGCCAAAGCACATCACCTTTCATACAAGACAAAGAGTTTCTGTCTGAAAAAGGTATTGAAGCAGATCATTCAGAAAAATATTTACTTTCACCTTAATGACTCCACAAGTAACAGTGAGTCCATTGCCTCACCTTATAAATTGTTCCAATATATAAATGCAATCATTGCTTAGGATATTAGGTCTATTCCAAAGTTAATTTATCCAATTTAAACTGTCAGGCATTGGACTTGATTATGTTCTTGTGAACATGATGATAAACCCTCCACTACCATGTTTTCCATGTTTTAGTATCTAATCACAGTGATTGGCACCCCTCAGTCACCTCTGTAATACACTGAAAATGTTCAACTCTTTTAGCTTCACATCTTACAGCTTATTTTTCAGCCCATGGATCACTTTTTGTGGCTCTTCTTTGATCCCTCTCCAGTATTTCAATAGTCTTCTCAAAGTCTAGCTGCCAGAAATGTGGACATGGTATTTCAATTGCAGTCTCACCAAAGTTGTGTATAGAACCAAGATCATTTCCATATGTCTATGTGATATTCCCTTTTCTACATCCAAGAATCACATCAGCCTTTTTGCCATAGCATTGCACAGAGTGCTCATGTTGAGGAGATTATATGGAATTAGATAATGTGAATAAGTGGTCTTTTTGCCTCACTGACTGGACTAAAAGATGGAGGAAAAATTAATTTTGGGTCAACTTGAAACGAGTATTTTCTTGACGAAACACCAAAAAAGGAAATGAAATTATTTCAGATTGAAGGAAACATTTGGGGCATTTGTAGACATGTTTGCATCGCAGCACCAGGTGCTTTTAAAAGTGCTTTTAAAAGCACTTGGTGCAATTATTTTTATTAATGGCAAAATGTGCATCAACACTGAGAAAATGGTGGTGGCATGCTTCTGAACTAAAACACATCAAAGGTGTGTTTATACACGCTGACACACATTTCACCGCTTATGCAACTGCATGTGATGCAGCACAGTGTGCATCAGCTCACGTGTGTAGCAGACTCGATTAATCGAACATCAAACTCAATTAATTGTGCATCAGCTTGCATGCAAGCAGTCTCAATTAATCGAGTCTGCTCGACATGTCAGATATCCAGCACGTTGCAGCACGAAAAGGTATGTGTATAAATGCCCTTGGTTTTGTTTGGGATTTGTTCACCCATAATTTTAAACAAAAATATTCCAAATCTTTATTTTTTCTAGGTGAAACTGTCAAATTTGATCTCCTTCCCAAAACTGCATTTTTCATCAAATGAACTATTCATAGAAAATAAATTCTAAAGCTTTATCCATGATCCATGAAGTTAAATCTTTCTCTGAATTACTGTATTTCAAAACAGTTTTCTGTCCTGTAGGTGTCATTTGCATTCACAGTTACCAGGGTATTACCTTTCATTTAGCTTTGTTAAAACATAGTTTTGTTGAACTGTGACCATTGAAGTTCAGATCTCATTAATGCTATACCATCTTCTACCAATAAAGGTGTTGTGCAATAATCTAGTTAATTGATAAAAACATCAAATAATATTGAAGTTTCATCCACAACATCAGATGGGATGGATGCATCCTCCTGCTTTATTAGAAACACAGAAGAGAAATATAGTTGGATATTCTTGGTACTTCTGCACTTCAGTATTTATTCTTTTGGCATGTATATTTAGTGATAGATTTATCTCTGAGCTGATTCCTAATATGTTTAAAATATGCCTTTTGATTGTATTTAAGGCAATTTTCCTCTTACATTTTATTGATTCTTTCACTTTACCATATCAATCTCCTTTTAAAATTTGAGCTCATTGCCACTTACTGATATTGGCTGGGATATTTAGCAGAAAGAGAATGAATTTTCCATCTAAGTTTGAGATACTTGAGAATTTTATCTTCTCTAAGGGTACATAGGTTAAGTTGATCTGGATGTCCTGGTGTGCAAGCATTCACAGGGCTTAAGTCACCACCTTACAAATGAACTTTAGATCAATAAAGTGTTACCCTGATCTAGCAAGGGTTAATCCAGTCAGATGAATGCCTGCACACATTGACAGCAAACCACTGGGGCTGGAAAAGCCCAACCATAGGGGCTGGAAATGCCCCCAACCCTGCCTGAGATATTTTTAGTTCTGCAATCACTTGTTTGGACCCTAAATTTGCAAAAAATGTTAGATCATAGAATCATATAAAATTAGGGTTGAAAGGGACCTGAGGAGGTCATCTAGTTCAACTCAAAGCAGGACCAACTAGTTTATTCCAGCCAGGGCTTTTTCGAGCTGGGACTTAAAAACCTCCAAGGATGGAGATTCTATCACCTCTCTAGGTGGCCCATTCCAGTGCTTCAAAACCCTGCTAGTAAGCTTTTCCTAATATCCAACCTAAATTTCCCTTGCTGAAACTTGAGACCATTGCTCCTTGTTCTGTTATCTGCCACTACTGAGAAGAGGTAGTTAAAGGCTGCTATCAAATCCCCCCTCAGTCTTCTCTTCTGCAGACTAAATAAGCCCAATTCCCTCAGCCTCTCCTCACAAGTCATGTGCCCCAGCCCCCTAACCATTTTCATTGCCCTCTTCTGGACTGTCTCCAGCTTGTCTGGATCCTTTTTTGTAGTGGGGGGCCCAAAGCTGGACACACTACTCCAGATGTAACCTCAACAGTGTAGTATACAAGGGAATAATGACTTCCTTTGATCTACTGGCTATGCTCCTAATAATGAAGCCCAGTATGCTGTTAGTCTTCTTGGCAACAAGGGCACACTGTTGACTCATATCCAACTTATTATCCACTGTAGCCCCAAGGTCCTCCCTATGCAGGAAGCAAGCAGTGGTGGTCAGGGTGGGCAGACCCTGGCTGCAGGCCCCCGGGGGCATTACGTGTAAAGGGGGGAATAACCCCCCTCCCTTCCCCGTCTGCCTCAAGGGGCCATGCTGGTTTGCATTTGGCCCCATCCCAGCCCCACCACTGCACCAGCAATGGGGAAGCACCAGGCGGGCCCCAGTCTGGGTCCATGTCAGGAGGACAGGAAGGGGGGAATTAAATCCCCTCCCTGGCCAGTTCACTTTGAGCTACTTCCAGGCTGGCCATGGCCCCACCAGTGGAGCAGCCAGTGGAGACATGCATGTCTGAACTGGTGGGACAGGGGAGTGAACCTCTTCCCTTTCCCATTCCTGGGGCCAGTGTCTGGCTAGACCCCTGCTCCTGCTTGTCCCTGTTCTAACTGGGGAGCAGAGAGGGGTGAGGCCCCCCCTACTGGGCTGGAGCAGAGAGCCCAGCCCAGAGAGCATGCCAGGATGCTGGGGGAATCTGGTTTAACTTAAGCCAGGAAGGGGTCTGGGACAGAAGTTGCATAAACTGGTTTGAGCTCACTCAGTTAAGTCTGATACTACATTCAACCAGGTTTATGTCAAACTGGTTTTGGCCATTTTTAAACTGGTTTATGTGTACTGAATTTATGTTTTGTAACAGGTTTAAACCAGTTTCTGATCACTGAAACCAATTTATGTGTAACGTCTGTCTCTAGCCGAAATAATCACAAGGCAAACTCTACTGATGTTAGTTTTGTCCGTAGCATATCAGCAGCTTTATATAGGAACCAAATATTACTGTACAGAGATTTTATGATGAGCTGTATTCAACAGCGTGCTGAGGTGAGTATTGTTTATGTGGATCCTCTTTCTACTAAACAAGGGCTAGGGTGTAACCAAACTCGTCTGCTGGCAGAGTCTTCTACCACCAGGAAGTAGGTGATTGGATTTATCTCTATTCTTGCATCTGCCAGGTCACTGAAAAACAATCTGCAATACCCACCCAACACTTTAGTAGGTTCCAGCCACTATATTGGGTCCAACCTCTCTGGCATATCTCATTAGTACAGATTCCCTTCTTTGGAAGTGGACCCATACCCAACTGCCATAAGCTCCAAGAATCAATGCTGACACCCATCCTCAACCCCATCACTATCACCATACACAACCAACTGTCCTCATCAGCCTACTTGAATGATCAGAATCCCTCACGAGGTTACTTCCTCCCTGGACTAGAAAAACTGTTTTGTCTGGGACAAAGACCACAATTTCATGCAATTATTATATTTTAATAATCATTAATTGTTTCAGAATTGCTTGAAATTTCAGTCCGACATGGGGGTAAAAACAACAGAGAAGACAGTTAAGTTCCGTGTTCAAAATGTATTTTGCAGTCTGACAAGATACACAGGAAAAGAATCCTTAATATCTAGCAGAATTCATAAGCTGTACACAGACAGATTCCCCAAATCATCACAAAGGGCAAATTACTCAAGAACTTTAATCAAGTGACTGAGCTTGTTTGGATTAAAAACCTCTCAGCTCTATTTTCACTCTGCTCCCATGTTTGTGTGATTGCTTCAATTTGCATTTATGGGCCTAACAGATTGAAGCATCAGCACTCACATCTAAAATCAGCAGTGTAAAAAATATGCACTAAGAATTTTTATTTAATCAAAATACCAATTTTTTAAAACATTTTTAGGCTGTGGAGTAATGAGAGAATACAAAAGAGCAAGCAAAGCCATTTAGCTCCAAAAGCTTCCCTGCCGTTAATGTCTGTAGGGGATTTTACAGCCATTTCTTCTCTTTATCAATTTACAGCTTTGCCTTTGGAGTGAAAAAAAAAAACCTGCTCAGTGGATAATAGTTTTGAGGGCAGCAGCTTTCATTGCCACTTGGAATCATTATGGATTTACTCCAGTTACAGCTTGTACAATGTATTATTTTTTAGGATTGGGGAAATAGAGGAAAAGGTGGGTTGCCTGTTCAAATCTATGCTGTAAAACTGTGAACTCCACCCCCAGTTGCCAAAGGGGTAGAGGGTTGCATTATATGGAATAAATCAGTGTTTTTTCATTTGCCTGAGGTTACTGCTATTTTCTGACACAAAGGCCTGCTTCCTTGTAGTTATGTTTTGCCTGTAATAATAATAATTATATATATACAGACATATATATCTCATTTTTGTGATGCCAAACCATATAGTTTCCTTTTCTTGACTTAAGGATACACAAATTAAACAAGTAATGACTACACTGGAAAGGGTGCAGCCTAAATTTAGTGTGAAAGTGGGGACCTCAAGCAAGTATTAGCTGTAGTTCAACATGCTCAGCTCTCTTAGATAAAAGCCCATTGCACTTGCTGACAGACAGTGACAAAAACTGCCAAGAAACTTCTACTGGCTCAAAGCTGCTGAGTCATACTGTTGCCCTGAGGGCTCAGGCCAATGCTCAGGATCTCAACATTGCGCTGTTAGACAGGAGGGCATGGTGTACAATTGCACATATACAAACACACAAATCAATTAGGTGCATACACACACACACTACCAGCTCAGGTACATACACATCCAAACCGGCCTAGGCACATGCATACCTGTCACCAGTTCAAGCACATGCACTATACACCCCAAAACTTAGACACAGATCACTAACTTGTATATCATGCACACAATGCCATATATATACACACACACACACACACACACTAGCAACTCAGATACACACATGTTCAAAATAACTAGTCTAGGTTCATGCACACCTATCACCAGTTTAAGCCCATACACGCTACACGCACTAAATTTAGTCAGAATCAGTTACCAACATCTCCACACCCAATACACATACGTGGATTACTAATTCATATACCACACACACACAATGATATCTATATATGTGTATTCACTAATTCACACACATACCACCCACCTATGCATACACACAGGTGAGTTCCTAAGTTGGGCATTGTGATGTGTATGTATGTATGTGCTTGGTATACTTGGGATACCTGGGGAAAGGTTAAGGTAAGAAAGTAGAAGTGTAGGGCGTGAAAGTTGCCAGGAGTGAAAGTTGCCAGGATCGGGATTAGAACGAGTAGACTACAGGGGCCTGGGCTGAAGAACCGAGGCTGGGGGTAACTTTAGGTTAATTGATCTTAATTGATTAAAAGACAACGCTCAAAGCCTACAGAACAGGGGAGCGATGCCGCACAGAGGCTGGGACTGGAGTCAGAGCTACCGGGGAGCTGAAAAGGTAGGTGGGGAGAGGGAAAATGGGACTAAAGGAAAGTGTGGGTGTTAAAGAGGGGCTCTGGGTCTGGGGACCCAGAGGATGGCTCCGGGGCAGCTAGAGAAGTTGCAGGGAGCAATAGTAGGTGCTGGGAGTTGGAGAAAGGCTCCAGCTGCTGGAGAAAACTGAAGAACCACCACGAGGAGCTGCGAAGCTGTGGGGGGGGCAGGGCAGGGATGACTTCAGAAGGTGTGGGGGAAGCCTGAAAACAGAGAGACGGACAGCAGAAAAATCACAGGAAAAGCAGCAGGAGAGACTGAAAGGTGGCAGGGCAGTGGGAAAGCACAGCAAGGCAGCAGAAAGTCACAGGGAAAAGGCAGTAGATGGCATGGGGGGCTGAAAGGCAGCAGGGACAGCATGAAAGCGAGGAGGGGCTGCGAGGTGGCAGAAAAGGGGAGATGGAATTGGGAGGAGATGGGGAAACTAGCAGTGAGGGGGGTGGAGCCGAGAGAGAGGGAGAGAGAGAGAGAACACGAGGCTGGAATTTAAGATAGGGAAGGGACTGGGATTCAGTAAAACATGACCCAGCTCGGGGTTGCAAATGACAGTGGTTTTACTGAACAGGGGAGATGGTGACACAATGTCTTATTGGTTCCCTTGCACACACACACACGCGCGCACACACACACACACACACACAATAATAGCAGGGGTTAGAGAGGCTTGGTGCAGGGGCTGGAGTCCACTGAAGTCTGGAGGAGAGAGAGAGAGAGAGAGAGAGAGAAAGAGAGTTTTCAAATTGTAGGACGAGGTATGCAGGTAATATCTACCTAACCCAGGCTGGAAAGGGGTCCTTGTCCAGTAGGTGTTGTCCAGAGGGGGGTCGTTGGCAGGGCCTCAGGGTGGATAGGTGGTGTGGCATGGTGCTGGTCCAGATGGACAGGGCATCCCAACGGGTCTGTCTTCACTGCCCCTTTTTATAAGGGCAGACCTTGTGTGACCCTAGTGACAGGAGGCATGCCCAGGCAAGGGTAAGGCCCTCGGTTTTTTTAATGCTGGTCTTGAGTTGTGCCAGTCTATCTACTGAAAGAGGGCTTCTCAAGCCTCTGAGGTTAGAGGCAAAACTCACTTTGATATCAATAGCACAGGATCAGACCCATTGTGACTAGAACTTCAATTAATCTTTTTTCTGATTCTGGATATACAGTGGTTTAAAACAGTCTTCATGGCTGATTTACTGCTACCAATTTATATGGAACATTTATATTTTAGTACAAAAACTCCCAAATGATAAATGTATTAGTTCCTAATTCAGTTCCCAGTGTGTTGACCAAAATGCCAACCACCACATATGCATTACCTCTCTAATGTATAGAATATGTACTATAGCAAACAAATAATCTTGCCCTGCAAGTGTGTCCAAAAAAAAAGCTTTTAACATGTTACCAAAATAGTACCAAATACCAAACACAATGAATATTTCCCCTCATTAGATCTGCTTTCTTCATCTTAAAAAATATCTATAATGACAGAAACAACAGATTGCAGAAAGATTGGAAAAGAGTTTACATTATGTGGTGTTTATCCCAACAGGACCGCCAAATTATGAAACATGTACTATCAGTAGTGGCATTTTTTAAATTTCACCCAATATGCTTATAGCCTTTTTTGCAGCTAGTATTTGCAGTTATTAATCCTCAAATCTTTCCTAAATATTAGGCTCCTGAATGCTGGTCTAAAAATGTAAACATAGCAAATGGTAGAGATTCCTAGATGAGTCT
Organism: Gavialis gangeticus; assembly: GCF_001723915.1. NCBI lineage: Eukaryota > Metazoa > Chordata > Crocodylia > Gavialidae > Gavialis > Gavialis gangeticus. The sequence goes on along the minus strand of NW_017729002.1, from coordinate 10,239,382 downwards.
GTGGAACAAAGGATCTTCTGGGATATGTTGATTTTCTTCATTTTAAAAGGCAACAAGAGTACAAAAAACCTGCATGGTATGGAACTGTTTATGTGACAGTTACTGATGTCTTGCACAAGATGATGATTGCCTGAGCACCTTTACTGATTCCACATGCATTTAGGTATTAATGAAAGAAGTACCATTTTGCTCTTACTCCCACTCATATGCAGAACAGTAAGTTCAGAGTGTGGAATTCTGACCCTGACTGTTGACTTTGGTGGGATCTGGCTTTAACCATGAGAAGATTGTGCTGGATAAGATTTTTCATTCGGTTACAAACACATTCATGTGCTGCGTAAATGGAACCTTAGCATTAGGGGAAAAACCTCAGGCAACAAAACCAAACAACATATAAACTGATCACACCAGTGTAAATCAAAATGGATTTTCATGAGACACCAGTAAGGCTGCTGCTATGTTAAAAATGCTGTCTGTCAGACTTATGAATATTGTCTCATTTTGTTTCCATGTATTACCTCTGTCCATCGTCTTTCTCTTTTCTTCTTAGATTGAAAGCTCTTTGTCTTCTGTCTTTTTAGTGCCTGGAAGGATCAGATCCAGGCACTGGTGGTACTGGTACCACTAGGCCATGGTGGTACTGGTAGGCCATTACAAAACTGATACTAGCAGAGACCACTCAAAGCTTTATCTGAAACCTGATGACTGCTATGAGAGATATTAGTGCTGTTAAAGGCTGCAAACATTGTTTGAACAAATTGTCTTCATTTTAAGAAACATCAGAGCTGCTTATGCAGATACTTGGGAAAAATAATCCACACCCAGGGTGTAAATAAACATGCAAAATTTAATCTGAAAGGTAAAATATTAACAAAGTAAAAGCAGCTCAGACAAATTTATCGGCAGGTACTACCACATACTCTTTCTAGACCTTGAGGCCGCAAACATGTAAGTAAGTGCTAACCACCGCTCCCACAGGTAGTATTAGATTATGCTAATTTATTTGTATTTAACAAAAATAGGTAATATCTTATTCTTTGAAGCTTTCCTGAGGTGCAGCATCATATGCTTCAGTCCATTCGAATGTTCATTGACATGTCCAATGTCAAACATCTTTAATGTATAATACAGCAGACCTGGCTAAAATTACTGGTTGCAATTTCTTGACTGGAGTTCTTCCCACTCATTTTCTGAATGCAGAAGTTTGAGTCTCACAAAATTTTTCAACCAAAACTTTTTGCTGACATTATTCATTAAAAAATGCAGATTTGGTGGCACCAAAATGTGTGTTAATTTTTAAAAAGTTTTCAAATCCTGGAAAGACAGCAAAGTTGTCCTAACTTTCTCATATTGCCAATTAGAAAAAAAAGGGGACCCTGTTTTGGAAAAAAAGAAATAATATTGCAGGTGGAAAGTATAGCTTCTTAATTGGCAAATATGATAAACCTCCTACAGATAATGTATTTGAAGAATACTATTCAACCAGTTCTGCAAAATGGAAATGAATGTGGGAGTAGTGGAAGTGTATATGTAACATTACACTTTAAAATGTATCTGATTCATTTTAAGGGGAGGAGGGCTTACAGAATTAATCTAAACTCTTTCAGTGCTTACTAGACATTTCTTTAAAAATGCAAAGAATTATGGGAGTAGTTGCAGGCAATATGTTCCATCAGGAATTATTTAGTATTACTTTAATGGGCTCAAAAAGGAAGTAGCATTTATTATGCTGTCATATGTAGAAAAAGAATAGAATTGGGTATGGCTTGAAAAGAAACCTATTCACACTAGTGATTAGCAGGAAATTGTATAACATGGTTCCACCAAACTTACTAAGGTCCTTTCTTCCTTCTTTAATAATTCTGGTGATGCAAATTCTTTGCTTCCAAACTCTGACCTCTGGATTTTTCCTTTTTCACAAAATCAACAGTGTACTATGCAGGGTCAGAACAACATCTTGCTTCACCTTACACAACAGTTAATATGATAAACCCACAACCATGCTACATTGGTTAAATCCAGTATAGTGATGGAGCTCAGTGGGTAGTCCAAAGAGCATAACCTAATTCTCTGTGTAGTAGGCTTGCCTTTTGGAGCTTGGATTCAGATCCAGGCTTGAAATCTTGCTGTTTTGATTGGTGGAGCTCATCCTCCAATCAGGAGGCAGCAAAAGGAGTGCAGTCATGCCCCTTTCCTGAGGGTATTGTTTATGTTACTAATTTATATATCTTATAAATATATATATGCATTGTACATATGTTTATATCCATGTTCCTTTCCCTTGTGATAAGTTAATGTAAATACATTTGTATATAGTTAAGTCCCCTGGCTGTCCTGGCCTGGTGCTATAGGGATGGAGGGAAACTGAGTGGTCTGCAGTTCCCATCCACAGCACACTTGCCACCTAACAACCTCCTTCAGTTGGAGAAGGGGAGTATATACCCAAGTTACCTGGGCTACATCTGGTTGACAATTGTTGTAGGATGTGGCTTCAATTCTACCTGCCTCTCTACAAAATGGCTTTTTCTTCTCTATCAGAGACCAAAGTCAAACAGAAATTCTGGTTATCGCTGGTAGTGAGGAAGCTAGAATGGTGGGTATAGCATATTAATCTGGGTAGAAGGGAATACAGGAGAAGAGGCTACGGGAGACAGACTGAGGAGACTCTTCACACTTGAACAACCACAGAGCCTCTGTATGATATAACATACGACAGCACTAGAAAGATGGTTTAGGAGAACTGAAGCAGAAAAAGGCTTGACCACAGCAGACCCACTGTTATCAAACCTCTCCCCCATTCATCACATTATTTAGTGGAAACTACAACTACAGAGTTGATGCCAGGAGACTAGGCTGGAGTTAGAGGTCTGAGAATGGCTGAGTTACATGTTGCTTCTTGCTTGGAGGCAAAAACAAATCATGATTCTATCTGAGATTGTATCCTGAATGTCACAGTTTTATGGGCATCCTCGAAAATAAATAGGTGGTGCCATAGCTTTTAATGTCCCAATACTGAAGCATTCTGGCTTCTCTTGGACAGAAGCTTCAGCCTAAGAGATGGCACTGTAGGGGCCCTATTACATGTTGCACTTTGAGTTGCTCAAATGTTGATCAGTGTTAGTACTAGCTCGAGTTTGGAGCAGTCACACTTTAAGACTAAAAACCTTCTCTGACTGCCCTACAGCTGCCTATTCAAGGCCTGGCGAGTAGGGGCCTGGCTAGAAGCTAGGAGCTATATCTGTGAGTTGCCACTACAGGGCTGGTGACTCAGAACAGAATCTTTGCTCTGTGTGGGAAGGGGGGGAGCGATGGATTTCAAGGAGGACCAAGAGCATGAAGCTGGGAGGTGGAGAGTTAATGGGATTTGGGGTGGGTGATAAAATGGGAGGTGAAAAGGAAATAGGGGTGGGGAAGGGTGATGAAAGGAAGAAAGTCAGCCACAGAAGGAGGAAATTAGAATTAAAAAAAATAGAAATAAAAAGAAAGTAAATTAAAAAAGATCTCAGGCTTTAATAAATTGGGATTTGAGTATGGGGGATGCTGGTCATGCTTCCCAGGGTGATTGAGAGGTGGGAATAGTGAGGGAAGGTACTTTTGGGGAAGCTACTGCCCCAGCTCCAGGAAGAGATACCCAGCTCATAAGAACTCAATCTGGCCTCTCTACCTTGTTTTCCCCCTGCCTTCCCTCTCCCTCCCCCATTAGTCTCCACTCCTGGACTTCCCTGTGCCCTGTGACTTGGCTAGCTTCCCTGTGACCTGGCAATGTGCTTTGGACACTGTTTGCATAGGGTTGCTCCCCTGGGGGTTGGAAGGTCATGGGCCCAGGATGGGAGGAGGAGTTGGCTTGGTGCCAGATCTGTCCCCTGGGCAGTAGAGTTCAGGGGGTGGAAAGTTTGTCCACGCAGGGCAGGAGGGTGGGACAGGGGACACTGCATCCTGGGATGCTGAAGGACTGCAACTTGGGTGGCTCATCTGTGTGTAGTGGCACACATTAGTAAAACACAAGGTAGGTAACACGAATCAGAGATAAAACTAACCGGGAGTGGTATAACTTTAAGCTCCCTCAAGTGCACCTAAACCTAGTTTTAGGGCATTGGTAGAACTATCAAAGAAAAATGTGAAAAACATTTTTGTTATTGTTGTTGTCTTTTTTCTTTAAGGAGTATGTTTTGTCTTTAGAAGACGCATGGTTTATTGATTATTTTGGAGGCACATGTTCTACGATAACAGTGGCATATATTTTTCCAATCAGCTAGTTAAGTTACCACTCTTTCAAAACCTATCTAGCATCCTATGAGAGGCTTGGCATACACAGCTTCCATAGCCTGGCAGGTGGAAAGCATGCATCTTAGCAGTGGGTAGTGTGATCTGATGTGTTTGCTTGCTTTAAGCTAGGGGTGGGCAAAATATAGTCCATGGGCTGGATCCAGCCCACTAACAGATTTGATCTGCCCTATTGGAAGATAGCTGCCAACACACTGGATCTGGTTTATGAATGGCTGGCAGCTCCAGGTGCCATGTGGTGCTGGATAGGCTGGCAGGTAGGACTGTTTCCACCCAGCAGCATCAGCCCTTGATGTGGTGGCATCAACTATGGACCCAGATAGGGCTTCTGCCTCAGTGGGCAGGTGGTGGCATCAAACGTTGATGCCACTGGAAGGTCCAGGAGCCCTGACACAGAGCCTGCTGGCAGCATTCACAACTGATGCCACCACCCTCCTGATGCAATGGAAGCTTCTGCCCAGAGCCCCAACCTGGAACCTGCTGGCAGTGTCAGCTGTGGACCCAGGCAGGAGCTTCTTCCATGCCAAGCAGGTGGCAGCATCAGCCACCTGCCAGGACCTGTTAGCTGTTTCTACAGCTGGCACCACAGCCTGCCCGCTCACCCACTATGATGGAAGTCCCCATCTGGGTCCACAGCTGAGGTTCTGGTCTTCTGGTGAACTACAGTTCTGGCTGTGTTCTGGAGGGGAGGGAAGGGGAGAGGAGGAGTAGGGAGAGGGAGCCAGAGAAAGAGAAGAGATGGAGAGAAAGAGCAAGAGAGAGAAAGAGAGAGAGAGATGGATGTGGCCTTTCACAGGTGCCCAAAACTCATTAAGTGACCCTCCAGACGAAATAATTGCTGGTACATGCTTTAAGCCCTTTTGCAGAAGCTGAAGAAAACATATTATAAAGGTCAAACTCTAAACAAATGTGGAGAGGGCTGGGCATAGTAAGGAAGGGGGTCTGTAGGCACAGGGAATACTGAATTGCCACAAGACTGTATAAGATAGAAAACAGTTCCTTATTTTAGATTTTAAATAATCTGAAATGGAAAACTGTTCAGTACACCAATTTAGTTTTTTGAAACTTGGTGGTAGATGGCACATAGACTTGTATGGGCCTATCTGTGTTCATTAGGAGGCTGTTTGGGGGCATGAAGTAATGGTTAGTTTGTGAGACTGAAAATTAGGAGCCCTTGGCTTTCTGTCACTTTTACCAGAAGCTGTGTAGATAAGGTAAAACAATACTCAGCATGTCTACACAAGATGTTTACTGCAGACAGAATAATTAGCGGTGCAGTAAATATCTTGCATCTACACATGAAGCCCTATTAGGCCACGGGAAACTTTAACTCCATGGTAGGGTAGTACTTGCCTATTATGCTGCTGTGGAGTTTTTTTGGTGAGCAGCACCACATGTATAGACACTGACCCAGATGGCTGCAGCATGAGGGTGCTTCAGTTTGGGGGCTGCCTGCTGACTAGCCTTGCACTAGAGCACCCTTATACCCCAGCCAGCCTTTCCACATTACATTGAACTGGGGTGGCACAGCCCAGACTGGCAGACTGACACCCTCTTGCCCTCCTCAGGCCTCCTGCTGGTGGGGGCTGCTTTGACCTAGCTCAACGTGCTGCAGATGGGCTGGGGTTGCCTGGAGCACAGTATGTACCGTAGTTTATTGCTGCATGATAATAGCACATATAGTTTTGCCCACTGTAACTCAGTTCTCCTTATTTTAAGATGAAACTATTTTTCTTTAAGAAATCAGCATTTGTGAGGGACTCAGATTAAAGGAGCTACTACCGGTTTATAGTTATTCACAGAGGGTATATCTACACTTGCAATTAATGAGAAGCAATAAACTCGATAGCAGATAGAGTCAGAGTAAACTGCTCCCAGGGGCAGCGCTTACACGTGCACCCAGAACACAGCAGTTGGAGCTGGGGCAGAGCAGGCCCCTGGCTGAATGGGCTGACCAGGCACAATTTATGCCCCTAGTCAGCATCTATACATGCGTTTCCGAGTAGTTAATAATTCTACTGTAAGATAGTACTGTCCACCACTATCTTATGGCAGACTGTGCTATAATACTGGCACACATGTAGACAGTGATGCTTTACTGCAGAACTAATTAGTCTACTCTGCAGTAAAGCACATATGTAGATGCACCCAGAGTTGTTTTTGATGCAAATTCAAGATTTGCATAAATTGAAGATTAAAGATTCAAAATTCAAGATTCAATGGCTGTGTGTGTCTATACCAGGTGCTGACTGTGCAGACATTACTGCGCAGTCATTTAGTACTCATATAAACAAGTACTAAATGACTGCAGTAACCTGCATTACTGTGCAATAGCACCAATGAATGGCTTTTTGTGATGTTCTACTGCGTCACGGTTTCTGCCGTGTGGTGCTACTGCGCAGGAGTCTCAGGCTTATGCACAGTCAGACTCTTGTGCAGCCAGTGAAATTCAAGATTTAATTTCAGCAAAGATCAATTTGTGCCTGTTTTGCTGTGAAATTCTCCTTCTAAAGGAGGGGAGCAAGCATCACAAATACTAACCTAGGATAAAATTCAGATTTTTGGGGAGGTATTTAACTAAATCTTCATTAGTCATGTTCTTACAATACTGAATATGTCAGTGTCATAAATACCCCTTTGTATCCATTTCCACTGTTATAGAAGTACTTTGCCAAACAGTGATTGTGGTAGGTGTTATTTTTCACATGATCCTTAAATGCAGTACTTTTGTCCCTGAGTTACTACCTTGCAACAGACACGTCTAGCTATGTGCAGTTATATTGCATATATCAGCCAGATATTATGGCTTCTGGATTTAGACTTGACCTCTACAATTTTGAAATTCAACCATGTAGATCTAGAGAAAAAGATGTTTTCATGCAGCATTTTTATTGGGTAGCATAGGGGATCTTTTTGCTAATGAGAAAAATAATTCATTTTGAAATTTCTATTGAGAAAATATTTAAAATTAAACAGGAAATGTTCCATGCACCCCTAAATGAAATAGCCATTTTTTCAAGGTTTTATTAAACCCCAAACTCTCTCATCTTCAGTAGTTACAAGACAGCTTGCGTTATTCACGGTCGCTCAGTAAATCGCTCGTGTCACCCTTATGTGTTGATGTAATGCCACTGCATTTGGGAACTAAGTCAGAGCCTTAACACTGTTGTAATGTAATTTTTGTATTGATTGCTCTTGGGGTTTTTAGCAGGTCTATCTCTTCTGGCATAAGTTATTGTCAGTGGGATTAACAAAAGTAACAGCAGAAGAATGACGAATCGACCATGCATTCTTAGAGCGTTCGTTACACAGCTTGCACTCAGAGCAGCCTGCGGAAACGTGGTGCAAGGCAGCTACCAGTAATTGCCACTGTGTTATCATTCTGCCTTCCATAAAGGAAGGAAGGACATGAATAACAAACTGTGCAGGGGCTGTTCTCTCCTTTGTTGTCTTCAAAAGGTTTCAAACCCTTGGTCTGAGAAAAATAAAAAAGAAGGCAAGAAATAGAGGTTGTTTTGAAGGTGGTGGGGAGGGAAATGTTGTATGCGTGGCCCCTGACAGCCTGGGGCTTGATACTTTCAGGGTGAGGAAGGGTGAGGGCTTTCTAGTAAGGTGCTAGATTGGGTTCAGTCCTATATTATCTGTGTGGAAGAGAAAGGGGAGTTTTTCAGGCAGTCAAGTCACTCTCTGCATGGATCAATCTTCTCCGTAAAGCAGGTATAACAGCACATCCTCTTTCCTACCCACTGTCTGTTTTGTCTGTTTAATGTGTAAGCTCCTATGGAAGAGACCACAGTTCACTGAGCATGTGTATGGCATCTAGCATGGGAGGTCCTGATTCCAGTTGGATCCTGTCATTCTGATCAAACAATATCTATATACATCATACTAATGATTTTTAGGACAGTAATTTATCATGAATGGTTTTGGTGGTGCAAGACATAGTGGCACCAAACTTTTGCCTCTTTGGGAATGGCAGTTTTGATTTCTTCTCCCTTTACCCCCACTTCTACTTCAGGGTTAGCGCTTCACATTATAGATCTTTCAAGGAAGGGAAACTGTATATTTGACAGCTGTGGATAAAACATGAAATTTTAGATAATGTTTTAAATTCACCAGGGAGAAACCTGCTTCAAGGTAATTTATAAATTAACCAAATTCAAATATTGTCTCCTGGCATGTATCTGTAATTAGAAAACTGTCTTGAAGAGGCAAGGAGACCTAAGAGATGGCTGGCGCACAAATTATTTTACAGCTAAAAATAGTAATAGCTAGAGGTTGGGTGATCTCTGGAAAACCGCCATGTATTGAGGCAAGCTTGCTTCTTTGTACATTTAAAAGTTTTCCCAGCTTACCAGCCTGACTAGCTTGGAGCTTGCTGTGTTAAAGTTAATGGGGAAAAGAGAAAGCCAGGGTATAAAATGTTGAATTATTTGTGACTGCTTGTTTTCTTTGGTGTGAATTTGATTTTGCAATTCCTTCTTTTGCCTTTCCTGCCTTTCTTCATTTCTCTCTCTGTTGTCTATCTTTCTGATGTCTATACACACCCTTAAAGTGAGCTTTTTAGGGAGTGTAATTCACGCTCCTTTTCTAAAATGTGGTCCCTCTCATACCCTTTTGCCATGAGCATTGAGGTCAGCAGGTATCCCGTACGCAAATGCCGTGGAGCACGTGGTGTATTTGGTATCACAGGGGTGATTATATACTCTGAGCTCACCTGGATTTTTGAGTGTCCAGGAGCAGTTCTCCATGTCTTGTCTTTTGAGTTTGTTTCTTTTATTTAAGAGGTGTTTACTTCTACTGACTCCAGTAGCAAATGCTGAGGATGTAAAGAAAAATAAAGGGGGGGGGGGCACGTACATGATGAGTGTGTGTGCGCGCGCGCGTACACACACATGCACATTTAATTCATTTTCTTCCAAATCCCATAGATACATTTGAGCTCATGAACAGGGGCTATATTGCCAAGCCAATGCCACTAGCTTCTGAAGCTTTACAGCTCTGATAAACAATTTGCTGCAGTGAGAGAAATATCATTGATTCAAGTGCATGAATCAGGGAGGAAAAGAAATGACAATATCCTTTGCAAGTAGCAGTGTGTGGTAACATATCTCCAGCAGATTACACTTTTATTCAATTTCTTTGTAAGAGGCCATGTGTCAAAAGGCTTTTTACCTAGATCTGCTAAAATGGTATATGGAAGGACAACATATTTTCTTCACCTTTTACCTTGGAGCAGTAAACATTGTTGCTGGAGACCATTAAAACCTAGTTGTGTCAGCTCCATTTCTAACTCTGGCATTCTTTCAGGGTTAAGTAGCACTGATATTAATGTGAGGTGACATCAGTCAAAATCTGTGCCAAATTCAGGTACAGCAGGCTCCAGGGCAACCTGCATTCAGTAGGTTTCTAATTCTGACCTATAATTGCAGTTATTTTCTAAGCCTTAATGAAGTCCCACTGTGTTCTCCTTATTCCATTGTAAAACAGAAGTGAAACTGCAGCTTTGTTGCACCTAAAGGAGACGGAAAAATCCTGTTTTATGTATACATGCAAAACAAATGTAGGACATGTAGCATTTGAGTAGCCAAAATAAGGAGCAGAATGCCTCAGTATCACAGTGAATGTATGCTTTTTAGCTCTTGAATTAGTGCCATACCCTCTACAGCCCTAAACAACTAATTCCATAGGTATGAAACAGTACCTAAAAAAAATCACAAAGTACCACCATTTGTACTGGGAGCATTTTTGAAGTGAGATTAATGTATTTGCTAATAACTGCAATTTTGAGTTAATCAAAACTAGTTGTAAATTTGTGACAAAACTATTTTGACTTCTGACTGGGTTTTGAAAGAAAGAAAACATCTGGTACAGCCAAAATGCTTAATATTTATATTTCTGAATCATTTTTTTAAAATCTTATGAGCCTGAATGTTCCAAGCTCAAATAAAAAATATAAAACAAAAAAGATGGAATGAGTGTACACCTAGATGTACACCTTGCTGGGGTCGTTTGACCCCAGCACTCTTTCCTGCCATGGCAGGGGGTCAGACTAGATGATCTACTCAGGTCCCTTCCGACCCTAGAAACTATGAAACTATGAAACTACGAATGAAACATTTTTTTTTTTTCAGATTTGGGTTAGATGACATGTTTTTGTGATCGAAAAATGATTTTTTTAAGGTTTCTGTTTCGACCACTGAATAAAAAAGGCAATTACATTCATAGTTTTAAGAAGAGTTCACTAACAAGTCAGAGCTATGGAAGGCCAAGATAAGTTGGTCGTACTTTCTGTGGTGTATTGAAGGTGTGGGCAGTGAGGGAAGGCACTTTTGGAGGAGATACTGCCCTTGCACTGGGAAGGAAGCCCTAGCTCACAGGGATCAAATTTGGCCCCCTATCTTGTTCTCCCACCTAGCACCTTTAATCCCCACTCCTGGACTTCTCTTTGCCCTGTGACCTAGGTATCTGGCATGTGCTCCGCATACTGTTTGCAAGGGTAAAGTCACACCCCTGGGGAGTGGAGGGGCACGTTGGCTTGGTGCCAGAACCACCCCCTGGGCACTATAGTTCAGGGGGTGGAAAGTTTGTCCACACAGAGCAGGAGGATGGGATAGGGGATACTGAAGCCTGGGATGCTGGAGGACTGAAACTTGAGTCGTTGATCTGTGGGGAGTGGCCACATATTAATGGAACACGAGCTGTGTAACACAGATTAGAGATAAACCTGCCCTGGAGTGGTGTAACTTTAAGCTGCCTCAAGTGTGCTTCAGACTAGTTTCAGGTTAATGTGTGAATAATCTAGGGGTTAAGACCTCCAGGAGCCACCAAAAATTACTGTATTTATTCAAATAGAAGATGACTGTGATTATAAGATGACTTCCCAATAATTAGATTCTCTTAATGGAACATGCATAAATTGTTATAATGTTTCATGTAGAGAATATAATTACTGGAGTTTTCCCTTGGATTTGTCCCCTTCCCGCTGCTACAACAGGGAAAATAAATCTTGTGGATCAGATAGCTCTTTGATCTCTGCTTCCCCACAACTTTAAAGCTAGGGGAAAGGCACAAAAGCAGTCCCCTATAGCCACAAAATTATGCAGTCAAGATCCCTGCATTTGAGGGGACTCATGGCGGTCAGCTTGCCTGGGGTGCAAGGGACAGGCTTCACCCTATACTTTATCTTATCCCAAGAGTCCAGTACTTATTTTTTTATGGTTGAATGGTAAAATACTATCTTTTTTTTTAAATAAAACTTTGTTTCCAGGGCCAAATCAGTTCTGAATTAAATTCCAAATTTTGACTGAGCAGAGCTCAGTCATTCAAGTTTGAATACTTGAATACTGAGCGTAACCAGCAAATATCCTGCCTACCAGACTCATCAACCTGGGGCTTCAGATATTCCCAGCAAGTATCCTACCTCCCAGAGTCATCAGCCTAGGGCCGTGGATTTGAAATGCTATACCATCCTGCTAGAAAACTTCTATCTGAAATCTCTGCTTCTTTTCTTGTGATGCCTGAGCTGGGGGGCAAGGTGGGAGGGGGGGTGGTCCTTCTCTTCACCTTAGACTGCCAAAGTCATGATAAGCACTGACTCTACAGCTACATTTACTCAACTTTCTTTGTTAGCATCAGTCCTTTATGAACTTTACTGTTTTAGAAGGCAGGGCCAGTGCACACACACCTGATTTCCCTGGTCTCTTACATTCAAAGTAGAAGCAGTTAAAACATGTTATCACAGTCAAAACAAGCATAAAAAGAGTGTCTCCTCCCTTCCTAATGCCTACCAGTGGGGGATATGCAGATAACGGACAGTCCCTGTAATCCAACATTGCATACCAATACCAGTATGCAAACAAGCATCACAGAGAGGTTGTCGCACAGCAACGTGACATGTTTTCTAGACCTCTAATAACTTTTGTTTTTCTTCTCTAGATTCTCTTCAATATGCCATGTTTTCCTTGAAGTGTTGTGACCAATACTGGACAAAGTATTCCAGCGAGGCCTCAACAGCTCTCAACTGGGCAAAAGAATCACTTCCTGTGGCAGAGAGAGCAAAGTTGTGGCTCACAATTGCTTTCAAAGAATGGGCATTAGCATATATTGGCCTATTTGTCTAGAAGCAAGCAAGATTAGGGAGGATTTTAACTCCAGATTTACCTGGCAGGGAAAATACTGTGACCACTAAAGTGGTTTTCCTAGGGACAGGGGATAATCATTTTTCTGGCATGGGGTAGTAACTGGGCAGAGGTAATGTATAGTTAACTTCCCACTTTCATTTCCAGTGGGAAAATCTTGACTTAATGACAAATTTATGAAACTGGGAGGGTCCTCCCTAGCTTGCTCCTGTGGCCATATGGTTGAGGGCAAGCAAGAAGCAGGGACATCCGAACTCCAAGCCTTTGGGCTTGGGCCTGCACATAGGATGCCTGCTAAATGATTTGGAAACATCTGAAGCCCTTGCTGGGGTTGCAGGATGTTTGCCGGGAGTAGGGCTATATATAGTTCTCAAATGACTTATGGATTTGGAATTGATTTGGCTTGGAACACAAAAATTTTCCTTAAAAATGAAAGAAAAAAAAAGTTGCCATGAGGTAGTTTTCCATCCAGGTGGTTGTACTTAGCTGCCAGGAGAGAGACCTTTCTTTTCAGCCTTGAATGACTTGGTGTAGTTAGAAGGTGAAGGCCTGTCCCTCTCAGTGCAGGCAGGCTGATCCCTGTGAAAATCTACAAATGCCTCCAAATGTAAGAACTTGGCTACACAATTTATGGTGTCTTCTTATTGTTCTCAGGGGGATTGCTCTCAGGTTTTCCCTTTAGCTTTCTCCTTCAGCCTTTTGGCTAGGTGCAAGCGAGACTAGGGAGCATCTGAACTCCAAGGTCTCTAGAGTTCACAGATTTCATAGACATTAGGGGCTGGAAGGGACATTGCAAGATCATTGAGTCCAGCCCCCTTGCCATAGGCAGGAAGTCTGCCGGGGTCAAATGATCTCAGCAAGATAAGCATCCAAACATTTTTTGAATGAGTCCGGAGTAGGTGGCAAGCACCACCTCTGGGAGGAGTTTGTTCCAGATCCTGGACACTCGAACTGTAAAGAAGTTTTTCCTTATGCCCAGTTTAAATCAGCATTCCAGAAATGTGTGGCTGTTAGACCTAGTTATCCCTTGAGGAGCCCTGGTGAAGAACTGTTCTCCCAGATCCTGGTGTACACCCCTTATATGCTTATAGGCTGCTCCCAAGTCCCCCCTGAGCCTTCTCTTCTCCAGGCTGAAGAGTCCCATGTCCCTCAGCCTCTCCTTATAAGGCTTGCTCTCTTGGATTTTGATGTGGATTGCTCTCCTTTGGACTCTCTCAAGCTTATCCAGGTACTTCCTGAACTGGCGG
>NW_017729002.1:10214645-10225694 GCF_001723915.1 Gavialis gangeticus | reverse complement strand
GGGGGGGGGGGGTAAGGGGGAGGCAGGGAGGAAAATGGATGCAGTAATGTAGCTGTGGCCTCACTAAGGCTGAGTAAAGCAGGAGTATGACGTCCTAGGCTTGGGGCTTACATGTAGGATGCTTGCCAAACAAGAAAAAAAATGTTCCCATCAGCATATTTGCCCAATGTGGGCCATGTGTTTTATAGTCATGCTCAGTGTTGGCTGCATGTAGTCAACTTCATAATTGCTTTCCATTGCTAAGCACATGTTGCTTTTGGCACCAATTTAATGATAGACAGTGTATTTAGTGAGACTTCTTTGTGTGCAATTATAAGTCGTTTTGGAATCAAGTAAATACAGTAATGTCTAATGGGGGCTAATACATTTCATCAAGACCAAACAGCCTTTCAATGAAAACAACTAAATTTTAACTTGTCCCCAGTTTTTTTCATGGTTGTCAACTTCACTGAAGTTTTCTGCTTCTTGACATAAAGAGGAGTCATTATTTCATCACCTAAACTGTTCTGCTCCTTGCAAAATTGAGCTCTGCCTATCACTTTGAAGGGAGAAACTGAAGGTCAAATGGTGGATTCTGCTTGATTTAATATACAGTGATCAATACGCCATGAATTACTAACCAAACTCTATTCATCCATGGAAAGCTGATTAAAGGGGAGAAGGGAAAGGCAAAGTAAACACAACAAAGTTTATGCCCTTTACTGTTCCTTTATGATGTAGAGAGAAGGTGCCTCATAAAGTTGGCAGCAAAATTGTTTAGTCTTTCACATTGGAAATACTGGGTCATCTTTGTCCTTTCATTGATGAAGGAGTTTAACCAGACTATAGTAGGCCTGCTTGGTATCCCACCAAACTGTAACCTGAACTACAGATCTCCTTCCCTATCTGAGGTATGAGTCAGATGGTTTGCAGCTGTTTAACTACAGCACAAAGGATTGAAAAAGGGTGCAGGATATTCAGTGTAAGGATCAAGTGAGGTACATAGGTCCTAGGGCTAAGTACAACCCTGTCTATTGCATTCAATACGTTGGGACCACTACAATGCCAGTATAAGGGGCACCCACTGCAGACTGTTAGGACTCTACCTACCATATGTAAGACTAGTTAGACAGAATTGGAAATGAAATTTAGTTAGTAATAATGTTGGTTACAAAGGACCTACTCTAGTTTATTGCATGGATGTGAAGTTACCAATAAAATCATAAATGCAAACTTTGAGTTATGGGTGGTACTGGTCACCTTAGCAGATATACACACACACACACGCACTCACTCATTCAAACCCATGTCATTTAAGCCAGTGTAGTACAGTGTATAGTAGCTGTTGTAGTGACTGTGAGAGCACTGGTGTCAGTATATCTACCTATCCAAGGCCCTGGAGTCTGCTGTTGATGGTCAGCTTCCGTCAAGGCAATGTCTTCTCCAGAAAGGGGTTGTCTGCTTGTTCTTCTGTCTTGGTAGGTCAGGTGCTGGATGAGAGGGCACAACTGAGGGTCACAGTTCACTGTCTTTTACCCCTTGGCAGACTTATATGATCCCCCAGCATCATCTTGGCTACCCAATCTGGAGGTCACTGTCCCACGTGGATTTTGAGTAGTACATGACAGCAGGCTCTCCTGCTGGTCACAGGTGGCTCTGCCTGCTGGTACCTGAAGTTTCAGGAGTCAGTTTGTGATTTTGATTAATTAACAATGGTATTGTTAAGGGCTACAGGAATAGGTGCTCAGTTTCAGGCATCAGTTCTTTGGCTTGATTAGGCTAAAATGACTGGTAGAGTAGAGTTTTAATGGCAAGCTCTTTGGCCAGGCTATTGTCATTTAATTCTTTACTGATCACTATTCATTTGGATTCACTCAAGGGACCACCCAATGTAACAGATTTTATCACTTTACAATTACAATTTCAATGGAGTTTTAACAATAGTCCAGGGTGTAACTTCATTCTACAGGGAGTACATTCCTTAAAGGTTTAAAAGTATAAAATATAAAATACAAAATGTCATGATAAAGATGAGACAGATGAAATATAAAAATGCACTGTGAGATATTGAGGATCAAAGGCTACTGGGGACAGTACGTGAGGTAGGTTAGCAAAGGATATATTTACAGTCTTTGCAGTGGATATTTTAGTTCTTTTGTTTTCTTCAGTGACACTGAGATTAACTGATATGTAGATGTAGTTTCTAGGTTTCTTCTACAGAAAGCCACTTTAGCTTTCTGGTTTGTTCTGAGCCTTGCTGCACCCATGCAATGAGTCTACTAGGTCTCTGTCAATACTTAAAAGGAAAAGAAATGCACAAAACAGGGGGTGGGGAGGGAGGGTTGCAGGCAAGCAGGGCCTTCTGTTATATCAATGTTCAGAAGGAAAATGTACAAAGGGGGATTTCTGCTACAGTAATATATGCTAACACTAGCAAGTTTGAAATGGTATCTCCAGTGCAGCTGGGGTTTTTTTTTCACTTTCCTATTTATTCTGTGTAAAGAAAGGATCTGAAGGAGATCTGAAATGCTGGCTGGTTCATACAGATGTAGGCTACTAGCCCTGGGTGATGATTGAATTTATAAGTTGAATCTCTACCAAGCCTTCTTCCTTGTTTCCTTGTTCTTGTTACCCAATGCAGTGTAGTGATCATTAGCTTGGGTACTCCTAACCATACTGTTATCACAACATCCAACTGCAGTGTAGACATAGCTATGCAAAATATGCATAATTACATATTAAGTTCTTCATAATATGATCTGCACAGCATCCTGGGGCAGCTGGGTTCTGAGCAATTCTTGTTCATGTTATAGAAGTGAAATTGGGGAATGGGCTTAGAGCTGGGGACTAAGGTTCCCATTCTCCTGTCCTTCCTCCTAGTGATTATGCTAAGTTAGGCCCCTGAATAACTGTCCTTGGTAGTTTTGAATGGGCAGAACTGAATGGCTTTGTAATGCGAATGCATCATTTTCTAAAAGTACTAAAAAATGGGAAGGTCTCTTCCTATATCAAGTGTATGGGACTCTGATATAGGGATGTTGACTAATAAGATGCTACTTTTACTTTGCTTTTTTTTTTTTTAACCATTTCTTAAACAGAGCAGTCAAGGCATATTGTAAATCATAAATCATTTATCCATATGTTGTTCTGCTAGGAAGCATCAGTACCATGATCTATCCTCTCAGGTAGGCAACAGATGTCCATGTAGACCAGTTCTAGAATCCATAAAGGCCGCCATGTTCTAGGCCACTAAAATAACTTTAAATGTATAATTATGAGTTTAAAATGTTCAGTACTTGTAAAATAATTCCTCACATTTCCATTTTAATTAGTTATTAACTTACTTCTAAGGTTTTCATTCTGGTTGACTCTACCAAATGAGAGTCAACCAGGGTTCTCTTGAGTTAAATAAGAGAAGCTCTGGTTATCTCACCAGCTCTCTGGACTACCTGCACCACAGACCTGAGTTGGATTTTGCATTGAGCTTTGCATTGGCCAGATCCCTAGGGCCCTCCTGGAATCCTAAGTCAAAAGGGTTACTCTTAGGTGTGGTGCTCTCCCTAGTTCTCACTGAAGGAAAGGATTCCTGTATTTCATCAATGCATTTGAAATTAAGACAAGTTATTTGCTTTTCTCTTAGATTTACCATCTGTCTGGGCTGATATCTGTGACAAAGAAAATCAAATGCATAAGTATGGCAGAAAAGGCTGTTTAAAAAGAAGTTTCCAATATTAACATCCAGACTTGTTGTTTTCAAAAAGATGATTTGGAACACTAGAAATAATCCACATAATTTAAAACCTTTGGTAAATGTCAGATGATGTAACTGTGATTTAGATTATCAGTGAAAGACTCAAAGAATGAAATCTATATTAAATCACTTCAGCTCAATCTAATTACTAAAGGTAATTGATTGTTCTACTGTAACTGTATCAAAGTCTGTTTTCTCTACAGTTCGTCTATGGGTATTTCAGCTGTTACACCTAGATTGATTTAACTAGGGTTAGGTCACTATAACTGCCAATCTGTACAGACATTCGGGGAGGTTAGATTGGGCAAAAAATGGCTGGCCTAATCTAACTTAGTTCACCTGAGTAGGGGAATAAGGAAGGGGTTAGCTCTATCAGATGAATATCTGTCATGTTTGGAGTGCAACCCTGGAGCTGGGAAAACCCAGTCGTTTGCCCCAGGCCTAGGGCTGTGCTCTTCCTACTCTCTCACCACTTTTAGACAGCCTCTCCCCCTGATTCTGCTACTCCCTCACTCTCAGACCTGCTAGCTCCCCTGATCCCACCCACCCTTCCCCCACTCCCAGTACATCTCCTGGCAGTGGTAAATGTGTGTGCAAGCTGGACTTGATCTACAATCACACAACTTAAAGTAAGCTGTGTAATCGTAAATTTGGTATGGCGAACATGTGCACTTACCCTATTATTTCCATTTTATTCTTTTCTGCCCCAGCTGACTCTGTTCTCTAAAAATGTTCTAAAGATGTTTGTCAACCCTCACAGTGAAAATGTCTCCAAAAGCAGTACTTGTGATCCTGTCTTCAATTTTAAGCTCAGCCCTGTTTCAGTAAAGAACATAATTATAACTTAAGCACATATTTCTAAGTATGGATAAAATTTAACATGTTCTTGTAAGTGAATGCATGATTAAGTGTCTTGCTGCTGTGAATCGGGCATACCACTATTTCCCTGCTTTATTTTATTCTGAGTATAGTCTTAAAGATGTTATTCACATAAACTCCATTGTAATAGGGAGTGAGCAAAATGTGTTATCTAGCTGCCTTTGTTATCTAGATGCCTTTAAAAATGCGTGTGTATACATATATATTATACATATTATAGAGGTGCATGTCTCATAAACCCGCATAGCAAAGAAAATCTACTCCAACATCCAGTGAGCAACAGCAAACATTTATTAACAGGAATTCACACTTAAAATTCTGAGACACTCAGTGGCATTTAAAGAAACTCAGGGCTCTATCAGAGGATATTTCTTGTTCATATCTGATTTCCTAGTAGTTAATAATAATGAAAAACAAGTTTTAAAATGACCACAACAAATTGCTTTTATGCAGTGCATGACATTCTTGTCACATTTATGACTTCGAAAGACATACACAGAATGGATATTAACACTGACACATTCCCATATTTTAAAGTGTCAGTTGTGATCTGCTCCTATATTTTTAATAAGATTCTCAGAAACTATTCACAGATAATTGGTATTAATTTTAATTGAGTTTTGTATAAGTATTAGAAGGAGAACTGCCATGAGAATCTGGTTCATTTTGCTGAGTAATTAATCCATATATGTAGCATCTTAAAAGAAATAAGAAACCTGTACCTGAACAAAAGCAAAATCACTCACAAGCTTGGGTACCTCTTTGTCCACAAGTGACTGGACAAACAGAAAAGAGATCCTCCTGAAGTAGGCTTGGATTTCCTGCTGTTTTGCAGAAGTGACCATATGAGGCTGTTAATATATTGAAATTCATGGACAAAATATTTACTTCACTTAGACTGCCTATCGATGTGCTTGATGGCATTCTAATTAGAATGTGTCAGACCATACTCAATTAATTGAGTCTGCTCCATGTTCTAATTAGAATGCTGCAGCTTCACTGGTGTCACTTGTATTAAGCCCCTGTGCTTTTAAAATGACTGCATGGCGCTTTAACTGAACCTCTTCGAATTAGGTTTACATAAAGCATCCCGTGGCCATTTTTAAATGTTTTTTAATATACATGACGGTGAGGCATTTTAATTAGAGTTGCTGCCCAGGAGCTACTCAAATTAAAAAAGCCCCCTCCCTCCCACCACCTCCAAGCACGTGTATAAGCAACCTTAAATTCTGTATCACACTCAAACTGAGCATGCACAAAATGCCTGGAGGAAAGCCACCAGATGTCACTATTGTAAATTTGGCTAAAACTGAAGAATCCAGTTGCTGTCAACCAAACTGTTCTAGCACTCTGCAGTGAAATACTACAAATTTGAATTATGCAATGGTGCAGCAAAATAATGTTAAGGACTCCTAGCTATGGAAAACTGTGGAAAACAGATAAAGAAAAGACAGTGTAAGTAACTGGAGAAGGGAGGAGGGGGAGGGTAAAAGAAGATTTTAAAAAATCATGATTTCAGAGTTCTTTTGAAAAGTTTTTTTAAGTTTGGAAGAAAAAGATGTTCTTATTTTTAGATCAATAAACTAACCATTAAGTACCATAGATGTATTAGAGAGCTAGAGACATCCTATGTGTCAGTGGAATGTCATTTCACTTCCTGTATCTGTAGTTTCCCTCCTGTCCTTTATTTATTTGGTTCAGTTAGGTTGTAAGCTTTTAAAGGCAGGGTTTCTTTCTTGCTGTATTCATGAGTACAATTATGTTGCTAGCTCCAAAAGTTCAGAAAAAATGAATTGAGTCCCCACAATTGTACTATTGGTTTTAAAAAGCAAGATAATTAAATGCATATACTTTTTGGGTGTTTTGATGTCTTCTGTGTTTTCAGCCTTCAAGATGCACAAGTCATTTTGTCAAGCTTATTCCACAACTATAGGGCCTGAAAACTTATGAAAAAAGAGGCAGAGCTGGGATTGTCATGTCATCAGCTACCTCCAGGATCTGGGAATTTAATTATTAAAACACCAACTATCATGGGACCTATGACAAGATCAGTAAGGAGCTTAGTATTGTGCAGTCTTAATCTCTATTTGGGCACCTAATTAGTGCTAAAAGACAAGTAATAAAAACAATAATTTATTATATTTCTTATCTTTTTCTCTTTTGAAGAAATGCTGTAAATGTCTTTTTGCATGATAAATTCCAGGTCTGACAGATGTTGGGTGTTGGCAGCCAGGAGAGAAGCTGGGAGTGGGAAGGGGGAAAATTAAGGAGCCAGCAACTTGTGTGTTTTCATTTTTCCAGAAATATGTATGTGTTGATAGTATTTACTAGTTCCTATTTGCATGGGGAAAGAGTCTTTAAACACCAAAGCTTATCTGGTCTTTACCCCCAGAGCATTTAGAGCAAAAATGCTGTTAGCTGTGTTGTGTTATTTAATCTGATGTTCAAAAGAAAATGTCAGCCAGACCAGCTATGAAAATTAAACTGTTCCAAAGCCTTAGGACTCCTCTCTTCTATTAAATTCCAGCTAAAATGAATATAGATATTTTTTTTTTAAGATCATCCTTTAGGTAGCTACTTTTTCTCCCTCTTTTACTCAGCTCTAAAGTTTTCCATTTGTACCACCTTTCCTTGCTATTTATGGTTGTTCTTCATTTCTGTGGTTTCTTTTTGTTCTTCCTCTTTTCTCTATTTAAATTCTTTGAAGCCCCTTCTACTTTCGCTGGTCTCTATTACGCATAACTCAACCAGAAAAAACATTTCCTGTGTCTCTGACCACTCAATTACCTGCATTGTGTGTACAGTGCTATTCACTTGAAGCCAGGTACAGACGTTACATTCAAACCAGTCTAAGTGATCAGAAATTGATATAAACCCATAACAGTACAGAAGTTAGGTGCACATACACGGGTCTAAGAATAGTAGAACCAGGTCTAAGATAGACCTGGTTTGATGTGCGTTCAAATCAAATCTATCTAGACCAGTGAATAGAACTTCTGTACCAGTTCCCCTATTGATTCAAGTTAGGTCACTGTCCTCCAGCATCCCAGTCTTCTTACAGACACCTGCTATCCCTCCCTTGCAAGGAGGCATACTAGAACTTGGCTGGCTCTTGGCTGTTCCAGCTAAGCACCCAGTGGGTCCCAACCCTTTGCTCTTCCATAGCCGAGCCAGCAGAGTCCCTCTCTCAAGCCCTACCTCCTGCCTCTGGCCATCTGTCAGCCACAGGCAGGCTGCAGAGGGAGGGATGGGAGATGTCTGTCCCCCCTGCTTCAGTCCCAGGACTGGGCACCAGAGTCTCTGGGCTGTACCTCTGCACCCCATCATTAAACACCCCATTATGTACATACGGACCTGACACTGAACCCGGGAGAATCCCCATGCTTGGTCACAACTCCATGGACCCTGATCTTGGCTCCCACGCTCTCAGCAAGTATGCTCCCATGCTCGGGCACAGCCCCACACACCCTGACCTGAAAAGCACTGCCTCCCAGCCCTGGCATAGTCTCCCCACTGCCTCTGAGCAGGAGCTGGTGTGGGCTGCTTATGTCTGGTAGGTCAAGGTGGCAGAAGGCAGAACATCAGGACTGGGCCCCCATGGAAGCAACTCTTTGACTTCCACAGTTTGGCCACTGCCAGCAGGTATCCAAACTATGTGCATCTGGGGTGCTGCAAGGCATTTTTGGCTTGCAGCTACAGGATCCCAGAGTATTAGTTGTGGGGAGGGGGACACTAAGCATCCAAGCCCAGGGCAAGTAGGCAGATGCTCCTGAAAACATAAGGAGCAGGTGAAATTTGGTTAGCTGCCTACATGTTACAGGTAGAGAACACTGAAGATTTCCAGGTCTGGGCATAGGGCATTGCCAGAATCATGGTTGTGTCTGATGAAAGTCCCTGGAAAAGTTGAGGTTGTGGGGAGTGGCCTGACCAGTGGTACCTAGTCACTCTGGAGCAGGAGCTGCACCCAGATGCAGTGAGAGGGATAGCCATACACCAGGAACAACACCTTAATGCATCCTTTACTCCCTTTGTCCATCCACCCTTCCAGCCTTCCATCCACTCCTCCAGCCTTCCTTCCATCCTTCCATCCACCCACTCACAGGCAGACCTTCACCTACCCACAAACACCAAGACCTCATGGGCACTGTCATGGACCATGGAAGACCACATCCCATCCTCCTCCACTTACCAACCATGGTCACACAAGTGAGAATATGAGAAGATGAAGAGGAGAGCTCCCCACCCCCTTGCATTCTGGGATGAGGAGATCCAGCACTAACTCTGAAAGGGTACCAGAACAGGGATGTCTTCAAGCACATCACCCAACAGATGCAGGCACATGGCCACAAAATGGACTGGGACCAGTGCCACACCAAGACTACATGGATGAAAATGCAGTTTAGGTGTGTGCAAAATGCCAACAAAATGTCTGGGGTCTGCAGGTAGACCATGACCTGCTATGAAGAGTTGTCCTACTTCCTCACCAAGCACAGGAGTCAAGACCCTGAACACCTCTGGCACTATGGGGGTTGGGAGGAGTTTTTAGTAGGGACCCCACTGAGGAGGAGATACAAGGAAGTCCCAGGATGGCATAACTGGGTACCCAGGAGCAGGTCCCCAAGGGTCAGAGGGCAACAGGTCAGCTGCTGGACCTGGCCCACAAGGAGATTTCCCCATTGGTGCTGGTTCCTGAATTATGACAGCACAAAGGAGCCAAGATGTGCCTGTACTTGGACCTATGCACCCTTGACATCTTCTTGGGCATGGCAGACAGCAGGAAGTACAATACACAGAAGTGGGGGGCGGGGGAGAGCCCTAAGGCCACAGAAATTCAGAACCAGGACCTGGAGTCCAAGTCTGTGTCCTCCATCTTATGGGAGCCTCCCCACACCTAGTTCTTGACCTCATGGACCATGGCCGAACACACTGGACCTGGGACACCATTCGCCACACTGCTGCCACAGGTGTTCCTGAGCCACTCCTCTAAAACCTTTTCCCTGTCCCCACCCAGCCATGCAGCACCCCCCACATCCCCCACTAGCAGCATAGTGGCCATTACAGAAGCATGACTTGAATAACCCACAGTCAGAGCACCCCTACTTCTCCTGATGATTCAGGCCCCAATCAGAGATGCTGTGCACTTTGGAAAAGTATGCTCCATGTGGGGGTTTGCCCCCGCTCCATGCAGCCTTTATGTGAACCCAGGCCCCGGGGGAAACAGAGAGCCCCTAGGGGAAAGGAGGGAAATGAAAAGGAAGTGTGTGGGGGCAGGGCGGGAGCTGAAGCTGCTGCAGGCCGTATCCATAGTCTCAGTCCTCTCTCAGGTCATTGTGGCTGAGAAGGCCAGAAGGGGTTTGGTGGAGAGGAAGAAGGGAAGGAGCAGGGCAGGGATGGAAGGACATGGGGGAAGGGTTAATTGTTCCACTCTGACTGTTCACAATGCAGGGTCCCAGGCTGCTAAGTGCTCAAGAGCTTTCTGTTTTTCAGTACTGGACAGACCAGTCCCACCCTGCCTTTTCCCCATCCTCTTGCATTCTGGACCACAGCCAAGGCCAGTAGTCCTTGTCCCCTGGCCTTAGGCAGTTAGCAGTCCATCTCCCATTCTATGGACACATAAATCTGTCTCATTCATACCTCTCTGCCCTATCTCTCAGAACCATACTCAGCTCCAGGAAGAAGTGGAGCCTCCTTCCAGCTGGCAAAGCAGTGGTGCTGAAACAGTCCCCCCTCTTCCTTGCATTCACAGGAAGGCACTAAGAGAGTTTATTGAGCTCTACAGGCAAAGTGTAAAAAACAGGTGCAAATGTGGGCCCTCAGTTCCCTGCCCCAGTTGGCAGTGCCATGACCCAGGTGGCAGACAAGGCACCGAAGTCAGGGTCAAGTGATAATAGGCAACTGGAACTGGAACTGGAACTGTAGTACAGCAGGAATGAGACAAACTCCCCTTTGCAGATTCCCCCACGCCCTCCCTCCCTCCCTCCCAGTCTGAAAAAAGCATTGATGTATGGCAAGAGTCCCACATTGAGAACCATTACTTCAGCCACTCTAGTCCACTGCCAAAGTGACTTCTGAGCTTGGCACCTGATGAGGCTTACAAGTGGCATTACATCACTTTCCCCTCTTCCCCTCTGAGACAATCCATGGGGAAAGTCCATGGGTGCCAGATGACTTAGTCTCACAGTGCAGACAATCACAGCACAGACCTCTTAGGTTAACCCCCACCTCCCCCTCTGCAATTGCAGCCCCATCCTGGTCCTGCACCATGCCTGCCTCTACCCCAACACCTGATGATGAGTTGTGGCAGGTTCTCTTTGTCCACCTTGAAGGTCATGCTGAGAGCCCATCAGCACACTTTGAAGCAGCTGAAGGTGCACTTGACCATACGGCACCTGCTCAGGTAGTAGTTGAAGTGTTCCTTCCAGTGGTCCAGCTGCCCTCCC
>NW_017729002.1:10206195-10209645 GCF_001723915.1 Gavialis gangeticus | reverse complement strand
CTGAGAATATCAGTGTGAACTTAGCCACCCAAGAAGACAGAGAGGTATCAGAGTAATCTTGAGGAGCAGGATCTTAGCTCCTGAATTACTAGGAGTATCTAGTGATTTTTGGTCAGGATACCAGAGCACCCTGGGATGCTACCAGATCCTTTGGAGGGTGCCATCCGGTATCAAGAGAAAAGTGAGGTGTAATGAAATAAAGCAGATAAGCCAGAACCTGCCTTGTCCCTACTCCTTCCCCTCCCCCCCCCCGCATAGGGCTTCATCAGCCAGGGCAGGAAGAGGTAAGGCAGGTCTCCCATGATTGGTGGGGTGGAGGGCAATGACACCACCGATGACAAAATAAGGGACCCCAAGAGCATAGCGCCCACTATCCTTCAGCCCAAGGAGCAAGGAGTTGTGAAAGATATGGGCAGCATGGGCACTGCCCGCTCAGATGGCAAAGATGTGACCAGCTAGGAGATGATGTGCATGAAGGTGGCCCAGCACATGTGGAAGGTCTGGGCCAACTGTTCATCATCCCAGATACCCAGGATGATCCAGCTGGTATTGGTGGCATGGGCCCAGAACCAATGCTCAGTGGTCTGGAGATTTGCCAGAGCACACCAGCAATCATGGAGGCCTGGGTGGCCTTGTCCTCATGGCTATGTGCAAGTCAGTGGCCCAGTCCAGGACACTTGGCAGGCACACGGTGCAGTGGGTGGTCCCACATGGGATGTCTAGCTGCTGGCTTGGGGGCACAGAGCTACGTGTCATAGTGACCAGCTGCTGCTTCATATCGAGATGGAAATGCATGCATGATATCCCACAACCTCCAGCATGAGTCATGCATGATACACTGCAGCTCCTGGGTCTCCCTGCTTAGGCATAGATGGCAGGATGCCATGCAGGGTATGGGCAGGTTGGGGCACAGAGGTACATGCAACTCAAGGTGGAGGGTGCTTACTGTACAGCTTTTCCGGAAGCCTACAGCTGGGCGTAGGGAAGGGCCTATCGTGATGTGGCAGGGGGTTGTGGATATGCTTTCCCATGCCAGTCAGGGGTGTCCTGGGTGCTTGACAGTGTTTTGCAGCCAAGGGAGCCTGTGGGGCATACTGAGAGGCATGCAGGAGTGCCCCCAACCTGTGTAAGCCACCTACATCCACCCCAAAGGGCAAACGTGTAGATGTGTTTACTACCAATCTAACCTAGGTTGCTTACAGAAAAGCATGTGTTAGATCGGTTCCTCCTCAGGCTTTTGGAACATTTTTACTTAGCCTGAAACAAACTAAATTCACTGTAGTCCCTTGCAGACTCTCTGTAGTGGGTTTTCAGAGCACAGAACTAAACGAATAATTTCTAGTGAATAGTTAACTGAATCAATTCACTTTCTCTTTCTGGTTTGGGAGTGTCCACAAGAGGATTGTACTGTATTTGAATTTATCAGATATTAAAATGCAAAAATACTATATCAAAGACTTTTTTTTCACTTGTGTACAGCTGACTGAACATGTCATATTCAGTTCCTTCATAATTCAAGATCCATCCATTGGCTGTCATTGATCACTTTAGTCACAGGGTGTTGCTTTTCTTTCCTGGTTTCCTGATTCTTCCCTTTGGAATATTTCTTACCAATCTGGATATAGTTTTAAAAACAAAAATGATTCACTATGAGTTTGAATCTTAGTGAGAAGGGCAGAGAAGCAGTATCTAGGGTATTTCCGAAAATGAAGAACGTTTTTGGGTCACACAGGCCTTTCACAAGGCATCATTTTTGCAGAAATGAGACTAATATAAGAGGCTGATGAGCTCAGTAAGAGTTTAAATGTAATTTTCTTCTATAATAGTTGTCCAAAAGATGAGTTAGCTGCACAGGGTGTGGGTGGATCTAGGTCCAACTTATTTTGTTGCCTCTGTCCCTTTGCCTCTGAACACTTGACAGGTTTAGAGTCCTTGCCTCCCTGCTGAGTTTATTAAGTAATAGCTCAGGCTACCTCAAGTGTGCAAAGTTTGCTTTTCTCCCTACAAGTTTTTTTTATTATACCCCTTTCAAAAAGCATGCAAGAATGTTTTTTTTTGCAGAGTGCCCAGTGAGATCTTTGTTCATCTCATTTAAAAGTTTCAGTGTTAGGAGAGGGTTTTGGAAATCCTAGCCACCATTACATCAGGCAATATCCTATCCCATATAAAATATTTCACGGTAAATAATTTACATGTGAACTTAAAACATGCTTTCTGGGGAAATTGACACATGTAACACCTCAGAACTATTTTGAAGACTTCAAATGGCACTTAAGTAGTACAGAGGGCTTTTTACGTCTTCTGCATAGTTGGATAAGTAAAACTTTTGTGTTTTAAAGTTTATGGAAAATGAAATAAAAAAGGACTAAAACAAAGTGAACTAAATATTAAGTGAGAGTGAATATTCATGGAAGCTTTAGGGCCTTTTGGTATTTATCTTGTTCTACTCATAAGTTACAACAGTGTGACGATTTCTATTCAGCAATTATAGACATTCAAAAAGCCTTGGGTGGAATTGATCTAAGTTATGCGGTTTTCTGTAAGCAGGGTAGTTTAGATTGGTATTGAATAGTACACATATTTGCCCTTTGGTGTGAGCAGCAAATTGGCAAATCTTCAACCAGGTGCCACCATTTTTAAACCAGTCTATGTGTGCTGAACTTCTGTTCTGGGTATAGACCAGTTTTGTGCGCCAAACTTTTGTTCTGTTACAGGTATGGACTAGTTTCTGATCACTAATAACAGCAAAAGTGTAATGTATGTACCTGGCCTTTGTCTAGCAAATGAGACATACCTACTAAACTAAACAGTAATCCAAATGTGATCTAAAAGCATACTTCAGGCAACCAAAGGGTTTTATACTGAAAACAACTTGTGTTTCTTTTTGATGAAAACAAGCTTTTTCCCCCAAAAGTTTTGGTGTGATCAACACTAAAGTGATCACTTTTGTCCATGAGGTACTACTGCATTTACTAGCATGCTGCTAACTCACATGGCACTCTCTCACAAATGGGTTAGCAGTGGGACTTGCTACTGAACTGCTTTAATGAAAAGTGCTGTACAAAGGAATGATAAAAAGCCTTACACAGCACCAGCTATTGAGATGTGCTATTTTATGTGTGTGTGAGTGTGTGTGGGGGGAACCTTATTTAACTTAAAGTTTTATTACTTAGTTTTAAAAAACTTTATAGCATTCAAAACAAAACTTACAGATAGAAAATTTTGTAGATGATGTCAAATTTCTGCTGACTTCCTGCATGCCCAGCACTTGCATGTCATGAGAAGCTTAATACTCCCTTTATTTTAATTAATTAATTAATTAATTAAAAGTCACCATTGAGCCAGAAGCAATGAAATCAAGCAGTGTATTAATAATGATCTAACAAGGGGAAAATTT
This sequence comes from Gavialis gangeticus, assembly GCF_001723915.1. Lineage (NCBI taxonomy): Eukaryota > Metazoa > Chordata > Crocodylia > Gavialidae > Gavialis > Gavialis gangeticus. The sequence continues at coordinate 10,206,248 of NW_017729002.1, read as the reverse complement.
ACACGCGTGTCATATTTTAAAGGGCATCAGGGGAGTCCCTGTTCCCCCGAGCA
>NW_017729002.1:10191574-10196028 GCF_001723915.1 Gavialis gangeticus | reverse complement strand
TGACAGTCACCTTGCTGGGGTCATTTGACCCCAGTGCTCTTTCCTGCCATGGCAGGGGGTCGGACTTGACAATCTGCTCAGGTCCCTTCTGACCCTACCAACTATGAAACTATGAAACTATGAATCAATTGGCATTTCAAATAGTTCTGTTCTGCTTCTGTCTTCTATGCAAAAACAACATTATGTGTACTTCTGTATTTAATTTACATAGATTTTAGGTTCCTGCTTTGGGATGTAACAAATTCTATGTTCCTAAAAAAAAAAAAGAAAAAAAAAAAAGGAGCTTTGGCCAAAGTTGGTTGATAAAAACAATTGGAGAAACAGTTGGGATAAAATAGAATAGGAGTTAATGTGGGCCTTCATCCAAAACTCTGACTGAGCTTCCTAACAGTTCAAATGGCTTTCTGTCCCTTTGCCTCTAGTTTAGCTTTGTGTTCTCTCAGCTGAGACTAAAGCAAAAAATGCCTGAAACCTCAAAAGAAGGGCTATTCCCATGATACTTGCGGCTTAGTTTTGTAGACCTAGGAGGCTTGAATATTTGCAGTAAGTTTGGGGAGCTTCAGTCATTTGCAAAAACACTTTGAGGAACAGCCACTGAATTGTTTTGCTCAAAATGTTTCCTAGGCAAAGTTTTTGTTTTTTTAAAGGATGGCAATCACAAGCTTCACCAAATCAGCCAAGACAAAGCAAGATTCAGCCACCAGTTTAGGGCCATCTGCTTTCCTCATAAAAATAGCTGTAGCTTAATTCATAAATCACAAAAGAAACAAACAAAAAATAGGTCTTCCCCCACATAATATGTTTTTATCCCTGGACAAATAATTTGTACACTAATTTATTTTTCAGAATGGTTCAACCATTACTGTAGGTACTTGACATCTGAATGGTATTGGTTAATTATGATTGCACCTGAAATATGGTATGTCTCAGTTCCCTGACTGGATTGGGACAAATTGTATCATCATGTATTCTTGGTGAGAAACATGCTCTTCATTATTCATTTTAAATTCCTGGGGCCCATTAACATTCCTGTTAGTAAATTCTCTGAACATGATGCAGTCAAAGCTAATTCATCCAAGTATTTAAATAAATATTAATGGTGAACGCTTTTCTAGACACTGCTTGGGTTAAATTCATTAGTGGTCCTATTGAAGATGCAAATACCTCTGAGGGCATTAGCACAAGCAAACCAAATGGCCAATCTCTGCACAGAGGCCACAGGAGAGAGAAAAAGGATCCTCGTTTTCCCCCTATTTGCACACTTTGCAGCAACAATCATGATTTGGCTTTTAATCTGTAGTGTTTACATAGTCTTTGTTAGCTCTCAAGTTAATCATGATAATTCCATAGTAAAAGAGTAGGAGGAAATGTTTAGAATTGCATTATTCCCTGTGAACTGGCCAGTCTAGGAAGACTGTACAGGAGAAAATCACAGACCAGTCAGCTTGCTAATGATTGTTGAGAGAGCCTTAGAAATGGCATGAAGGTCAAAAAATACTGTAGCCATAAATGGAGGCTTTTAAAGTTGTAAACAGATTTATGGAGGAGAGCTGTGTGAGCTGGCATTGGAACCATTCTTTTCCATTATTTCTCCAAACGAGTCTTTTGGTAGTATTGGAATCAAGATACTCAAGTTTGAAGATTAATGGGAAGGAACGGCAAATAATCATGAACAATGTCATCAAATAGGTAAGTATTGTACTTAGATTATTGGAGTACCCGAGCCCATAACTGCAACAAAAATAAATATAAAATGAGTATTGAGGTAGATTACTTTCCCCACACCAAAAATAAAATAGTCCCATAAATCAAATTTGTAGAACAGATAGTTTTGTGGGGGACTAAAAACAATTTCAGTGGCATATTGGCTTTTTAAAGGAGAGTGGCATGGAAATGAATTTATTTTACTGTGATTTAGGACTAAAAGATATTCTTTATTTTGACTAAAGCTGAAGCTTGGAGCACTATTGATCTGTATAGTGTTGTGGTATGCACGAAGCAGTCAAACAGTAATAGATAGAGCACTCTCAGGAATCAAAGGGCATAGTTGTCATCACAGTAGTGAAATTCTGGCACCAGTACTGCTTGAACACACCTCTGCAGAAAACCAGCACAGATATCACTGCACAGATGAGAATGCCACATTTAAGAGTTAAGGAAGATGCCTTGTAGAACACAGCCTCTGAATCTGTGGAGCCAAAAAAAGGTATGAGAGAATAGTGACTGTCTTTTCCATATTACTAAATGAGAAAGAACCTCAGCTGAATTTCAGTGGTATGAAAGAAGAACTGAGGAAGGTGGCATCACAGCATGGAAAAGGGGACTATTTAGGTTCTGATTCAACTGAATTCAAATTTCAAAAACCTGTATTTCACTGGAAACAGGACTGGGTTTCTACTATAGGTTCTAAGTAAAGATAGCATATACACCCTGCAGCCACATAACATGTGAATACTCTCTAATAGACCTTTATGGACCAGTTCTTCAGCTGTTATGTGTTGGTACAGCTCCACTGACTTAAGTGGGCATGAATAAGAATGTGGGCCAGGAATCTAACCCAGTGCTTCATGTTAATGTCCATTCCTGAATTTCTCCCTCTATGAAATGGTGATGGTAAAACTAACCTACTCTGCCTCTCAGGCATGTTGTGAGAGATATTGTGTAATTTCTGAAGTGTGAGGATTATATAGCTGTTCTTTAGGGGCCCCGGCAAACATGCAAATAAAGGTGCAGTGTGATCTGATCCAAGACCCACACAATCATGCTTCCTGCCATGCCACACATGCATGGCAAGAGACAAGACTGTGGGATTGAGCATCACATCCCATCACACCAAATTGCTGGTGCAGGAGGGGTCCTGGGCTCTCCCTGTATGGGCAAGTAGCAAGCTACTGCAGCTGGGAGCCCTGATCAGCTGCTGGGGATCCCAACCACAGGAGTGCTCCATGCACCCCACTGCTGGGAGCTATCAGCTGATTTGGGCTGTCAGCTGCAGGGATACTATGGAGCCCTTGAGTCCACCTGTGCCCTGAGGGCTGGGAGTCCTAATCTGCTGCTGTTCCTAACTGAGAAGGCATATCAGAGCCAAAGGTATATACATGCTGTCATATGCTGTAACATATGACAGCACTGGAAAGATGGTTTAGGAGAACTGCAGCAGGAAAAGGCTGATGTGCCCCTGTGGCTGGGAGTGTCTTCTAATTGCAGCTCCTGGGCTCAGGGGCACATCAGAGCCCTTGACTGTGATGAGGCTGGGAGCAGCAATCAGCTGATTGGCACTCTTAGCCTCATGAGTGAATGTGGGTCAAGTATTCCCATGTGTTCTGGAGGCTGGGAACCTCAATCAGCCTGGCCACCTGTTCAGTTAATGGCGCGATAGGGACTAGCCATAAAGTTATTCCACAATCTTCTATAATAATGTTGTGGCTTATTCCTTGCTTTATCATGCCATTAATTGCATTAACATGTGGGAGAGTAACTACTAAAGGCATGATTAACTTGTTAATCACATCTTACATGTAATGTGTGTCAAGGGCCTAGGAGTTCTCCAAACTCTACCACTGAAGTAGAAGAGGACTATGTGATTGTCTAGGAACAAGAATAATCTGTTTGGTAAATTTTGTAAGATTCTTATTATGCATATTGTCTAAACACAAAGTATTCCACATTTGCCAATTTAATACATGACCAGAGTCATCACTATGCATCTCATTTGAAGATGACAACTCCTCCAGTGTGTTGTATGTTAAGCTGATGGAGAATGAATTCTTGCCCTTATCACTTCAAGATGTAGATTTATCTAGGAAATCTAGCAATTTCTATATTTCCACCCCACATATTGATGAAGTTAGTTTAGCCCATGAGATCACAAGAATTACAGGCCTTTTTTACAATGTTTTGGTCAGTCACGTTTGAGACACATTTTTAATGCAAATATCTTAATTTCACTAGTCTTCCAATCTAGAATGTTGTAATTCCTCAGCTAAAAATGCAGTACAGTTTGGATGGTTCTCCTTGGGTTGGGCGGCAGGGGATGGGGTGTTGCCAGGAGGCCGGTAAGAATAAAATGCAGTGGTGAACTACATGTAGATATTTCTATTATTTCATTACATCTATAAATTGAAATAGTGTGTCAACTTACAATACTACCAGAGCTCATCAATTGTACATATTTACACTGAATTAAAAGAAGGAAGGAAAGAATGAATCTGACACAAATTTGTAAATGGGATGTTCCTTTATTATGGAAAATTGTTTGTTTTTTTTTGCCTTCCAGGCCTGGGTTCTAAAGACATGTAAGACCGAGCTAGGTTGGATGCATATGTTGTTTACAACTCGCTATGACACTGATCAATATTGCCACACTATTCAGAATCTTTTACCTTTTTGGAATGCAAAATTGTCATCTCAAGTCTTGTTTCATAGTTTCATAGTTGGTAGGGTCAGAAGGGACC
>NW_017729002.1:10189655-10191563 GCF_001723915.1 Gavialis gangeticus | reverse complement strand
GTGCCTCCCCAACTATTCTCCTTACCTCATTGAAGTCCACCTTCCTGAAGTCCAGGGCTGCCTCCTGGCTGCAGGCATTTGCCACCTTGCACTGGATGGCAGATTCCAGCAGGCAATGATCGCTGTCACCCAGGTGGTCGAGCACCCGCAGTCCCCTCACCAGGTTGTCACCTGTAGCCAGCACCAGGTCCAACAAGGCGTCTCCCCTGGTGGGGCTATGCACCTCCTCGGTTAGATGGAGGTCCTGTATTTCATCTAGGAATGTACGTGAGTGGTCAGACTTGGCTGACTGCTCTTCCCAGCAGATGTCTGGAAAGTTCAGGTCACCCATAATGACCACGTCTTTTGACCTAACTACCCCTGTGAGCTGACTTAAGAATTCCCAGTCTAGCTCTTCCCCTTAGTTGGGTGGTCTGTAGTAGACCCCCACCATTAAGTCCCTTTCCCCTTGACTTCCTTGTATTCTAACCCAGAGCACTTCAGCGTGCCCCTCCTCTGACCTTGTGCTACTTGATGAGGATATGTATTCCACCTTGATATAAAGTGCCACACCCCCACCTTTCCTCCTTGTCCTATCCCTCCTGAACAGCCTATAGCCCTTGATATTCACCGCCCAGTCATGTGTTGGATCCCACCACGTTTCTGTGAGCCCCACTATGTCTGGGTTGGTGTCAGCTAGCAGGAGGATAAGTTCCTCCTGCTTGTTCCCCATACTACAAGCATTTGTGTAGAGGCATTTGAGGCCTTTTGAAGATGTGTGCACTGGCCCCCTAATCTCAGTACTGCCCTTTCCCCTGTTGCTTACCTGGGTATTTGTTCTGCTCATCATCGGTCTAGGTTGGGCTGTTCTTGCGGGTGACGCTTGATTTAATGGTCCAAGGCTTCCTCAGCTCTTATCTTCCCCTTCCTCTGATGAGCCTAGTTTAAAGCCCACTGAAGGGTTTTTATGTTTAAATTAGAGGAAAACACTAAGAGTGTGCAAAACAGGTCCTATTTGATTTGGGCTTGGCCTGAATCAGGGACCGTGATTTGATTCATTGATTTGGATCACTGTTCCTTATTCGATTCAGCTGAATCTGAATCTGAAGATTCAATGCTGATTTGGAGAATCAGCGATTCAGGCATAGACACAGCTTTAAATGTTTTTTCTACATACCTCAAGGTACCAGCACAGCTTGTGAATGCTGCGATGCTGGGGCACATGGAGCATCCCACAGAAGTGTGGCAGGGCCCTCTACATGCTTGGCAGTGAACCCGGAAGTGAACCAGAAGTACTTCTGATCCACTTCTGGGTCTCACAGGGAGTGTGCTGGGGGCCCTCTCCTGCACCCCCCTGACTCGGTGACTGGCCACAGGGGGACCCTGGATGAGCCCCCCAGACCTAGAAGGTACCAGTCGCTGAGCTGGGGGGGGGGGGCATGCGGCACCCCCCAGCAGACCCAGAAGTGGACCATAAGTGCTTTTGGTCCACTTCCAGGTCTGCTGCTGAGTGCACTGAGGAGCCCCCTGTGCTTCTGTGAGACACTCCATGTGCCCCAGCATTGCAGCACTCATAAGCAGCCTGCTACCTAGAGGTAAGCAGAAAAAAAATTTAAAGCTGTGTCTACGTCCAAATCATTGAATCTTTCCAAATCTCTCCGAGTCGATTCGGAGGGTTCCGATTCAATTCAAAGAGATTAAAGGGTCCTCTGATTCAATTCAGATTAGGAGAATCAGCCACCAAATCAGGCCGAATCTCCACCAGATTGAATCAGGGACTAAAGCTTTATACCGCCTTAGAAAACACTATTTCTCCCATTAGATAAGTGGCCTAAATGAAAACCAGCTAAGAAATCATTTCTGTTTTCTAAGCATTTTGATAGAAAATCTTTTTTCATAGTTTCATAGTTTCATAGATTTAGGGTCAGA
>NW_017729002.1:10175243-10187753 GCF_001723915.1 Gavialis gangeticus | reverse complement strand
GGTGAATTCCAGCAAGCGATGATCACTATTGCCCAGGTGGTATGGCTTGCTATACTACATATGGTACATAAATTAATGTATACAATGTTCTGTGCGTAGAAAACGGTTCTGATCCAAATTGGTAAAATAATACATTTACTCACTACCAATATAGGGGAGTTTGAGAGACTTCCATCTTTGCTGCATTATTAAGTTTTTGATGGATTGTGGTGTCTCTAATAGGTAAAATAAGATGATCATCTACTTGTGAACAAACCTAGGAATCCCATCCAGGCTTTTATTTCAGTAAGACAGCAGATGTATCTGCTTCTCCTCATGTTAACTCTAGTTCTTCAAGTAACTTCATGTTATATTTTTATGCTGATGACAGTGTATTTCTCTATCACCATAAATCACTGTTTTATGCTGATGACACTGTATTTCTCTATCACCATAAATCATCTGCAGCAGTTCAGAAAGACTGTGTTAATGAATGATACTATATATTAAACATCATTCAGTGGCAGGGAAATATGTGGATTAATTGTATTCCTCAAATTTCTGTTTAAATGAAGCTAAGGAAGTTGACTTGCCTCTAAGTACTTATGAATCTAGAGACTAACAAACTTTAAAGGAATGACTATGTCTATTTTTGAGGATATAACATATCATTTTGGGATGCTATCTATCTACAGTAGTGATTCTCAACCAGGGTGCTGTGGCACCCTGGGGTGCCTCAAGATGCTGTCAAGGATGCTGCGGGTGTCAAGCAATGTTAGAACTGTTAGGTAAAAAAACATGATGCACAAGATAAACCTAGAGCATTTGCATAAGAATCCAGAGTATTAAAAATATTCTGACCTGGTCTTTCTGTGTTTTTGCAGCAGAAGGATTGCTCTATTATTTTTGTATGGTCAAAAATAAGTACAACCTAAGAGCTTGCATTTTTTGAGGATGTCTTGAGTGTTTCAAAAATGTTGAGAACCACTGACCTACGAAGTATCAACAGAGGGAAATATTTATTCTGATACCCCATAATGTACATTATACAGACTTGGCTCCCCTATTCTGTATTGTTTTTTCATTTGCATAGTGAAGTGACAGAGGAAGATGGCAAAGGTAGCTCAAAGGGAATGGAACTTAATCTTTTTTTTTTTTAACTTACATCCCCGTACTCTTTGGAAACATAGACTGTCCTATAGATATTTCCACGCATATCTGATCAGAGAATAATCAGCTGTCTTACAAATCAAAGGAAGGGACTCAGGTTGAATAAAGACAAAGACTGACAAATCAAATGCCTCAAGCCACAACTATTACAGGGCTAGTATTTCAAACATTAATTCAGCTAAGTCTTTGATTGGAGAGTTGGTCTGTGCTATAAACTTTAAAGACCATAGTACTTACCTGACATCTTCAAAGATTACAGTTTCCATCCTCCTGTCCATTTTGCCTTTCCCAGAAGGCATAGATTTTATTTTATTTTATTTTACCACACTTTGATTATGGTGATATTATATGGGGTCAGTACTCAGTCAACTGTTAAATAAATAGCAAATTCTACAAAACACAGTCAGCAGAGTCATTACTAACTGTAATGCTACAACTTCAAGCAAAATTACATCTGGCTACAATGCTATTCAAATGCATAAATTATACAGCCTTTGATTATCTTAAAGAAAATTCAGCCATTAAACTTATTTTATAGGCACAAAAGAAGGGGAAGTGCCAAAAGGAATATGTATATCCAAGAAGTCACAAGAAGAAAAATAATTGGCAAGCCTTTTCTGCCTGCAATTTTATATAATATTTTCTTTCCTTCCTGATGTTCAGTCATTCCCCAGCACTGGATTATATACAATCACACAACAGCAAAGTTGGCAGGCACAGTCTATGTAACTTTTGAGTAGTGGTTGGATCAAAGAAAGTTTAAATCTGATACTGGATAACACAACTCCTATGAGGGATATCTCAAAGGAGAGATCCCTGCAAAAGAAAACTGTAATTCAGTATGAAATAAAGATACAGCAGATGAGATTGGTCAGTTTGCTTCAATGTTTATTGAGAAGCCTCCACATGTGCCAAACTCAAATACACAGCAAACAAGGCTGCCGATCATTTAGACAAGTTAATTAGGGTATCTGCATCATGGTTGCTTTGACACTTAAGGAGACTGACCATGTAACAGATTAAATAGCCTATACATCACAAATATTTCTTTGACTACCTCACTGGCCCCTTAAACATGGCTAAAATACATTTTATCTTCTCTCCATTGAAACCCTGGCTTCTTTTACTGTTGTAGTAACTAAGAGTGTGAGTAGAGAAAATGGGGGCCCTAAATTGAAGTGGTGGGTTTTAAAAAACACTGCTTCAATTTATGGCTGATTAAACCCCCATATCGTGCACACACCCCACTGACTTACCTGCCTCTCTGCAAGCTGGTGGCGGACAGGGTGGTCCCTGGGCTGCAGGTTGGGGGGGCCCTTGTGCTTCCCTCCATGGCAGCGGCGCCTCCCCCTCGCAGGTGGCACCTGCCCTCAGGCACCCAGCTCAGGCGGACCTGGGGACACCACAGCTGCAGAGAGAAACACCAGGCCCCTGCGCAGCTCAGGCAGGCAGGCCAGCCAGCCTCTAGCTGTGGCAGAGGAGAGAGATCAGGCTCCCCACTTTTCTTGGGCAGAGCCGGTTTTTCCAGGCTTCTGCCAGGCTGCCTGCAGGGCTTCCTACAGAGTTGTGGAGCTGCACAGAGCCCGGTGCTTTGCTCCATGGATGTAGGGGCAGCAAATTAAACCCCTTGAAGGAGTTCTAGTTTGCTGTGTCCCAAGTCATTTAAGGCACATTACACCACCAATTTCCTACAGTGGCTGGAATTAATGCATAATATGCTGCCGAGGCATGCAAACACCAACACCATTAAAGAGGTGCAAAGCATTTAGTCCACCTTACAGTGTCATGCACATATGCCTCATTTCATCTACACATGGCCTAACACCGTCAATCTTTTTGTCCCCCCAAATTAGACTTGTTTGATTCCTCCTTTCTCATGCCACCAGGCCTTTGTTAAGTTTTACTTCTTCTTTTTCTAAACTCCCTCCCTGTACTTACTGCTCAGTCTGTATTGCGGTTGTGGGCTTCTTAATTATTTAGATTATTTTAATCACTGGACAGATTCCCAGAAGACTGTCTACAGCACATCCAAATATATTACCTTCCCCTTCCACATCTATTGTTTTATCCCTCCCCATGCCCAGTTGGATCTCTACACTTCTTTGTTACTATATTGAAAGGTCCTCCTCTACTTTTACCCATTTTAGAAAACTTAAAAAAACAATAATACTCTCTTCTCTTTTGCTGAGTGGTTTAATCATATTTCAGGCATTCACACACTTGACAGAGTAACTGCCAAAATAAATTGTACTTAGTGACCTTTATCAAAGTCTCATTTCTGCATACAGCCCTGCCTGACACTTCCTTCCTCCCAGACTCAGATTAAAAAAATGCCCGTCGAGCTAATTGCCTTTTCCCATATTCACCAGTGCCAAGAGAAGAAGAATCTGCTTATCTTTACTGAACTTCTGGGAAATGAAAAGAAAGGCCTTATTACATTACCTCAAGCTGGAGACATATGTGAGGAAAGATTGCCATCCAGCTCCCCTGAAGAAAACCTGGGGTCTTCTCTTGAATTAAGCGGGGAAGAGGAAGTAGGTCTTCATTAGAACCATAGTGTTGGAAGGGACCTCCAGGGTTATCTAGTCACCCCTGCATGAATGCAGTCACCCCAGCATCACCCCTGCATGAATGCAGAACACCCTATTGCATCCCAGACAGATGTCTAACCAGTCTTTTCTTGGAAAACTCAACTGAAGATTTTACAGCTTCTCTAGGCAGCTTGCTTCATTGTCATACTGTTTTGAAAGTAAGAAAGTATTTTCTGAGATTTAATTTCTTATCCTGCAGTTTAAACCTATTCCTTTATGTCCTACCCTCTGTGGCAAAGGAGAACAGTCATTGTCTCTTTTCCCTATGGCAGCCTTTCAAATATCTGAAAACTGCTATCAAGTTCCTCCTTGACTTTCCTTCACTAGTGTAACTAGGGATGGGCAAGTGCCAAATGAAGAGACGTGCTAAAAACAATATCACCCCTGTAGAGTAGACCCATCATCAGCAAGAGCAGCCCTACAGTGTTGCTTTTTCAGTAGCAAGCAGGTACATGGGCACACTGCTGCTTTCGTGGCAAGAGACATGGTGGGCAGAGGACGTGGTGGTGGCAGTGGCAGCAGCACAACTGGTGACTGTTTTGGAGTTCCTGGCATGGCTAAGACTCTTGTGCCCACACCCTAGTTCCCCCCATTCTCTGAACTGTGCTCCCTGCCCCTCCCCTGCAAGCTGCCTTGCAGGGTTTGTCCAGGGTGCAAAACCTGCTTGTTATGCCTCTGCTTTCCTTTTCCCCAAGCTAAACTTACCTAAATTTCTCTGCCTTTCCTCATACCACTTATATTCTAACCCCTTTATCATCATTGTTACTTGCCTCTGAATACTCTCCAGTTTATCTACATCCTTCTTAAAATATAGAACTGTACACAGTACTCCAGCTGAGGCCTAAGCAGTGTGAAGCAGTATGGTACTAACACCCCCTGTGTCTTACGTAGAGTACAGCTGTTAATACAGCCCAAACTACACTTGCTTTTTTCCAGCTATATCAAGTTACTGATGTATGATGAGTCTGCAATCCAACAAAAACTACAGATCTTTCATCACTTCTGCCTAGCCAGTTATCTCAATTCTGTATTTGTGCATTTTGGTTTTTTCCCTACATTTGTTGAATTTAGTTTTGGTGTCTGTAGGGCAGTTCTCCAATTTATCCAGATCTTTTTGCATTCTACTTTGATCATCCAAAGTGCTCAGAACCCCTCCTAACTTCATGTCATCTGCCAACTTCATCAGGAAGTTCTCTGTTCCAGCACTCAAGGCATTAGTAAAAATGTTATCAGCACCAGACCCAGAACAAACCGCTTTAGACTTCTCCTTCAAGCCTTCTGCCATTCTGACAGTAATCATTATATCCATGTAGACAAAAGAAAAGCTAAATGGAACCTATAGATCATGTTTCCCTCAGCACTCTCAGGATCTTTTTCACAAGTCTTGAGCTTTCTTTTGGACTAAGACATTATGGTAGGAGCAGGCTAACCAGTTAACCTGAAAGAAGTGGCAAAATGCAAACCATACCCCTTCTTAACAATCCAGAAGGTGCAAAGAGAGACAGTGGATGCGTCTACATGAGATGTTTACTGCGCAGTTGACTCAGCTGTGCAGTAAATGTCTCCGCATCGACATGCTCACCTTATTAAACTGGAGTAAACTAAACTATTCTGCAGCAGGATAATACTTGTATCTACTTTTTTCCCCCAATTTGTATTTACAAGTACTATCCTGTTGCCAAGGAAAAACCTCTGCAGCAACGCACATGTAGATACTACCTGGCTGGGGCACAAGGGGACGTCAGCGTGGGGGCTGCTTAACAGCTAGTCCCATGCTAAAGCACACTTGTATCCCAGACAGCCCCTCCACAACATATTGAGCCCAGGGGGAGCAACCCCAGGCTGGCAAGCTGGCCCCCAAGACCCTCTGCCAGCTGGGACTGCTGTGACCCAGCTCCACAGGCTGCACCTGAATAAACTGTGGAGTGTATTGCTCCAGAGTGAATTGCTCCTGGGCACACATTCAAATGGCGTGCCCAGGAGCAATTAACTCTGGAGCGATAATCTCCACAATTTTTTCAGGTGCCATAATTGCACATGTAGATGCACCCAGTACCTTCAGAAGAGATGCAAATTGTTATTTATGCTTGGTTTCCCCATACAATTAAAAAATCCAGAGTTCCATAACTGTCACCCCACTGTCCTGCATCTATTCCCAATAATTTGCTACATACAAATATTTTAAAGAGAAATTGCTAATCTGATTAAAACTGGTGCCATGTAAGTTTCATATAACATCCTCCACTTTACCTCACCAAGCAAAGAGGATATAGATTATGGTAATGTAGAAGACAATATTCCAAAAAACTCAGGAATATCTGGAACTGTTCAGTCTCCTTTCTCACTTCAAAATAAGCAGTATTACAGCAGAAAGGTCATACTATTAGTGCTACTAAGGTCCTGTAGCAGAGCTATTTCCTTCATTCCAGTGTTTCTTCTGTTTCATACTTTCAAACTTACATACTTTTCAAAACCAGTTATTCTGTTCCTCAGACTGCACTATTGTCCTCAGCTACATTATGTTCAGAAGCTAGAGATGCATCCATTAGGATTCTGATGACAGCATGTTATATGTCCATAACTTAAATTTGGAAATTATATCCCCCAAACTTTATGATTAAGTAGCTGTTTGGTATTTCATTTACTGGCAGAAGAATCTCTTTGAATTGTACAGGAGAAGAAATAGGTGATACATTAACCAAACGTTTTTTTGTCTTCAATTCAGCTGTAGTTCTGATTAAGTGGCCATTAAAATCTTCATCCAAACAGAATATACTCCTAGCATAAGAGGTGTGAGTGGCTATTAAATGTGAATTCAAATGCTAATTTAACCTCCTCTCCTGCAGGGTTGTGAAGTGCTGACTCAGTTTTCCCAGGAGTACCTTAGTTTAATGGGATGGTACAAACAAGTTTGTTTTATTTGCACACATAAGTATCCAAACAGCAAGTTACAACCCAACATGGAAACCTGAAAATAAAATTACCCCTTTCAGCAGTATAACTTGAATCCTCAACTCCAAGTCTCACAAGGACCCTTTGGGATGAGACTCTTTCCCTTGTGCACAGCCCCAGCTGTCCCAGATGGCACAAGGATTTTTACCGTTCCACAATCACAATTGTTGCATTAACTTCTGCAGTCTTTTCAGTGCTACTCAGGCCCTGCTCCATCTCAGCAGTCAGATTCTCTCTCTGCTGGGGTCTCCTCAGTGGGCAATTTGAGCTACACTCAAGCCGGCTCCTCCACAATCTCCCTGGCACATATTTCAATGGTTCTTAGAGTATATAGGGAAACAAGATGTCTCCCCTGTGCTTCTTACAGGGCTCCAGGCACAATGGCTCCCACCTTGCAGCTCTTCTTTCCCACTTCCCCTCCTGCTAGTCCTCCAAGCAGCATGGGGTCTGTATGTCAACCCAGCTCTCTGTGTCTTGGGTTCCTGGGCTTTGAGTGGCCCCACCCCTCTCTAATTAACCCTTGCAACCTGGGGATAGAGGTTACAGTAATGATCAGGGATCTTAGTTTTCCTTGGTAAACCCCCCCCCCCCAAATTCTGGTTAAAACCCCATAAAAATCTGTGTTTTTCTATCATGAGCCTCCCTCCCCCACCACACACACACACACACACACACACACACACACACACACACACACTGCTGATTGTGTAAGAAGGCTGCCCTTTCAGGCAGCCCTGCCCCTTACTGCTGATTGGCCAAAAGGGCTGCCATTCATGTGGCCCCACCCCTTACTGGTGATTGACAAACAGGGGTGGGGCCACATAATGAGCAGTCCTCTCTGCCAATCAGCAGTGGAAGGAGGATGAGGTTGCCATCACCTTGGCTGCCTCCCGGTGTGCTGATGGTTTGTCCCCCGGGCGGGCTGCCAAAGCAGCCATAAGAATCACTGGCTTCCACTGGGGAGCCAGCATTTTATTTTAAGTAAGGGGTTTTTTTCCAAGTGATTGTTAAGATTATCTGTAAAAACATAAAGTCTGCATTATTCTGTGGCAAATGGATTTCTTGGATGTCTGCAGATGATACTTAACCATATTGATATCTTTGTCTGAATGGTTGGTTGCAGAACTAGTAGCATTCCCATCTTACCTACTTGATGTTTTTCTTTAAGTCAGTCTCTGCTTTTAGTGAAAACAGCCCTTTCACAGATGTAAAATATTTAAGCTCCATTCAGTGAGATGGCTCTCTAGTTATTGTTCTTGTAGACTTTTAAAAATATAAATCTCTTTGTAAAAGCTAAATATTATTATCTATTATTATTACCCTTACATAGATATAATCAGTTCACTCTAAGGAGAGTTCCTTGCAATTGCACTATGCTTTTGTGACAATTCATGAACTAAAAGGAGTGTCATGCTATCACACTAGCAAGATGTTTGTGGTGGCCTGAGATTATTTTAAGTCAAGGGTCAGAGATATGTGGCGATATTTATTATGTATATGATGATGGTTTGAATTCAGAACAAATGCATGCATACTTGTCTCCTATCTTTGCTTTGTTGTTCATACCTCCTTGCTTGGATTTCAGTGTGAATGAACCCTAAAGCACAGAGTTAAATGTAGTTTAAGTGGTGGGATTTTTCCTGGCTTCAGGTTAGCACAATGGTTATATATGAAATTACAGGGTTCCCTCCAATCTCAGTATAAATTGGTTTTCAACATCTACTCAAGTTTTAGGGTTAAAACAAATTTTGTATGACAGAATTGTCACTTGTGAATTTCCTACAGGGATGGCTGAAAAACAAGTTTTTTACTTCACTAATTTTTTTGACTGTTTAAAACTTGCTATACAAATACTAAAAACAAGTAGTGAAAGTGCAAAGGTAGGTAGATGTCCCTGGGGCCAAGTATGAAATATTTGTCAGCAGCAGGAAACACCATGACACTGGAGATTGAAATCCCCTCCCCCATGCTCCTCCTGGGATAAAACATGTAGGACTCGCTGTCTATCTTTCGTCTTGCAGTGGGCCTCCTCAGTAGCCCAGTATGATACAAACTGGTCCATATGTTGTTGCAAGGTGAATTGTCCATATTTCAATGTGATATATGCCTGGACCAGGAAGCAGTAGAGTTGGAGGTGGTCAGCAGAGCTGATTTCTGCAGCTTTACAGAGTTTCCATTTTGAAGTCTGAAAAATTGTTTTCTTTCCCTGTTGGAATGAAACTGAGACCTTTCCATTTTTTAAAGATACATAGAAGCCCCTAGTGTAACCAGAAACCTAGTGGCTAAAGTATCATCTTGGGATGTGGGAGACCTGGGTTCAAGTGTCTGGTCTCCTTGATTCAGATGACCACCTGAATCATTGAGCAATGGAGTCTCTGTCTGTCTGTCTCTCTCACAGGTGTATCAGCCTAGACTTGCCAATGATCCTGCTCAAAAGGCTCCAGAAACTCCCCAAAGACTTCTGGAATAGGCACCACTGGATGCAGGGCTATCCTCTACTTGCTCATCAACAATGTGGGTAAGGGTCTGATTGAACTGGCAAGTAGGGAAGCTGTTCTTTACTTGCAAGCCAGTCAGTATTTGCTCTTTGAGGGTGACCCCTTTTCCTAGTGCTGGCTGTTGCTCACTTTCCTATGGAGAAAAAACAAAATTTCTCTCTCTCTCTCTGTCTCTCTCTCTCTCTCTCTCTCTCACACACACACACACACACACACACACACTTTTATCAGAAATTCCATCTTGAGCCTGGGAAACTTTCCTTAATCAAAGTTTTGTTGAAACTAGTGTGTTTCTGTGAAAAGTTTGGTATTGTACAAAAACAATTCCCCCAAATCCTGATCAGCTTGCATTCACAGAAATGCTTTAAATTCTTCAGCTAAAGTGATTTGTTGTTATCCATGGGAACATGCAATTAGATGCATTAATGATAGTAATAACCTACAATAGTACCATTGCATATGACTATTAATAGCAAATAATCTGAGCTTCTTCACTTCTGTACTTGGTAGCAAGAATATCATTTTTTATAGATTTCCTGCCACTGGCTAATATAGCTCCTTAGTCTTTTTACCCTGCATTGTGGTTTGTTTTAATTCTACTCTATCAACTATGTCACAACTGTCTGCATTCTGTGTAGCTGGGGGCCACATGCTGTAAGGCCTGCATCCACATGGGGTACATATTACACAGGCTCACCCACCTCCATACCTGGGCTTTTTCACTGCCATGCAGTCTCCCAAGTGCTCCCCCTGCCTCATGTTCCCTCTGCCATTGTGCAAGCCACCTTGAGTTCCTGCTGCCACACAAGACCATGTGGATCCCAGAGCACCAGGCTCCCTGGAACTTGCCACCTCAGCCCAGTGGCAGTGATGGGAAATTCAAGTCAGAAGAGAGATCAGAAGCCTAGTGGCTCTGGCAGCAGCAGGCAAAGTGGCTGGGGCAGTGGTACCCAGGAGGAAATCCAAGAGCCAAGGTTGAACCCTTTGTAGGTCACCAGTTGGACAGCCCTGAACTATATAATCCTGGGTTATTAACTTAGAACATCTCCTAAATACAGCAGTGTTATTACTAAACATGTTAATGGTTTGAATTCCAAATTTCCCTGTTTTAAGTCCAATCCTATTAGGGAAGAGGGAGTAAAATGAAGGAAAAGGAGAATGAGAGAGTCAGATGCTTTTAAGCCATTGCCACATGGAGAATATTACTAGATTTAGAGAAAGTATTTTAACTTGTTGATATATTGGCTTTTTATTCCCTTAATTTGGTAAGATGACTTATTCCATTTATTTAAGGGTGAATGATATTCTCGAAGATAAAACTTACATTAAAATAACATCCTTTATGCTACCATTAGAAAAACACTTTTATAATGAGATTGTCTGAATATGTGCAGCAAAATAAAAGTTATTAAATATTTTTCTGTACTATAGGGAGAGGCAATAGTAGTGGTGTTTAAGCACTGCAATGGGACTGAGGAGATCTAACTAGAGTATTTGTCTCTGCTGAAGACATCCTGTATTACCTTGGGCAAATAACTCCATCTCTAAAATTGATAATACTTTTTGTCTTTAACTTCCTCTTTCTTTGAGGGAAATGCTATTTCTTACCATGTGTTTAAATAAGTCATTCTTAGCTGTAGAATTTAGTTAATCCTTTCTAGCTTGTATGTCCTTGAGGGTCTCTGTTGTATTACATTTGGTTTATTGCATGAATAATGCTATAGACCGGGGAATGAGATGCATTGTTGCATAGTTTGGCTAGGAATTACTCTTTGAACTTAGAAGACCCAACTGAAGCTTCTGGTCTCAAAATCCTCTCCCCACCTTGTGGGCACCAATGAGGTAGGAAGAGATTGTTTTTAAAAAGCATAATCAATTCACTCCCAGAGACAGAGAGATGAAAACACTAAAATAACGTTTTTTTGGGGGGGCGGGGTTTAGAAGGGGTGTCACATTGAAAAGTTAAGGAGGCAATCAATTTTCTTGTCGGTTTCAGAATGGAAACATTATCAGTAAATGTAAATATTTCCCTTTACCTCGAGCCTTAGAGGTTCATGCTTTCAGTTCTCAGTTTCACTAATTCAGTCTTCTCTCTCAACCCAGGTTGGCAGTCATCAGGTTTGTGTAGTGTCTACTACCACGAACCTTCAGTTGGACTGGGAATTTCTATGTCGCTATCATAAATAATAAGAGCAGCTCTCTGAGGGAGAGCTTTAAAGCAACTTGTGACCACTCAGGGATCTATTTTATAGCCATGTTGGTTTGAGACAAAGAGGAATACAAAACTCTAAAACTCTTGGTTCAGCGGTGATACCTTTTATTTGACCAAGTAGAAAATAGCAAGAAAAAATTATCTTTCTTTGCAAAGAAAGATTTTTTTTTTATTTTCTAGTCAGCCGAATAAAAGGTATCACCTCTGAACCAAGAGTTTTAGAGTTTTGTATTCCTCTTGTGACTATTCAATCATCTTAGCATAGCTCTTTGGGAAAGTGTTCAACTTCCATTGAATTTTACTCTTCTCCTCCTACTACTTATACTGAAAAAAAATAGACTGTCCATAGTATGGAGAAGTTAAAATGATTTCTCACAGATATTACTACTACTAGTGTACCTGAAGTCTGTCTCCCTCAAGAATGTTAAAGGTGATAAATCTACACTGAAAGTAAGTATTTTCTTGTGCAGGCTCTAGGTTGTAACCTTAGCAAAAAAGGAGCACAATAATTTACAAAAAGAGGAGATCTTCAGGAGTAAAGGAGAGCATCTGTTTTTAACCTTCTTTGCATTTACTGTAGTCTCTGATCCTCACCCTTTTGACCTCTAATCTGTAGTTTAATATGGAATGGGAGAAAATATTTTTTCTTCTTTGAGTGATTAAAAAGATCTATCACAAATTCTGTAAGCAATGGATTATAGTAAATCTTTTTTTTTTTTACTTTCCCTCTCTGGTTCTGCATTTAATGAATGAGTGTATTAGGAGAGCAAGGGTAAGAGTGTCAATTTGTTAGCAAAAACCAGTTTTAAATCTACTTCTAGCTGTGAAATGTGTTAGCCATGGGGCATATAATTTCTTCTCTTAAGAGGCTATATAGATATAATTTAAAATAACAATGAAAGTAGGTATGCCAGAGTTGTAGTGTTTTCCATTTCAAGCTTCTTGTGAAAAGGAGAGTAATTTCTGCTTTTTAGGGCCCAAATCTGATAATCTCTTTTGCACTTAGCACTACTTTAATACCCAAGAGTTCTTATTGAGATAAATGGGACCTCTGAAGATATGAAGTACTATTCAAAATGAGTAAAAGAAACAGAAGCTGATCTGGGCT
>NW_017729002.1:10171628-10175232 GCF_001723915.1 Gavialis gangeticus | reverse complement strand
TTTGAAACAGAAAGTTTGCACTAACAAATCATGGAAAGTGAAGGCTTATTTATAATGTAAGATACCTGAGTGATAGAAATAAAGCTACACTTCTAAAATGTGGCTTTCTTTATATATAAAAATGTCACCAATATTATACATAGTCATGCACCTTCATAAGGTTAGAAAAACACCCTATTTTACAAAGCAGGTAGAACTACATTTATGTTCATACTTACAGACTCATGGATGATCAAAGACACATGTCTTTCATTTAGCCACTGCAGTGTGTAATAGAGCATATTGTGTACATGCATTTTTACACACAAAGGGCATACCCATTTACCTAACTACCACTTAGGAGAGGGAGATGGGGCTGTGTATCATAAGCATACTGGGTTGTGCAAGTCTATATCTATATCTAGACTAGATATCTATATCTAAGTCTATGTTATAATGACGAGTGACAGCACTGTGAATCTGGCTCAGTATTTCCTCAGTTATCTCAAGCTTAAGACACTGAAATATGCTATTTAATTTATTGAATAAGTTGCCTTTATTTGGAAAGTAATAGTAATGCTTAGCTTTAGAGTGTTCTCTATCTTCTAAGAGCCTAGGAAATGTAATCCAATCCAATTTCACAATGTAAAGGCTGAAGTTCTTGACGTCTGGTCCTCTATTTGTGTCATGCTGCCTCGCTAATTAAATCAAAACCCGGGATCTTAAATTGCCTTGGCTAGAAATGCAAACGAAGAGGCTAGAAATGGTTCAAAAAAGGATAAGCATGGACATGCACTTCCTTGGTTCAGAGAATCTGAACATGCACTTTTTAACAATGACCTTGTCCTGTTACATAACAGTTTGAAAACCATTTCAGGGCTGTCACCTTTTATTGTATGAATAACCCATTTTTAATTTTGTAAATGAATTCTTTCCTAGTAATAACCTTCCCTCTTAAAATACTATGTTAAATGAGACAACGTTGGCAAGCTTAACGCTGCCTCACATCCTCCAACTTGACTATCACCATCAGCAGAGAAGCAAAAGTTGAATGACCCATAAAAGCCTCTTAAAACCGCTGAGACAGGAAAAAAGATGGTTAAAAAGAAAACCAGACTACTGAGGACTAGAAGCCATGCGTTCAAAAATGTGAGCAGGCCGTGTTTTTAGGCAGTAATGCTACAGTGTATTTATTTCAAAATGGATAATAAATGGAAACAACAGATCACACCTACAAGCACTACTCAGAGTGGGATCATGCATTCCATAAACACAACAAGGACGGGCCTTGCAGCCTTTCTAGTCAGAGCAACAGAGAAAGTAAATTATATGACAACAATATCACTTAGGAAAGGGAAAAGATAAATACCTCTGATCACAGTGTAAGCAATATGACAGAGTGAGAATGGCAGCTATAAACCAAAAAGGTCTAAAGAGGGCAAGTAGCTCTTCAGATAAAAGTATAAAACAAGGGCTACTTGCAGTGCAAGGGCAACAAGAAGCATATACTGTCAAACAGCTGCAGCCTTGGGCAAGGCGTAGATTTTGAGCAAATAAATGGAGAAAAACTCAATTGTTCAGAAATACTTCTTTTAAGCCTGCTAGTCAGAATCATTTCTTGCTTCCTTGCTACTTGCAGCCTAAAAAAATGTACAGAAATGCATTTCTTAGAAAATCTTCCTCAACACAACAACACATATGGGGCATCTTAAAAATTGCCATTTTGCACTGTTTCTAGGCCATAAAACTCCAGTTTAACAAGAGAAGCTATTGCTTGACATAGGGCAAAGCTCACATCCTTCAGAACATAATTTTCTGTGACCTAATTACAGTGTATGTATATTTACACATTTAACCGAAGCAAATAATGGTGCCCATATATCCATCAGAAATGAAACCACAATAAATATTAATAGGGAACAAAACTGTACACATTCCAATCAAATTATCTGTGTTAGTGTAATACAAGTGTTAGCAGATGTGTGTAATATGAAGTTTAAAGACTATCAGTATGCCAAATTCAGAAGGCTAACTCTTCTTTTCAAAAGATTTTCCTATTTCACAACCCTTGAACTCAGAAATTTTGTTTGTGTAATGAAGCAGAATGATTTTTATATATAAAGATATGTTGACTGGTGTCTAAATACTAGACTCTCGATGGCTGTCACTGCCTATTGTATATAATTTTCCTAGACACACAGTTAGCCCTAGGCTCAGAAAGGTAGGAGCTCTGTGTCAGAAGACTTTGACAAAAGATATATAGCTTTTAATTTGCCCAAGGAACAGAAGGAGCAAATTTCTAGCTTGAAATTCAAGGTTGAGAATTGGCTGTATACTCTCAGCTAATGGGCATAGAAATGAGGAAATTCACTGTGGCTACTTTATGCATATATTCTGTTCTTTGTATGTTGTGTAAACAGGTTCAACAATTGACAGTGCTATAACTTTTAAATATAGGATAAATAGGTAGCTCAGATAATGTACTGTACATGCTATACCAGATCTTTGATCAGTGTCTCCCATCAAATTCTTTCTGTAGCCTGATATTGTTGAAGCCACTTGTTTATGTACAGGTTAGAATAAATTATTTGCATTTTTCTTAAAGAAAAAAATATTTCTTATGAATATGCATGGCATCACTTTTTAAGTCATGGCAAGAAAAAATGTAGAGAATAAATAGGGTCAGGCTCTCTGTTAATATAAACTGAAACTGGTCCTGTGAAGTCAATGGATGTACGGTGATTTTCACCAGGTGAGGATCTTGCCCATAGGCTCAGTCAAAGAGCTTATCTCTTAACACATGCTGGTTGATTTTAACTCCTCAAAGGGGACCTTAGCAATTTTTTATCTTGCTTTCAATGAAAACAGTCCACAACTGACTTACTTAAATAGCCTGCATACTTCAATGCACCTCACCTGCTTTGATGGTGCAGTAGTTTCTAATGTTGCTGGTAATGCACTGTATACCATTTAATTTTAAAGATCAGGTTAACATTTTATATCAGATGCACCTAAATTTGGAAGAAAGAGTAATTATCAGAGGTCCTAAGCAAGACCTTAGGGACCTTGGCTCTAGGCAGGCCTTCTATGGGATTCCAGGAGTAACTGAGAACATAAGAGCTCCCCTATTTTCGCAGGGTATGTACAAGTATTATATTTAGATCAACCTAGTGAAGATTAGGTCAGAATGCCTGCTTATGAAGACATTTACAGAGCTTAAATCACACTAAAATGGCACTTCAGAGATGAGCTAGGTTTAGACAGGCCTGGATTAACCCAATCTAAAGTGGGTTAACCCCACCTAACAAATCCCTGCATGCATTCACAGCATAGTCTTGGGGCTGGGAAAGCCCAGCCACTCATCACACCCTGGTGCTGTGATGTTTTAATCCTCCCAACAAACCATCCAGACACACCAGCCACCTCACCACAGACCTGCCTGCCCACCCAATCCTGTCAGTCCCTTCTCCTGTCTTAACTCTAGCTCCCTGTGTGAACGCCTGCATGTACCAGGACCTGACTCAGGTTTAGGTGGTTCAAGTAAGCTGACTACCCTGAGTTGAGGTGTTTGAACGCTTATTTACACCCAACTGCACTTGAAAAGGGATGTGTAAACTCTCTCTGT
>NW_017729002.1:10155071-10166628 GCF_001723915.1 Gavialis gangeticus | reverse complement strand
ATCCCTGCATGCATTCACAGCATAGTCTTGGGGCTGGGAAAGCCCAGCCACTCATCACACACTGGTGCTGTGATGTTTTAATCCTCCCAACAAACCATCCAGACACACCAGCCACCTCACCACAGACCTGCCTGCCCACCCAATCCTGTCAGTCCCTTCTCCTGTCTTAACTCTAGCTCCCTGTGTGAACGCCTGCATGTACCAGGACCTGACTCAGGTTTAGGTGGTTCAAGTAAGCTGACTACCCTGAGTTGAGGTGTTTGAACGCTTATTTACACCCAACTGCACTTGAAAAGGGATGTGTAAACTCTCTCTGTCCCAAATGTGTGAACAAAATATAGAAGGGTAACATGACAAAATACCTTTAGTTTGCTGATAGTCCACAGCTGGTACAAGTAGAAGTAATGCAGAGACCTTTACAGTCAGCAAGTCTTGTATGTCTTAGACAAAGGACTGACAGAGAAGCAGACTCAAGTTCAGGTCTCTAGCCAGGACAGTTCATAGATTTTAAGAACAGAAGGAATTATTATGATTTAGCTTAGCGGTGTTCAACTCATGGCATGCAGGCCAAAAGTGGCATTTGCAGCTAATATGTGCATTGATATATACATGGCATACTCAGTAAAGGGAAGCACTGGAATGGAGACAGGGGTCTTCAGCCTCTGGCTGCATGGAGCAGAGTGGGGTGAGGGCAGGGTACAAACAGGGGTGTGGGGAGGACACAGCTGCAAGCGAGATCAGGAGCCACTAGCAAGAGCCAAGTTAACCATTTCCTGGTGCTGTAGTGATCACTCAATTTAGGGCTTTGGATCTTCACTCATCATGTAAAACTTCACCAGTTTGGAAGAAGGAAAGGGTTAACCTGACTTCTGGCAGTGCCACCTCTTTCACAACAGCTTCCTACTGCCACTATGCTCCAGATAGCTGGAGGCTGAAACCCCCTGACTCTATTGCAGTGCTCCAGGGTAAAAACTCTATCAAGTACTCTTGGTCGGGGGTGGGGAAGGGGGACAGGAATCAGAGCTGCACTCAGAGAGGCTCAGGACATAACTTATGGAACTTGTGGTGTATTAGCCAAAAAGACTGGCCACCACTGTTCTCTCTTCCCCTCAAGCTCCTTGCAGATATTAGTTTATTTACCGATTGGGTAAATCAGGTAATTTTACAATTTTATCACAGACATGCGTGGCAGGGTGTATGACTTTTGGGATCTGTCTGTGGGCAGCTGGGGAGCTCCCAGGTTCCTGTGCCAGAGACCTGCTAACTTGGCATGAAGATGCATAGTGTGACTCTAAATGTCTCCATGCATGTATTAGTCCATTGGCTCAATGCACAAGGACATTTAAAGCCATGCTGTGCATCTTAATGCCAGTACTGCATGTTAAAATGAAAGTGTGATATAAACCTGCCACAAAGATGTTCCTCATTAAACGTGAAACACTTTTGTAGCTTTGGTTTGCATTTTTATGGCATGATAAATTGTCGGAACATGTGGTAAGTTACAATTTATCACACAATTAACTTGTTAATCAAGTGATAACAAGTTGTATGACATCTGCCCTGGCCTTAGATGACCAGTGACCACACCTAGTAATTTCTAAAGGGAACCCACATATTTTTAGTACATTTATTAGAAACCTGAAATTTTGGAGAATCCACCAGCTTTCTAAGTCAGTCATTCCAGCCCCCTCCCTGTTAAAAAATGTGTGCCATATTTCTAGTCTGAATTTGTCTAGATTTAGATTCCAAACACTGGATCTCATGATGACTTTTCTGCTGAATTAAAGAAGCCACTATGTAGAAATCATTTTCCTATGCAGGTATTATAATTATTTTGCAAACCCATAGTCATCGGGCTATGCCTTGGAGATGAGAAAGACTTCTTTGGTTTCATTGCTAACTAGAGTTAATTAAAGAACTTTGTTTTAAAACAAAACTTGGAAAAAATTGAAAATGTAAGTCACTTGCTAGCTTCCTTTTTATTGATAAACAAGTCCCTTACTCCTTTATATCAAATAATATGATAATAGGACCACACAGAAATGTTATATGAAGTAGGTATGGTTATTACCTAAATTAGCTTCTGTCATGCATTTATGCAGTGTCTCTTTACTAGGATCAGAAGATAATTTGCTTAAGATAAATAGATAAAATTTATATAATTCTATATTCTCTAAGATATGCTTGTCACAAGTATTGTGCCATTTTCTGTTCTTGTTAGCACAATCCTTGTCAAAAGAATGAAACATCAGAATTGCAATGGTTCATATATTTTGTGAATAATAGTAATGTTCTGTACTGACTAGAGAGGTTTGGATGCTATCTGCCATTCACTAGGCACTAACAGGTAGTGCATTTTCTGAACTGGAGTGTATTGCCCAGAAAATTTGCTGTCTCCTACAACACATACAAGTGAGACAGCCACTGGAGCAAATAGAAACCATCCAGTGAAATTACCTAGCGGGGGAAAAAAATAGTTTCTAGAAGTGGGCACAATTCTCCACTGCATTGTGCCTGATATGGTCATGTGCAATATTGTAAACTGTAGGTAAAGGTCCACCCTTCTGATCTGATGGCCACTTTGTAGATGCATACATAACCACATGAGGTACTGCATCCTGAAAAACGATGCTTCAGTTCCTGGATTTACATGTAACTGGGTGTGTTCACTGTGCAGTAAATTAGTCTACTGTGCAGTTAGCTGCTACCTGTAAATATTGGTAGTAAACTAACTGTGCAGTACATACTGCACAGGAACACAGGTGTAGACACTTACTGGGAACAAATTTGCTCTTAATCCCTGCCACAGGGGACAGGATGCTCTCTGTCCCTATCCTGGTGCTGCTCAGCTCCCCAGCCCCCCAGGAATGCTTATATCTCTGCCTTCTGTCCTGGCTCCCGCAGTGGAGCTGGCTGTTCTGGGAAGTGAGCAGGGGTTGGGAATCCAGCCCTCACCTGTAACCCAGAGCAGCTCCATGCCATGAGAAGGTGCTGGGAATTTAGCCCTCACCTGTACCCTGGAGCAACTCTGTGCTACATGGCATGGAGCTGGTCCAAGGGAGAGGTGAGAGCTGGATTCCCAGGTACCACTCATTCCCCAAAGCAGCCAGCTCTGTATGGAGCTGGCTGCTCCAAGAGACAGATGAGGGCTGGATTCTCAGCCCCCACTCATTCTCTGGGGCAGCTGGTTCCATGCCAAGCAGGACAGCTGCTGGTGAGCCCTGTGGCCCCCACCCAGCAGGAGAATCACCTGCAGCTGCCCTAAGCAGTTCCCAGCAGCCCCCTGCAGGGCAGGGAAGCACTGCTCAGCCAGGGGCTTGCTGGCAGCTGTGTGTCTGGATCAGCAAGGGGCCAAGAGAGTTCTGTAGCTGTATTTAATATACCTCTTTGCATTGCCTTGCATCTTCAAGGGAAATATTTTTTTGTGGGTGATATGTTTTACATATCTTTTATCTTTAACAACTGAGTGGTTGGGATGGCTTTAGACAAAATGTTGGGTATCATGCTAGGCTTCCTCTGGTCTCTGGGAAAGAAACAGATAGAACAAAAGCTTCTGTAAAACTCCATAAGTAAATAAAAACAGGATATAAGAGCAATTATTAGCTAGCCAACAGACAAGAGAGAGGTATTTTCACCTGTGTAGTGCAGAGACTAGAAAGTATCCGATAGATTTTAATGGACCATGAAGACATTATCTATGTTAGGTCCCCAGTTCTTAGTGTCCTATAGGCTAAGGATTTTTTATTACGAGGCTCATCTCTTGAGGGTGTTTTGTAAATTACCCTTAGCACAAGAACTGAGAGATCAGACAGGGAATGCTTCTTCTGTGAAAAATATTCTCCAACTTGTGTTCTAGTGTCTCTAGTGTCTCTATTCTTTATCTTTTTTCTGTGATCAAGCATGTCTGGAGAAGGTTTTTTCCCTTAATCAGCATGGGGCGGAAAGCCCCTTGTTTTATATTTGCATATAATAAAACTTCATCAAACGCACTATATATCATTAAACTGCTGCCAGAAGCATCATGTGCTCAGTAATGGAAACCAACTATGAAGTTGATTAAATGCAGCCAACAGTGAACTTGACTGTAAGACACATACGTCCTGGTTTGGCCAAGGCAGTCCTGGATTTTGTAAATGTCCCAGCATCCTGGATGTTTGGCTAAAATAGAAACAGAAGTCCCAGATTGGCAGGGACTGGTGAAGGTTGGGTGGGGCAAGTGGGAGAGCACTGCCTTGATGGGAGCAGGGATCCCTCTCCCAGTCCCTGCCCACCCTATTGCTGGCAGGGACCCATGTTTGGGAGCTTGGCTTCGGGCTCCAGACTCTGCCTTGGGAATGTGGCCCCTGCCAGGCTAGTGGCTGTAACAGCAGTAGCAAGAGGCCACCTGGCTACAGCCACTGCTGAACCAGGTTCTTGGATGCACTGCTCACACAGGGTAGGCACAGGGAGCACCAGAGTCATGCCCCTGGCTGTGGTGGCCATGAGGATGCTACGTACCCAGGTCTGCATGGAGCCAGGCACCCCTTGCATATGACTCTGAGTCTCCTTCCAGTCACTACAGCCAAGAGCGTAGAGGGTGCCAGAGGTCCCTGTGCCAGGTGAGAGAGGATGCATGCTCTGGGCTGGAGGGAAATAAACTGGCAGGGAGGCAGAATAGCATGGTGTACCAGGCAGGTGGGCAGGCAGGGAGTGCTGCTGCCTGCCTGCCTGCCTGGTGCACCATGATACTTCACCTCTGCCTCGGTCTGCATTGGTGCTGCTGACTTAGGAGAGTGGGGGAAGGGAGGCTGGTACTGTGTCCCAGATTTCCTATGGTCCTATATGGTCACCCTACCCATATTAGATATACATACTAATGGGAACCTATCACAAGGACAGGTTAGTGCAGCCAATCTGACTAACATTTATGGTAGTGCCCATGGTGCTCAGTAACCTTCAGTACTGATTCTTTTTAAAGTCATGGTGAGCCACCATATAGCACGTATCTCAACTTCCTCTTCACTTCCACAGCTGAGCTGCACCTTTCTTTCCAAATTCCAACAATTCCTGTTTCTTTACCAGCCTTAAATATCTGGCAAACATCACCAAATGGGCCTGAAACATTTAATCCAGAATCCTTCTGTCACCTCCTTTTGCAACCTATCACATATGATTAGTATGGTTCCACCCCCCATGAGGTAGAGCCAGACCAGGTTGTCCTGCGCCTCATCTACATATACATTTTTTGAGGATCCCAGGACATGTGACAAGAACACCCAATTCCTGTCATAAGTGGGAGGCTAATTAGCACATAGCTCCTTTCCGGGGGATATCTGGAGTACACACACATAGTGAGCAGTGCTGAACCATGGGGTCACCATGGATTGAAATGCTGTTGACTCTTGTGGGGTCCAGGCCAATTAACTATATCATAAATCTTGATCCTTTAGGCTTTGGAGTAATATAATGGGTAATTTGAAGGCTCAGATCAAGCGTAGTCTATGCTTACCTGGCAAGCGAAGCACCATGACCACAGATGTGGTCTTCCTAGCTGCACTGAGGAAGAACACTCTCCTGGCACAGGGATAATACCTGCCAAGGTAATGTATAGTAAACCTCCCACTTAGCTGCTGGAATGGGAAGGTCTTGGCTTTAATTCCACTTTATGGAAATGGGAGACTTTCCTGGCTTGCCCCTGGGGCTTTACGGCTGAGGGCAAGTAAAACCTTGGGGCAGTCGAACCCCAAGCCTCCGGACTTGGGCCTGCAAGTAGGATGCCCACCAAAGGTTTTGGAAACTTCTGAAGCCCCAGATGGTGGTGGAGGATGTTTGCCAATAGTACGGCCACTTGTGGTTCTGGACTGACTATTGAATTTGACATTTGTTTTGGCTAATTTGTCTTGGAATACAGAAAATTACAAAAAAAAAAAGTATATTTACCTAGCAGGGGAAATACCATCACCATGATGGTGGCTGGGGAAATACCCTGACCAAAGTAATACGGTTAAAATGGCACTGTGTAGTAGAGGGTGCACTCTTGGCTGCTTGTGGACAGGACTCCCTATGAGAGCCTCATAGTTATCTTCCCACTGGCCAGCTTCCATTGGGAGGATCTTGGCTACATGACAACTTTATGGAAATGGGAGATTTCTCCCTAGCTTGCTCCTGCAACCGTATGGCTGAGGGCAAGTGAAACTTGGGAGTGTCTAAACCCCAAGTCTCCAGGCTTGCGCCTGCACATAGGATGCCTTCCAGAGGATCTGGAAGTATCTAAAGTTCCAGGCTGAGGTGAAGGATACTTGCTGGTATCAGGGCTACATATGGTTCTTGGATGATTCAAACAGATTTGGCCCTGATCTGGCTAACTTGACCTGGGACATGACAAATTTTCCTTAAAAATTAAAAAACAAACAAATAAACCTGGCAGGGTGGGTACCATGGCATTGGTCTAGGTGTTCGGGTTTTTTTGCTGAAATTGGAAAGGGAGATGCCCTTCTTCCTTTCCTTTGAATAATTTTATGTAGCTGAGGGTGGAGACTTGTCCATGTACTGCAGGCAGGCAGCCTGCCCCTGAAAATGTCTACTATAGCCTCCTAATAGAAGGATCTAAGCTACACTATTTTATGGAGATGGGAGATTTCTCCCTAGCTTGCTGTTTTGGTGAGGGGCAAGTAACATTCAGGAGCATCTGAACCCCAAATCTCCAGGCTTGGGGCTTGCACTTTGGATGCCTGCCATGGATTTAGGAGTATCTGAAGCCCCAAACTGAAGAGTCTGGGAGGTAGGCTACTTGCTGGTGGTACCACCACATGGATCTGAAGGACTGAGCTCTGCTCAGTGGATGGAATTTGTAACTGATTTGACTAATTTGGCCTGAGACACAATGTTGAAAAAAAATCATGAATAGTTGGTATGATATATAAGTAAATACTAAAGTACTGCTTAAGGTGAGTTTATGAAGTACCTGTGCTAAAGCTTGCATCAGCTTCAAAAAAGGCAAAATTAATTAATTCTGGATTAACTAAGTCTGTGGGTACCTATAGTAATTCGCTAATATGCAATTTACTAAATGTTTGTTTATGTCAAGATCTGCATTTTCAAATCTGCCCCTTCCTTGTGCTCAGGGAGAGCAGGGTTTGACAGTAAGGAGGGAGAAAGGGGAGTACTACAGGGGAAAGGTGAAGAAGTTGCAGGGAGAGAAGGAAAGGGGAATACCTAACTCCCCAAGATTTTATTTTCCATGCTTTAGCAGTGAGAGGAGGAGAAATTAAAGGAAAACCTCCAATAATTAGATTCTGTACCTGGAAAATTATAACATATTTATAAATTTTCTGTATATGGAATCTAAATATTGGGGGATCATCTTGTATTCAAGTAAATATGCTAGTTTTCATGTGAGCATTTGGCATGCTAGAATAGGTATGTCCATGGCCTGTGGATTGTAAGGGTTTAGTTGTGGGGAGTGTTATTTATTGTGGCAGTAGAGATGAGTTGGCAGGTCTTGCATTTATTTTCAAGGCAGGGCTGCATCCTATTAGGTGCCTGTTGATCAGAGGGGAGTTTACTTCTGATGATGAATTGGGCGAGGTGAGGGGACTGCCTGAAAGCCAAGAGTGGAAATGACAGGAGGAGGCTGGGAATATTTCTGTCAAGGTCTAGTCCTTTTTGAGGGTACACTGTAATTACAGATTTGATCTTAATTTCTACATTTGATGATCCTTCTTATTGGGTCAAGTGTGGAGTGGTAAGTGACAACCAAAGGTGTTCAGTTAATGTTTCTTTTTTTTCTTCTTCCATTGTAATGGTTCCTGCAGTGTATTTGGGTGGCTTGTTCCAAGATACAACCTATTTCTCTGTTGGAGTGTCTTTGCTGGGTAAAGGCAGTTTTCAGTTTGGTGACATGGGTGTCATAAGTGTTTTCCTCAGAGCAGTTCTGAAGGCCTAATTGCAGATTACTCCTTTTTTTAGCGTATCCTGCAGACATTATGTTGGACTAACTCTCACTGGGTACAGCAATTGCATTCTGAATGTTACTTGTGTCTGCTGGTACCTGGTGCAGAAGTCTAAGCATCCTGTCTGTTAAAAATTGTATATAGGTCTTCTTTTTTTTTTACAGGCTGGACATAAAAAGAATAAAGGGAGTTTTTCCAGTCCAGTATCAGTAATCGGAACCTCAGGGACAACGCTTTTTGTCCAGGCTCCCAGGGGGCGTAAAAGAGCTGTCAGTGCAGCTTCTCATTCAAGCTAATAACACTCTAGATACATTTTTAGTGAGCCTGTTTTCCCCTCTTTTAGCAGAAAATAAAAAAAAATGAGGATTTATTTAAGAACCCTTGAAAATACTTAGGAAAATGAATGGACAATTTCTTCCTGTAAGAGATGGAGTTTTCCGTGGAATTTGCAGCCTCTAAACACCAAGAACTATTCTCAGTCTTGTATGCCAGGAAAGAAGAGGGGGAGGGGAAGGGGGAAGTGAGATTTGCTTACTATTATTTTTGTACACGTATCCCTCCCATTCACGAAAGGCTTTCATGGCCCCTTTGTGGCATTATGTCTAGAAGCTAGAAGACATTTTTAATAGCACTGTCGCTTTTCAACCAATCCGGTGACAGATACGAGTGAATAATATAAATTCTCTAGCCATTCCTTGGCATTTATTTCAATGTAAGTGTATTTTTTTTCAAGTAGAAAGCCCAATAGTAATTTATCAAGAGACAAATCATTTTTTCTTGGCAGTGAAGTCTGCAAAATCCCCATTTTTAAGGCACTAAATCTCCCTCCTTTGACAGGAGTAAGAAAGCATTAAAAGCTTTGATTTAGCAGGATCATACAAAATAGTTTCTCATAATTATCCTTTTGGATGATATATGCTTGTCTTTTTTCCCCTTCTTATTAAACCTGAGGTCTCCATTTTTCATCCAGCTGTATTGCTAAATTAAATTGCCTTTTGTTGTATTCAAGTTAAGCACTTTGCCGAAAGCTTTCCTTGTTCAGGGAAATAACATTTACCCAGTGTGCTCCCTGTTTTACTGTTTAAATTTACTGTTTGCAATTGTTTGGTTTGCTGAGCAATTTGAGGTTATTGTTTGTTTTAATAGGAATAATGAATCACTGTAATTTAGTGCTGTATCTTGGAGTACAGTATCTAGGGGGGGAAAACACCATTGAAAATACAGCACACAAGGAATTCATTTTTCAAATCAAAATGTGGATTGTGAAAATGTGAGAATACGTCCCTCATAAGCTCTTTTGGCTTTCTGAACTTTCCTTTTTATTGTGGCATAAAAGGAGAGGCTTGCTAGAGATGAAGGGAACAGGCGGAAAAGGTAGCTCAGTTATTTACAAGACAATTCTGAATAATGAAATAATTCACCATGTCACCATTTTTAGAAAGCTAATCCACCTAGGTTTAAGCACGTTTAGATCTGGGGTTTAGAACTTTGATTAGAACTAGTTACTTCCTCATTAGAACCTAAAAAAATATTTCTTAGCAGAAAGTTGCCAGTGACTAGAATGACTGAAGGAATTGCTCAGACCAGGGCTTACAAGGTGCTGTTGAATAATGCAGGCAGAGAAACTCATTTAGTGCCTACTAGTCCACAGAAGACCACACGTAAGTCATGGATGCTGCTTAATGACACATCAGATGAATTTTCCAGAGAAGATCATATATATTAAGGACCGCCCTCCCTGTATTCAATTTCCAAGCTATATATGGTGTTTGAATCACACCCTGAACTAGCTATTGGGCAACATTATTCTTATCTTGAGTGCCAGTTGACAGCTTCTTTCCAGCAGTGATGAATTGTCATCAAATCCAAAATTAAAGCGGTTGGAAACAGAAGAAGGTCTGGGGGTTGGAACATATTATGTGGATTATGATACATTTATTGGCCATATTATATGGATTATGGTGGATTTTATCATTGGATTTTCTGTTTCTCAGAGGAAATAGGGCTGAATGATCTAGTCAGAAGGCTGAGGTACAAGAAGGAATACATCACTGCAAGATCAGAGCAGCAGCCAGAAAGAGAAATGGATGCTGAATCACACCTCACGCAGGAGTTGGATTATGAATTGGGAAAACGATAGGTCCCTAATGTTGCTATAAATAGGGAATCATGGTGGAACTTTTTTTTAGTAGGGACTGGCAGACATATTTTCTTGACCATTACTTACTTGTTATTTGTATCAGTGACTTGAGGAAAAAAAACAAAATAATTATTGGTAACCCCTGAAAAAGACAAAAATTGGGAGAACAGTAAATACGGATAAAAGCAGATCTCTGGTTCATTTGGTAAGCTGGCTGGGGGAATACAATATTCACTTGCATATGATCAAATGTAAGGCCATATTCCAATGAATGGCCATGGTATGGTATGGGAACTCTCTCCTGGGAAGCAACAACTCTAAAAAAAACAACAAAATTATTGCAGATAATTTTTGGATGTGACCTAGTGTATAACTGTGGTCAAAAAGACTATTCTCTGGATGTATACAGGGGAACTATTACCTAGGAGTAAAGAGGTTATATTCCTTTTGTACTTGACACAGGTCCAAGTACAAGTCTGGTTCAGTGTCTGGACTTCCAGAAGGATGTTAAATACCTGGAAAGCATTCCCAAAAGAGTTACTAGCTATATTAAAGGACTAGAGAGCAGGTCTTATAATGAGAGACTCCATGAGTATAATTGATTTAGCTACATGAAGATATATGAAGAAGTGACTTAATCATAATTTATAAATACCTATAAAGAGAGCAGAAATTTGATAATGGAGGATCAGTCAATCTAAGAGAGACACAAGAACTGGCGTTTGGAAGTTGTACTCAGCCAAATTCAGACTATAAACAAGTATAAATTTTTCAGGGTTAGATTAAGTAACCATTGGAACAACCCACCTAAGTGTGTGGTAAATTCTCTATCACCAGACATTTGTGAATCAAAACTAAATATTTTTTTCTAAAAGATATACTCAAATTCAAGCACAGATATTGTACCTGAATCAGGGATTATTAGTACGGAGAAGTCATGAGCTTTGGTTATGAGGGACACAGACTAGATGATTACATTAGATTGACAATGGGTATGTCTACATGAGATGCTTAACTGGAGACCAACCTGGTGACCTTCTAAGACCAGGTCACAAAAGCCTTGGATGCAGGTGTCGTGGTGGATGTAGTCTTCCTGGGCTTTAGGAAGGCCTTCAGCACTGTCTCTCACCCCATTCTCATTAAGAAATTAGGCAACTGTGGCGTCGATGCCTACACAGTCTGATGGATCACAAATTGTCTGGAGAGCCGCACCCAGAGAGTGGTGGTGGATGGGCCTTTTTCAGCCTGGAGGGATGTGGGCAGTGGGGTCCCCCAGGGCTTGGTCCTCAGGCCCGCACTGTTCAACATCTTCATCAGTGAAATGGACGAGGATGTGAAAAGTACTTTGTTCAAATTCACAGATGACACTAAATTGTGGGGAGAAGTGGGCACGCTGGAGGAGAGGGACAGGTTGCAACTAGATCTAGACAGGTTACAGGGGTGGGTAGATGAGAACAGGATGGGATTCAATACTGACAAGTGCAAG
>NW_017729002.1:10146721-10155051 GCF_001723915.1 Gavialis gangeticus | reverse complement strand
AGGCAGAAAAGGATCTTGGTGTCATTATTGATTCCAAAATTAACATGGGACGCCGATGTGGGGATGTGGTCAGGAAGGCTAACCACACCTTGTTATGCATCCGCAGATGCATCACAAGCAGGTCCAACGAGGTGATCCTCCCTCTCTGTGCAACACTGGTCAGGCCGCAGTTGGAGTACTGCATCCAGTTCTGGGCACCGCACTTCAGGAGGAACGTGGACAACATGGAGAGGGTCCAGAGGAGGGCCACTCACATGATCAGGGGACACTAAGGCAGGCCCTACGAGCGGAGGCTATGGGACCTGAATCTGTTCAGCCTCCACAAGAGAAGGCCGAGAGGGGATCTGGTGGCCATCTACAAACTGGCCAAGGGGGACCACCAGGTTATGGGAGAGTCCCTGTTCCCCCAAGCACTACCGGGAGTAATGAAGAATAATGGCCATAAGTTGACCAAGAGTAGATTCAGGCTAGATATCAGGAGGCACCACTTCAAATTCAGGGCAACTAGGATCTGGATCCAACTTCCAAGGCAAGTGGTGCTCACTCCTACCTTTGTGGACTTCAAAAGGAGACTAGATAATCACCTAGCAGGGGTCGTTTGACCACAGCATCCTTTCCTGCCCATGGCAGGGGGTTGGACTTGATGATGTCTTCAGGTCCCTTCCGACCCTACCTACTATGAAACTGCACAGTAGAGTAGTTTACTGCAAAGTAAAAATACATAATTCTGATTAAATTTGGTACCTGAAAGTACAGGCAGCAAATCTACACATGATTAGTTACTGCATAGTTACACATGTGTAAACATGACCCAGGAGCAAGGGCTCTGGGCTGGAAGCCTCTCCTGCCCCAGGGCTGGGCTGCCCCTCTGGCAGCTCCTGCCTCAGGCTTTAGAAGTCTGCAGGCATTTTGAGCCCTGAGGAATACAAGGAGGTAGCCTGAGGCCACTCCAGGCATCTATGTTCCCCAGGGCAGGTCACAAGCCAGCTGCCCCAGCCAGCCTGCACCCTGGTGCTGGTGCCTGGCTCTGTTTTGCAACTTGCCTGCCAGGCCCAGTGGTGACATGTAGGAGGTACACCCCCTGAGAGTGCCAGTGCACCCCCTAACCAGTCAAACTCACGACTTAGACAATGGGGGGGGCAGGTGGGAGTACCAGTGCTTCCCATGCAAATGCCAGCCAGGGACTGGGAGTGCCGAAGTGGCCGCAGCCACTTCCGGAAGCAACTACAGTGATTGGCAGCCACACAATTGGCTGTGGGGGGACCCTTCCCTGGTCACTGACTGGTCGCTGTGGGGGGCACATGCCCCCTCTGACTAAGGCAGCACCAGTTGCCCATGGCCAGGCCTGTGTTGTCCTGGCCTGTCAGCCCCCAGGCACTGCTGGTGCACCTTTGCTGCCTGCCACTTTAAGGGCTGGAGGCAGGCAGCTGGCAGATGCTTGATTAAGGCAGCCATTTTAGGACCCAGCACACACAGGCTTGGGCAGCAGTGTGCTGCTAGCAACATCAGCTGGCTGAGCTACTGCTACTGGAACTTGGAAGTAAGAGTAGGAGCTGTGGGGATGGCTGGAGGCTTCTGGTCCTGGGTATGACATAAAACTGCACCCTGTTGAGGTACAGAGGGTCTGGCAGGACTGTCTGTGGTGGGACAGCCCCAAGAAATACCAGACCAGTTACCCTCCTGGTGAAAGGTGGATAGGTCTGCACAGAGTAGGGTGCAAAGAGGCACTCAAAGGACTCTGTGTGTGTGAGGTGCAGAGTAAGGCTTCTGAGGTTATTTCAAAGGGCTACACCAGAGGTGTACTGAGTAGGGCTGTGAGGGGTGGCTTGAAGGTGAGTATATGGGCCAGCCACATGAGTGAGACAAGAGTGAAGTTGCTTGGTGAGGGGCTAGGGGCAGAGTCAGCCCAATGTTTGGCACAAGGACAAGGCCATGTAAAGTAAGGGAGCTCAAGCAAATGAAAGTTGCTGTGTGTGCTGACCCAGAGTAAGAGTTGTGAAGCCTCATGGTTGAGTGGGTTTGCTCAAAAGAGCAGTGCAAGAGGCCCCGTGAGAGGGCAGTGAGTGTGAAAGAGGCCCAGCAGTGTATTGAGTCTGTCCTCGCTTAAAGCTGAGGAGTAATAATAATTTGGATAAAATCTGTGAGGCATGGGCCATGGTTTAGGGTAGGTACAGAGCTGTGAATATTGCCCCCGGCATCAGGGTAGTAAATGGGCAGTCTCCTGCTTAATATATCAGAGAAACATTCAGTTCATGGCAGGTGAGTTAGGGTGGACTGCCCTAGGCAGGTGGATGGGCTCACTCAAGATCTAGCCCCAGGAGGACCTCCTGTCACACAGTCCCATGCCAGACCCCTCTCCTGGGTGCTGCAGGCAGCTGTCCATCCTGGCAGCACAGAGACAATACGCAGGGGCCCAGACAGCTGGTGCAGGACCCAAAATGGTGTCCTCCTTCTTTGCAGCCATTCCCACTCCCATGCCCACAACCCAGAGCCCCAAATAGTCACAGAAGGAGACTAGCAACCGTGTGGTGCTGTGGGGTAAGGCAGAGGTGTACCGCCAGTTTGAGTGAGGTGGGCACTCTAATGCCGATGTCTATGAGGGGCTGTCAGGCCAGATTAAGGGGAATGGGCATGACTGGTCAGCATAGCAGTGCCAAATAAAGGTCAAGGCATTGTGGGCAGAGGAGCTTTCCATCACCGACCATAATCGTTGGTTGAGGAGTGCCTACAAGTCCATGTGTTTTATACAGCAACTGACGGACATCCTTTCACCTTAGACAGCATGGCTGCAGCCTGGTTCCCATAGCAGCATGGGTGGCCTGACCAAGCCCCCACACCAGCCTGGCACCCCCAGTGACACATCACCAGGGCAGGGCCCCTCAGGCTTCCAGCAGCCTATCCTGCCAAGCTTACCAACTGCACCCTCCACCAGCATCTTGGGGAGCCCAGGCCAGCACCTGCTGCACCAGCTCCATGGTCCCAGCCCCCACCATGAGGTGTGGCTGGTCATGACACCACTGGCTGCAAGCAACACCAGCTGCTTGCCGGGGGGGGGGAGGGGAGGCCATCTAGGCACTGCCCCACTGTGCCCCACTGTTTGAGGACACCGACTGGAGCTGCATGCTATGGCCAAATGCTGTGACTGTGCAGAGCCAGCAGCCACACCAGCCCCACCCATGTGGTAAGGCCTGCACTGGCTTCCCCACCTTTCCCCCCCACATTCCCTTGGCCTTGGGTTCCATCCCCACAGCATGCAGGGAAGTGAGAAACAGTGCAAAACCATTGAGCAGCCTGTGTACCTACAGCTAGGTAGGCATGGGTCTCTTGCATGCTGGGGAATGCATTGAAGCTAACAACAATGTCCTCCTCAACTGCAGGGGGCACAGAAGTATAGCATAGCCACATTTAGCCCTCCAGGTGGTGGTAGAGGTGGTGAGGCAGCCTGGTCCTGTCCCCCATGCTGTTGTAGCTCAGGATCCCATACCAGGTGTGCAGGTGCACCTGGAGAACCATGAGGATCATCAGCAGCAGGGCATAGTGTGTTGGGTACCCTTTGGTCTGTGCAAACAGCTCCTTGCACACTGCCTAAGACGCATGCAGCAGGGACACACTCTGGGTGTGGTAGCAGCATGGTGGGAAGCTGCACCTGGGGCACCTCCCTAAAGATGCCCCCTGCAGGAGCAGAATGGGCGAAGCAAGGTTTGGAGCCATGGCAGCAGGTACTACCAGGACCCTGGCCTGTCCCAGCCTGGGAACAGGACAGGGGAGATAGGCTGCCTGTAGCCAGCACCCAGCAGCTTACCAACCACAGGGGAGTGAGCAGGAACAGGAGGCTTGGCTGGCACTTGCCTGGGCCTGCACCTGCCTGAGCCCAGGCCTGCCCAGACAACTTACCCTGATCCCTGGCTACCTTTGCACACCCTACCCCTATCTGAGCAGCACACAGGGCCTGGTACAGAGCACCTTATCTCTGAAATGTTACAAATTCTTACAAATGGCTTCTGTCTCATGGCTCTATAGGGCCTGCAGTTGCACATGGGGGAGAGGCCATGCTTGGCAGCCAGGATGAAGCCTCAAGGTTGCCACCCCCCACTGCCAGAGCCCTGCAGAAGCACTGGCTCTGCCAGAGGGGAACCTGGAGAAGACCCTTCTCCTGGAGCACCTGGTCATGGCATCAGATGACCAGCTTGGGGATACTCAGGCCTGGCAGGCAGAAGACGTGGCCCACCAGGAGAGGTTGCAGGTGGAGGATACTGTCCATGAGGAGGTGTGGAACCAGGAGAACTAGGAGTTCTAGGTGCAGCTCATGGCCCTGGAGTGCAAGCAGGTCGAGTTGCTGTGGGAGCTGAATACCATCATGGCCTGGGCACTGCAGGCCATGGACAATGACCACCAGATTTTGGACACTGTTCTGGCCCTGGCAGTTGCCTTCATGCTTCCTGCTGCCCAGCTTCTTTCCCTAGCCCTGTCTTCCCCTGGCAGCCACCCAACACCCAGCCCAGTAGCACATCCCACCCTATGCCTGGGAGGAGGTCCTGAGCCACCTTCAGCAACCAGGAGCCCCTGGCCTGGCCCCTGCTCCAGGTCTGGTGCCAACCAGCCCCCCTGTCTGGCCCAGCCTTGCCACTTGCCTCAGCTCCACTGCATGCTGGCTCTGGATACTGCCTGCTGAAGGAGGAGCTGCCCATACTGGGGGAGCACTGGGTGCTGTCACACTTGCTGTGGCATGCATACCTGCCAGGGAGGTGGCCAGAGGGTAACATGGTGGCTGCCTGTCCTTGGGCTTTGCCTCCTAAGCGCCCCCATCCCACAGCAAAGGTCCCTACCCTGGGATGACACAGAAAGGATATTGTAGGGGCCATCAGGGGGAAGAAGGGTTTTTTTAAATTGTTGATACGTGATGGAAGGGGTCTGTTTGTTAAAGGGAGAGGGGGAAGGTGGCTCTGGTTGATGTGAGGGAAATAAAAATTTGTTCTTCTGAGATATGTCTGCAGTGAGTGTAGTGCTGGGGAAGTTTGGTGAGGGCAGGGGTGCTCCATGGACAGTGGTGGAGGTGGGCTAGAGAGGGGTACCTGGTGCCCTGCCCCCCACTGATGGGTAAATGGCTCTCCTGGGTCCTCAGTGGGGGGGTGCTGCCGCTGCTGCTGCCATCACAGATGGTGCTCTCACTGCCAGATGTCCTTCTCATGCTGCCCATCCTCCACCCAGGCTTTCAGAAGAGCTCCCCATCAGGTCTTACAGATGTTACACAGCATGTAGGCTGTGACCATCACCCAAGGGAGGTTGAACTTAAAAGCAGGTGGTGAGGGTGCTCCAGAACCCCTTGAGATGGCTGAAGGTGCACTCTAGCAGAGCACACATCTGGCCCAGGCAGTGGTTGAAGTGGGTCTGGCAAGGGTCCAGGTGGCTGGTGTAGGACCACATGGGCCAGGGTCCACGATAAGCAGGGGTGGGATCAGCACACCACCCAAATGCAGGTCTGGCACCCTGCAGTGCAAAGCATTCACTCTCCATCGGGCCCAGCAGGACAGAATTCTGGAATACATGGGTGTCATGGGTGCTGCCTGCCCACCCAGTGCTCATGTGTGGAAGAACCTTGGTGGTCCACAGTGGCCTGGAGCACCATGGAGTGAAAGTTCTCTGGCTGTAGTAGGGGCAGTCTCCAAGGCATGGGCAGGTGATGAGGATGTGGGTCCCCAGGGCCCTGATGCACTGGGGGAATCCCAGACCATGGAACACTGCCACCATCACCAGGGGGTTCTGCATATGGAGCACAGTGTCCCCCAGCACATCCTGGAAGGTGCCACACACCTCCAAGATGGCCTCCCTGGTGGTGGCATTGCCCACACCAAACAGGTGGTTGATGTACCACAGGCTGACAGTCATGGCCAGCTTGAGCAGGGCATGGGGCCAGATGGGTGTCTGTGGAGAGAGATAGCCACATGCCAGTGTCTTGCCACTCCAGGTGTGGCCAGAGTTGCTCCAGAAGGTCCTGAAAGGTGGCCCAGGTCATGTGGAAGACCTCCACTGACTGCTCATTGTCCCAGATGTACAGGACAATATGCTGCCACTAGTCCTGGTTGGCCCAGTGAGCACAGAGGTAATGGGGCTGGAGGCCCAGGAGGGTGACAGTGAACCCAGCAGTGGTATCATGGAGCCTGTCAGTAGCGTTCCTGCTGGGGTCTAGCCGGGTGGATGGGATGGAGGTGGCAGCACTGGGACGGCATGCAGTCATTGTGCGTGGGGGAGCTGGGAGGGGTGACACAACCATGAGCCAGGTGTTGGTCAGCACAGTGGGCCACCCCAGCCAGCATAGTGGCCAGCAGGAGCCCACGGTGCTGCTCATCACTGCCAGGGGCACAGGCTGGTGCAGCCATAGCACAAGGAGACAGGTAGTGAGAAGAGTGCTACCACGTGTTGTCCCTGTGCTGGCATGCTGCTCCTGGCCAGGGAAGTCTGGCCAGAGAGCAGCGAGCGGGTCTGCCTTTTGAAGAGGGCTGCAGCTGCTGGCAGCTCCAGCTGGAGCCTAGAGCTCCCCCTGGTCATGGCAGGGATCCATTGCATGGCCCCCGGAAATGGAAGCAGTGGCAGCAGATCTGAACTTACTTCCCTGCACATGTAGATACCTGCCTGTCACCATTTACTTGCGAGTTATTTACTCACAAGTAAACTGGTGCTACAGGAAATGCACGTGTAGACATGCCCAGTGTGAATATGCCTGCCCATGTCCTGATCCTGAAGATAATTTTGAAAGTGTCAGTCCAAAAGGGCCAGTCTTGACCTGTCCTAGCCCCCTGCTTCATCCACAGTAAACTAGGAGGAGAATTCTTTACAGAGAAACTTTTTGTTCTCAATCATGTCTCTTTATTTTTCCATCTGAACCCTGCTGCTGTATCAGATGCTGATATAACTTTCTCTGTTTATAGTTTCAGGCAGTTCATTAATTTGTTGCCAATTTGATTTCTTTTTAATGAATACTATTTACTTTCTTAATTTTTTCTTCCCCTTAAGCACCCCCCATGAAATGCTTTGAGAAATAAGTACAAGTATTTCTAATAAAGAATTGTAATAAACATTTAGCAAGTTATGTAAATTAGGGATTAGGTTTTTTGCTATGATGTTTGATGTGTTATTCCTGGTGACTGGCACAGTCAGAAAAGTTTACAGAATTTCAGTCCAGTGCAATTAAACATCTCACAATACAGGTGTTCATCTAAGGTTTATCTCATACCCTTGGGCCCACAATATTAGAATGCATGTCTTGTGAAAACTGGTACCTTTGTAACACGTCCTGTACTTCTTGTTTGTGTTTTAGGTAAGCATGTCATAACCCAATCATCGTTTTGGGATTAAAGCCCCTGGCCTTTGCTGTAAATTGGAAGTAAACAAACAACTGCAAGGAAATGAAACAACTAAGATTTTCCAATTGAAAACCAAGGATAGTAAGTGGGCCCTACGTTTTCTGTAAGTTAGAAGAGGCAGGCAGAGTGAATTATTTTATGTAAGTAAGTTTTTCTAAGTCCCCTTTTTTAAATATAATTACACTGCATTTGCTTGTCTCTTTTTATAACTATAACATAATTGCAACAGAAGTATTTATTGCACATTTAACAGCTTCTTTGTGCTAAAAACTTCTAGCCAGCAAAAAGGACTTTAGAGCCAAAGAGCCCCATATTTCAAACAAAACTTAAAGAGTTTTCTCACCATCTTGTTAATTCCTAAAGTACCATGAGATCCACAGTGAAGGCAAAATGGCGGCTGGCAAACCAGGCAAAAAAATAACTGACCAACAGTTGTTTCTGGGTCAGTAAAAAATTATAGTTAAGATAATAATAAAACAGTGTTTTTTTTCAAAACTATTTAGCATAAGCCTGAAGTGGCTTACTATAAGAACTCATATGTAAGTAAAAATAATAAAGTTATGTGCCAAATAAAACCATAAGTAAAAGCCTAAAACTACTACTGTTTATCTTGCTAGGATCCTATGATCCTTGCTGACTTCCTGCCCCTGGGGCAGGGGGCTGGACTTGATGATTTTCCGAGGTCCCTTCCAGCCCTAATGTCTATGAAAACCTAAGAAGGCAAAAGAAGGAAGGAAAGAGAAGCAGCAGCATTAGCAATTTATATTAAGGTAGCATCTACAGGCAACCATCAAGATCCAGATGGGTGCCATACACTGTGCAAACACATAGTGAGAAACAGTCCTTGATAGGAGAGAATTTACAATCTATAGAAATGTACTAGGTGAAAAGACTGAATTAGGGAATGGACTAGGGAAAAAGGCACAAGGTGAATGGACTTGACAAACTCATATCATTGGTAAATGGCAG
>NW_017729002.1:10139777-10141513 GCF_001723915.1 Gavialis gangeticus | reverse complement strand
CTGTCCTAGCCCCCTGCTTCATCCACAGTAAACTAGGAGGAGAATTCTTTACAGAGAAACTTTTTGTTCTCAATCATGTCTCTTTATTTTTCCATCTGAACCCTGCTGCTGTATCAGATGCTGATATAACTTTCTCTGTTTATAGTTTCAGGCAGTTCATTAATTTGTTGCCAATTTGATTTCTTTTTAATGAATACTATTTACTTTCTTAATTTTTTCTTCCCCTTAAGCACCCCCCATGAAATGCTTTGAGAAATAAGTACAAGTATTTCTAATAAAGAATTGTAATAAACATTTAGCAAGTTATGTAAATTAGGGATTAGGTTTTTTGCTATGATGTTTGATGTGTTATTCCTGGTGACTGGCACAGTCAGAAAAGTTTACAGAATTTCAGTCCAGTGCAATTAAACATCTCACAATACAGGTGTTCATCTAAGGTTTATCTCATACCCTTGGGCCCACAATATTAGAATGCATGTCTTGTGAAAACTGGTACCTTTGTAACACGTCCTGTACTTCTTGTTTGTGTTTTAGGTAAGCATGTCATAACCCAATCATCGTTTTGGGATTAAAGCCCCTGGCCTTTGCTGTAAATTGGAAGTAAACAAACAACTGCAAGGAAATGAAACAACTAAG
This sequence comes from Gavialis gangeticus, assembly GCF_001723915.1. Classification (NCBI taxonomy): domain Eukaryota; kingdom Metazoa; phylum Chordata; order Crocodylia; family Gavialidae; genus Gavialis; species Gavialis gangeticus. The sequence goes on along the minus strand of NW_017729002.1, from coordinate 10,140,877 downwards.
ATTTTCCAATTGAAAACCAAGGATAGTAAGTGGGCCCTACGTTTTCTGTAAGTTAGAAGAGGCAGGCAGAGTGAATTATTTTATGTAAGTAAGTTTTTCTAAGTCCCCTTTTTTAAATATAATTACACTGCATTTGCTTGTCTCTTTTTATAACTATAACATAATTGCAACAGAAGTATTTATTGCACATTTAACAGCTTCTTTGTGCTAAAAACTTCTAGCCAGCAAAAAGGACTTTAGAGCCAAAGAGCCCCATATTTCAAACAAAACTTAAAGAGTTTTCTCACCATCTTGTTAATTCCTAAAGTACCATGAGATCCACAGTGAAGGCAAAATGGCGGCTGGCAAACCAGGCAAAAAAATAACTGACCAACAGTTGTTTCTGGGTCAGTAAAAAATTATAGTTAAGATAATAATAAAACAGTGTTTTTTTTCAAAACTATTTAGCATAAGCCTGAAGTGGCTTACTATAAGAACTCATATGTAAGTAAAAATAATAAAGTTATGTGCCAAATAAAACCATAAGTAAAAGCCTAAAACTACTACTGTTTATCTTGCTAGGATCCTATGATCCTTGCTGACTTCCTGCCCCTGGGGCAGGGGGCTGGACTTGATGATTTTCCGAGGTCCCTTCCAGCCCTAATGTCTATGAAAACCTAAGAAGGCAAAAGAAGGAAGGAAAGAGAAGCAGCAGCATTAGCAATTTATATTAAGGTAGCATCTACAGGCAACCATCAAGATCCAGATGGGTGCCATACACTGTGCAAACACATAGTGAGAAACAGTCCTTGATAGGAGAGAATTTACAATCTATAGAAATGTACTAGGTGAAAAGACTGAATTAGGGAATGGACTAGGGAAAAAGGCACAAGGTGAATGGACTTGACAAACTCATATCATTGGTAAATGGCAGAGACTTGAATAGAACAAAGATCTTATAAGTCCCCAGTCTCACACCTCTTTGCTAAAGCATATTCTCTTTACCATGTGGCATCATCACACTGTTGTGGCAGTCACGCAATCCCATTAGTTTAAATTAGCAAAGTGCCACAGCACTGGAAAATTAGCTGTCCTACTATCACTGTAGCACAAATGAAATG
>NW_017729002.1:10138075-10139364 GCF_001723915.1 Gavialis gangeticus | reverse complement strand
ATCTAGCAGACTGCTGTTTTCATTGCACTAGAATAATCACCATCATCATCCATACTGGTGGTTCCAGTCCTAAAATAGGCAGAGCTTGGGATTTCAAAATGCATGGTGCCTCTGTAAAATAAAGCAGTACGAGCAGATAAATACTAATAATGCCCATGCAATTTCAAATTATTTTTCACCTAACCCAAAAACATCCTAAGTCCTTTTAGAGAATTCATTATCTGATTTGACTCTCCTTGGAGAATCAGATGATCATAGAGAAGTAGGGCTGGAAGGGACCTCCAGAGGTCCTGTAGTCAAACCCCCTTGCCTGAGGCACAATCATCCCTATCCAACTGTCCCATACAAACCATAATCATACTCTACATAAACCTACCATCAACCCTGACACAACACAGACCTAACACTCATGGGGGTGGGGGGGACAAGGAGCAATGGCCATAAACTATTAGAAAATGGCTTCAGGTTGGATGTAAGTAAGAATTTACCTAACACTAAAGATGGCAATCAGTCTGACCCTGAGCCAAGTGGAGAGACCTTCTAGCTGGGACCCTCTGGCTTTGGTCCCAGCAGGAGCCTTGACTCACCCTAGTCAAAGTCCCCAGCTGGAGGGGGAAAGGGCAGTTGATTGAAGCCCCTCACCTTGGGGCGGACTACAATTTACCTGCCCCCCCATTCCAGTGGGGCTGAGAACTCCGTAAGGGGGACCTCCGTCCCCTGCGTACTCTGATGGGGCAGAGCCATCCTACGCTGGCTCTGCCCCATCAGACCCCCACCCAGAGACACCAACAAAGCTGGGGGGGGCGGGGTCTGATGGGACAGAGCCAGCGTAGGATGCAGTAGGGCTGTGCAAAGCTTTGGATAGTGATTTGGGTTCAGAGATGATTCAGAGGATGAATCTACAAATCTGAATTGAATAGCTGGAAGCTTTAGGCTTTCTGAATAGATTTGGAGCTGCGGAATCTCTTTGGAAAAGATTCAGAGCCGATTCAGTCATAGAGTATAATGGGGAATCAATGAAATATCTATAACTTTATTGTCTGTTGGCTGATTTGGATGAAACTTGCAGGGATGGTAGCAAGTAGGGGTTTCTGGGAAACTGCAGCTCAAGGTCCTGAAAGCAAAATGTATGTCACGTGTGTGTGTTAAGCTGCAGTGGGGTGAAAACTGCAGGGATGCTAGCCCCTGGTGAGGTCACAATGACTGATAAGTTTCAAGGAGATAGGTGCAGAGGTTTGGGGGAAACCGTACCTCAAGCTGCAGACAAGCAAAACTCATGACATGGGTGA
>NW_017729002.1:10131301-10137484 GCF_001723915.1 Gavialis gangeticus | reverse complement strand
AGATAGGTGCAGGGGTTCTGGGTTCTGGAGCCCTGCACCTTTAGCTGCTAACAGGCAAAACTCATGACATGGGTGCTTGTACAACAATGTCTGTCTTGGGGTATGGCAGGGGGAGGAACTACTGCAGGCCTGGCTGCCAAGCTACTGTGTTACCAACTGATGAGGAATAGAAAAGTACTGGAACGAGTGTATATGTGTCGGGACAGGATGGGGGATGTGGGTGAAGGCCGAGTGAAAACAACAAGGTGGCTTTCAGGATAAGCTTATCAGGAGACAGCTTGAGAAAACAGTGCTTGGTTCAGCAAACAACAGGATGAGTCACTGTCAGACTGCCAAGACTGTGTTATGGGGCAGGTTGACTTGTATGTGGCTTACTAGTATATAAAGGGGTCTGTGCCTTGCTCTCATTGAGAATTAGCTGCCCCTTGCTTTTTCTCCCGTGGCCTTGCAAAATAAAGCACTTCTGATAGCCAAACACAGATCCTGTCTGAATTTCTACATCACAATCAATCATGATTCACTCAGGAAACAGCTCAATATACAGTAGCTAGATAATGTAATGAGTTAATGAGGAAGGATTAATACCTACAAAACCACAAACTAAGGAGAGGAAATAATGCAGGCAATCAACTGCCCCAAGAGAGAGACAGTCAGTTGCACAAGAACCCATGTCATGAGTTCTGCCTGTCAGCAGCTAGGGGTGCAGGGCCCCAGAAGCCCCCTACACCTATCTCCTTAACAGATGGCAGGCTTCATGGCCTCAGCAGGGGCTAGCAGGACTGCAGTTTTCACCACACTGTGCCTTAACACACACAGGGTAATCTATATCACAAGTTTTGCCTGTTAGAAGCCAGAGGTGCAGGGCCCCAGAAGCCAGACTTCCCCTGAACCTATCTCCTTGTAACTTGAAAGACTTTGTGGCCTCAGCAAGGGTAACCACCCCTGCAATTTTCACCCCACTGTGGTATAACATATACACATGACATGAGTTTTGCTTTCAAGAATTTGGGGTGCAGTTTCCCCCAAACCCATGCACCAGTCTTCTTGAAACCTGGCAGGTCTTACCCATGGTGACTCATAGAAATCATTGGCAAATATCTGAACAAACAGGACCCAATATATGATCACAAGCTTAAAGCAAGTGGTATGATCATAGATTGGGTCTTCTGAACAAGTGTATGTACTTACTATGATTGTTGCATAAAATTAATATATTAATACACAAAAGATGAACCTTTCTTCTTTGCTCTGCTGCTGCTCTAACTTTAGCAATCTCCTTATGCTAGGAGATTGGGGCACATAAAGCATACAAATTCTGCCTTAAGTAAAAATGTCAAGGTGTTTGTTGATCTGAGGAACAGCTTTAATGTGACAGAAATGGAAAGTATCTGCACTGTTCTAAACATGTGCTTTTGCACTAATGATCATTTTCCAGTATGAAAATAATCAAATATTAATAAAGTAATAATGAATGCGATCTGTCAAACTTTCTTCTGGACTAACGGCACTTTTGATTGAATTGTCCAAGAATGCACCTATAGTCTAAAGCAAGTTATTAGTTTCTCTGGGTATTTTGAAGTCTTCATCAAAAAAGAAGACATGAAATCAATATTTTTTTTCCTTTAAAATAAATGCTGAGTGAAAAATTCACCTGGTTTCAGAGTTCTTTAAAAATTCTCAAACTCCAGTCCAATTTGTCTAAATATTCCAAAGAGCCTTTGCTCTTTTGTGTGGATTCAGTGTGTTTTCAACTGAGTTTACCTTGAGCTTCTGGGTAAGACACTCCAGCATGACCCCAATGACAGTATGGGTATGAGAGGGTATGAAAAAATACCTCTGAGGTTTTGTGCAGCACTGGTAATTACATGGCTTATATTGCTTGCCCACAAGTGGTAAAATAACAAAATTTAAGCAGTGTTCTTGAATGCAAAAAAAATCAGTCATCAGGAGTCTTTTAGTGCCAGGCAGGTTAGAAAGATCTGCTGTTATATTTTGCTGTGTTGTGCAAATTGTCATCCAATACCTAAGAAACTGAAGGGGATGTAGGGTATGTGAAGACATATCCTTTGTACCTCTGAACATGCTGTATCCTGCAAGCAATAATGGTGTGGTATACTGGACTGCTGAGAACTGCATGAGTCAGGCTGACAAAATTATATGGTCTTTCATAGTCTCCCACTCCATTAATTTCAACTCCTGCCCAGGTCTTTTGAAGCCTCTCATTCTAAAGTGAAAGGTGAATGAAGAAAACTCAGGAAGCTTAAGGTAGTCAAAACGTGGAAAATTTGACTGAAACTTTTGATATATACAGAAGTGTATTTTGCAAAAGGAAACCTGGGAGATGTAATTCTCTTGTTACATATGCTTTCATTCTGAGGAGAGGCAAGGATTTCTTAGGGTGATATCTTTTATTGGAGCAACTATATAGTTGGGATAGATTTAGACAAGCTTTTGAATGCAAAATATTCTTCATCAGGTCCGTGCAGTAAAAAACAAGCAGAGCATACTAAAAAACATTTATAAGAGGGGGAAGAGAAACTCTCAGGGATAACAGACAAACAGTTAGCAGAAGAAAAACATGATGATGCTTTCTGTGTGACATAATTGTTGTACATTGTGCCTCCTCTAGAACTGGATAGGACCACCTCCCACCCCTCATTGGGCGTGTTCACACGTGCAAGCACATGGTCTTCCAGCAGCTCAAATAGAAGCAGTGCACATTTGAACCGGGGGCTTTTTGCCTCAGCACACATTCTCAGACATGCACTTTGTTGTGGAACAAATTGTGCCACTTGGAGCAAAATAACCCTGCCTGGCTCCTCCCGGATCTGCAGCCAGGGGGAGCTATAGCCCAAGGCCAGCACCTATGCTGCCCCCAGCAGTATAAAAAGCTGCCCTGTCCAGTCTCTATCAATACAAAAAACTGCCCTGGTAAGTAGCTCAGGGCTACTTGCTCTCAGGAGCTTCTGGGGCCCAGCCAATTGGTACCCCCTGCTGCCCTGCATGATGTGGGGGGCTCTGCCACAAGCCCTCCAAAGCTCTGAGGCCACTGCAGGAGTGGTGAGTCCTGGGGTTTTTCTTTTTTTTTCTTTTTTAAATGGCCAGAGCTGTGCCAGGTGGGGAAGCCATGAGGGGGCTGGGGGAGTGAGAGGAGGGTCAGGGGGCTTGTGGAAGAGCCCCCCATGCAGTGTGGGGCAGTGGGAATCGCCTCCCCACCAGGCAGCACCCAGTGAGCTGGGGCTTTTTTTTAAAGCACTGGGAGCTGGAGCAGGCGGGGCAGCTGTGGTGGGGCTGGGGGAGTGGGCAGAGGTTGAGAGCCTGGGGGAGCAGGCAGAGGATGGGGCCTGGCAGGGCCTCCCCCATGGTTCCCTCCCCCCTCATCCAGCCCCTCTCCCCGCCCCTACTTACCAGCTCAGAATCTGACTGCAGGCCTCTGCTGCAGCAGGCAGGGACTACCCAAATCTCTGAAGCTCTCTGAAACTTTTCTGAAGATTTGGAGAGCTTTGAATTGATTCAGACCTTTTTATTGATCCCCTGATTTGGTTCAGATTTGGAGATTTGGCCACTAAATTGGGCCGAATCTCCTCCAAATCAAATCAGCACCCAAAGCTTTACACAACCCTACCAGCCATATGTTGGCTGGCAGATTTTGGCCAGAGTGAAGCCCTGGCACTTCTTGTCATTTGTCCAGGCCTGCACTTCTTGTCTTTTGTCCAGGCCTGGCCAGCTTTTGGCTGCCTAGTCCAGGCCCAGTGAAATAGACCTGGGCCTTCTTGGTTAAGTACAGACAGTCAAAAAGCCTGAGGCTGAATCGATTCATTCTTTGCAAGTTTGTCTAAACTGCAGAGACTAAATTGAGAAACAACTGGACACACATTCACTTTTGATTCAGGAAATGCAGCCACATGCCTGCAGTGGCTCAGGCCAGAAGCTGGCGGGGGGAGGTGGGGAGGAAGCTCTCTGACATGTAGCCAGCATGGGATATGTGTCCACTAACTCTTCCTGCTGCCCCTGAGGTCTCTGGGATTTGCAGTCCAGAATCACAGAAACAAGGCTCTCCAGGGTTGCTCATCACTTCCTCTTCCTTTTTCCAGGTGCCTCTGGGATTTGTTGTCCACAGTTGCAGCCAGCAGTAACTTCCAGTAAATTTAGCAAGGCAAGGAGGCTCTGTATTCAGGGGAAGGGGGATTTAATCTGGAGAAGTGGGGTTTAACCCAACTCCCTGGCCCCAGACCCCAGCTAAGTTTTGCCTGGGTAGGGGCAGTCCCTTCCTCCCACTTCCCTCCAATCCTTCTTTGCTGGAGCAGACAGCAGAGCCCAGCCCAGCCCAGCTGTTGCATAAATTGCTGATTTTATCCCCTGGAGGCTAGTCCAATTCACCTCTAGAAGAGAGTCACACTTTCAGGCTGGGTCCAACTCTATTTTATTGCTTGCAAGCAGGCCGACAGAGGAGCTTGTTGCTCAGATCAGTGTTGACCCTAAACAAAGAGCGCACGTGGCTTTTATTGAGCTAGCATTTTTTTCAGTTGACGTGTTACATTTTGATTGGTCATTTCAAACCAAAACCTGAGCAACCTATAAGACATACGTAGTGGGCTATCCTGTACCATGTGGGTGGAAAGTTACAGAATGCAGGGGTAAATACTAAATCAAGGAACAAAGAAACATAGAGAAAAGTATCTATTTTCGCTACACAGCCCAGGGCTGGAAAGCATGCTGGGGGACTCTGATTTAACTTAAAGTAAAAAGGGGTCTGGGACAGAAGTTTCTTAAACTGGTTTGACCCAAATCAGTGAAGTCTGATACTACAGTCAACCAAACTTATCTTAAATCAGCTTTAGCCATTTTAAAACTGGTTTATATATTCTGAACTTCTGTTCTGTTACAGGTTTAAAACAGTTTCTAATGATTTAAACCGGTTTATGTGTAACTTCTGTCCCTAACCCTTTTGTCCTTTTCACAGTTTATGCCCCAACCAAGCAGTGTGGTTGGGTGCTAGTTGTACTTCAGGCCCAAGCCAAGATAGGCCTGGCCCCTCTTTTGTCGTCTCATAGCTGTTAGATATCAGCATACCCATGTAAGTGAGAGTATATGTCCAGGCCACAGCCAAATAGGCCTGGAGCTCTTTTGTTGTATGTTCAGGCCCTGGTGCAGGAGAGGTTTGAATCCCCCTTTTATTATTTTACAGCTATTGTCTCAGCATAACTGTATTGCTGGGCCCCACTGTATGTTTGCTGTATGTCTGTGCCCACTTTTAGGCCTGGCAAATCTCTGTGTCCTGACCAAGCAATGTGTTTGGTGCTGGTTGCAGTTCAGGATCTTTTGCTGTTTGGCTGGCATTTCTTTGAGTTCTCTTGCAGTTGCCTGCCCCAGCACAGCTGGGATCAGGACAAAAAACTTTGGGGGGGGGGCAATATGCTGACAAAAACTGCAATTAAACTGTAGCAAAACCCCCATTTTTTCTTTTTTTTTTTTTTTAAATTTAAAAATGCATTCCCTCCCCTTCCCAAACCATTTCTGACTTTTTCTTTCCCTCTCTATTCCCTATAGATAAGGATAAGTGAGCTGAGACATAGGGTGAGATTCAAAATTTTATTTTGGTAGCAAGTTGTATTTTTGTTTTTTTCTCCTTCTTTATATTGTATAATTATGTTTATATTGATTTTTACTGTTCTATATTACTGTTTTACTGATACTATATGATTTAGGCCTACATATGTAAGTTAGCATAAGTCATGTCAAGTTTCCATGTAAGTTAGCATAAGTCGTGTCAAGTTTCCATTTTGTTTGTCAAGTCTCCATCTTGTCCCCATGCCCTGTTGTGTAACCTATGACTCATACCTATCCCTCCTATGTAACTAGGTTCCTGAATGAATGGGGATGAATAAGAGTACTTGAGAGACAATAGCAGTAGGTCTAAAAATATCTCCCTCTGAATGATCGAGCCATCAAAACCAATACCTGGACCAATGACCTAGCCGCTGGAACCACCCTCAGCATTCAAGAAACAAAAGATGAGGCAACCCACCATTGTGCCAAGGCTGCACATGCTCAGTAAGAACACCTGGAACCCTCTGGAACAGGACTGACATTGCCTGGACATGCCCTCCCCATAGGAGATCATAGGTAGTTTGCCCCATGAAAAGGGGGAGTGAAGACTGACTCCTTGGGACGCCCCGTCCA
>NW_017729002.1:10130383-10131168 GCF_001723915.1 Gavialis gangeticus | reverse complement strand
TGCCTGGACATGCCCTCCCCATAGGAGATCATAGGTAGTCTGCCCCATAAAAGTGGGTAGTGAAGACTGACTCCTTGGGATGCCCTCTCCATCTGGACCAGCACCATGCCATACCACCTATCCACCCAGAGGCCCTTCTGGCAACCCCTCTGGACAACACCTGCTGGACAAAGACCCCTTTCCAGCCTGGATAGGTAGCTATCACCACCCCCCCGATATACTTGGACTCTGTTTCTCTTCCCTACCACAACTCCAGCCCTTCCATTGAGTCTTTTTCTCCTGCTGCCATTGTGAGTGCTTGTGTGTGTGTGAACCAATAACTTCATGGGGCTGTGTAGTGTTGTCTGTTTAATAAATGTGTTGTTTTGAAACCCCGAGTTGAGTTTTTGTTTGTTTCCTGACTGTTTCCTCTTTGCCACCTCTTATCCCAGCTGCCTGCCTCAGTTTCCAGCCCCAAGCTCCCAGCTTTCTGCCTCTCTCTCTTTCCTGGCTGTCTCCTCCTTGCCACCAGGCTTTTTCCCCTTGCACCAGTGACCTTGAGTAACCCTGGGGCCACTTGACCTTACATAACCCCGAGCCTCAGTTCCTCAGACAGCTGCTCTCTAGTCTACCAGTTCTAATCCTGGTTCTGGCAACTTTCATTCCTTACACTTTCTCTCTCACCTTAACCTTCCTTCAGGTATCCTAAGTACCCCAAATATACACATACTTACCGTTGCATCCAAGTTAGGAACTCACCTGTGTGTAGGTGGGTGGTTTGTGTGTGAACTGGTGAATATATGTAT
>NW_017729002.1:10108257-10125383 GCF_001723915.1 Gavialis gangeticus | reverse complement strand
CCAGGTATGGGTAAAGCCTCCCCAAGAGGGTGCCACCTATAGAGTTTGTTTTGCAGTTTTTTAGTGTAGTGTTGTAAAATTATAGCTAGTGTTTACTTTTTGTTTTTCTTTATTTTTTGTAATAAATTTGGATTTTGTGTTTATACTGCTTGTGAAAAAAGGGTTGTTGATACTATTGGACACCCTAGTAATTCACTGCAGGGGACCCCCCACATACCCCTGGCTCAGAAATCAGGTGTGGGGGACCCTGGGTGCCTCCCCACTCAGGATGTACCAGTTGCTAAGCCAGGGAGTGGGGGTGGGTCCCCTGCATGCTCCATGGTGGATGCGGAAGTCGACCACAAATACTTCTGTTTCACTTCCAGGTCTACCATGGAGCATGCAGGGGACCTCCCCCCACATTCCCATGGGACACTCCATCTGCCCCACCATCTCAGTGTTCATAAGCTGCACCAGGTACCTTGAGGTATGTAGAAAAAGCATATCAAGCTGTGTCTATGGCCAAATCATTGAATCTCTCCGAATCTCTCTGAATTGAATTGGGAGCTTCCAATTTGATTTGGAGAGATTAATGGGTGTCCTCATTCAATTCGGATTCAGAGATTCAGCCGCTGAATTGGGCTGAATCTCCTCCGAATCAAATCAGTGACCAAGGCTTTGCACAGCCCTAATATTTAGTAACACAAAATTGAACCTGGCTCTTGTTGCTGCTGACAGGTGCTCAGAAGAAGAGTTGCATATAGGACCTAATTTTGATGGATTGTCTTAAATTTGTCTCTTCACTACCACTTCAGCAGGGAAAGCACCAACAGGAGGACAGGTGCAGGGGAGTTGAGTGGTATGACCCCAGCACTTTGCCATCTGTCTCCTCCACCACTTGTACCCTTCAGCTGCTTGCATCCCACACTGCCTGCCTGCCATGCCCCCCACAATGCCTGTACCCCCTGGCTCCTGCCTCTCTGCCACCTGCCCCCCTTCACTGCCTGGACCTTCCCTGCACTTTGCCCCACCACCTGCCTTCCCCATTGTACCCACATTCCCCTGGTACCCATCTCTCCACCACCACTTGCTCCCCCTCCTACTGTGACCCCCCCCTAATATCAGCCCCTTGGTGCTTTCCTGCCCCACTTTGCCTTCCCTGCTGCCTGCCCCAATACTGCTTCCCCTCCTTTGCCCTCTGCCACCTCCCCCTACCCCTGTCATTTACCTTCCCATCATAGCCCTGGCCAGAGCTGCTTCCATGACCACTGCGGCATACCTGGGGACCCAGGGCTAGAGGCAGCATGTGCTCTGTGGTACCTGCCTGGGCCAGGGTGGGGCCACACCTGGAGCTAGAGCTGTGATGGAAAGGTAAGTGTTGGCAGCAGTGGGGAGGCTGGGGAGAGGAGGTGGCTGCTGCTCTAACTCTAATCCTGGGCTCAGGATCAGAGTCAAAGCCAAAGGCACTACTCTCCCCTGCCCTTGTACTAAGATCTAGGATAAGAGTTTCCCTCCCCTCCAGTGCTGAATGGGGGAAAAAGCCGTCATGTTGGATTCAGGTAAATATAATCTCACATTTTGAGAGAGCCCTGTGTAATAACCATGGATTCCAAAGTTTTGTTTTAGGCGTGTAGAAGTGGAGATGTGCTGTCAGGCTAAGGCCAGGCTGTGTTCCACTTGATGTCTGTTTGGCAGTGGGGTGTTTGCTTCTGATGATGAATTCAGCAAGGTTAGGGGGGTGTTTGAAAGCCAGACGGGCTGAGAATATTTCTCGCTAGGTCTGATCTTTGTCAAGTATAGGCTGTAGTTGTGTGATAATTTTTCTGACCGGTTCCAGTGTGGGGTGATAGGTGACTGCCAAGTGTGTGTGATCACAGGCGACTGGAGTGTCCTTGTTGTAGGAAAGAAGATTTTTAGGCCAGCCAGGTGAGTATCACAAGTGTTCTCCTCTGAGCAGATACTGTGGTATCCAAGGGCCTGATCACAAATTACAGGTTTTTTTTAGTTTGCTAGGAATGATTGCTGGTTTTGTGCACATAGGTTTGGTGGTCCATGGGTTTTTTGTGTATGGAGGTTTGTAGGGTGCCATCCCATATGTGGATTGTAGTATATAGAAAGTTAATCAAGGGGTGATAGCTGTTAAACTTGTGGTAAAAGTGAGTAAGTCAGTGCATCATCTCTGTAATTCAGGTATGGTAAAGTCTTGATGGTGCATTTTTCAAGAATTTTACTGAGGATGGAGTGAGTGATTTGTGCAATATGTTGTTGCAAATCTAAGTGTACTGTGTTCTTGTAGGTATTTCAAGCTGACAGCTGTTCCTGAATAGTGTGGGATGTTAGTATACAGACTGATGGCATCTATGGTTTCAAGTATGGCCTCCTCAGGGAGGTGAATGATGTTCTGGATTCTGTTGAGGAAGACTGTATTGTCTTGTAGAAAACTTGCTCTTTGAGTGATAAATGGTTTCAGGTTAGTTTCTATGAATCCAAATAATTCTTCATGTGGATATGATGTGTCTGCCAAGATCATCTTGTTTGTGAAGCATATAGATGTTTCCCGAGAGAGTGTGGGGAATAAGTGGGAGTAGCTTTTTCCTGAAGCTACCTTGCAAAGGATTTGATATTTTTCCAGTTTCAGAGTGAATTCTGGTGTGGTGTCCTCTTCAGGTGTCATAGAATTGTCTTTTGGCTTCACTGATGTCTCTTGATGTTTGAGGATAACTATGGGCATGTGTAGATGAAACCGGGGCCCTAAATTGAAACAGTGGGTTTTTAAAAATACCACTTTGATTTAGGGCAAAGTAAACCCCTGTGTCATGTACACCTCTGTCTTACCTGCCTCTCAGGTGGTGGGGAGGAGGGGCACCCACCTGCAGGCACCTGGCTTGGGTAGTCCTGGGGGCTACTACAGCCATGGAGGGAAGGACTGGGTGCCCATGCAGCTCATGCAGGCAGGTTGGCTCCAGGGTGGGAGGAGGGAGGGGGAAGATTTGGTTCACCACATTTTTTTTCTTAGGTGGAAGAAACTCCTCAGAGGTGTTTTAGTTTGCTGCGCCCCAAAGTCATTTAAGGTGCATTATGCTGCCAAATGTGCTCCAGCAGCTGAAATTAATGTGCAATATGCCACTGATGCGTGCCAACATCAACACCATTAAAGTGGTGCAAAAGCATTCAACCTGCTTTAAAGTGTCATGCACACATGCCTTTCATTTAATCTACACATGCCCTATAGCTCCACCTTTGTTCACCCGTTTGATTACTATTTCATTGTTGGTTCTTATGGGCTGTCTGGCTTTTCTCTCTGAGGAAGAGAAGTTGTTGTGGTCTTGGGTTTTCTTAAGACTTTAACTGTTAGCTTTCTTCCTGAAACAGTCAATGTAGTAGTCCAGTGTGTGGTTGCCCCCCCTAGGAATTGTCCAATCTAATGTTTTATTATTGTTTGTTTTCTCAGTTGTGGTAGGAGAGTTGTTAGAGGGTTTTGTGGTTGTGGACACATTCTATATCTATATCTATATGAGCAGATTGATATATCTAGATATATATAGCTCTATAGATCTATCTAGGTCTATAGATATAGGTATAGATCTAATCTGTTAGTTTGTCTCATCCTTTTTTAAAGCCAATTGTATTGTTTCTCTTTACAGCCTGTGGCAATGAGTTCCACAAATTAATTATGCTCTGCATAGAAAAGTACTTTCTCCTATTAATTTCAGTAGGTGCCACATGGTTATAATATTCTGGGACTTGGTGACTCAGTTCTTTTTTTCACTTTATCCACATTTTTAATGATTTTGGATACATCTGTCATATCCCACCTCAATTTTCTTTGTTCCAAATGAAAGAGTCCTACCTTCTTTTGTTTCCCCAGTACAGCAGCTGCTCCATAATTATGCTTATCTTTGCTGCCTTCCTCTGTCCTTTTCTAATTCCACTGCATCCTTTTTAACATGTGGAGACCAGAACTCTCCACCATATTCAAGGTGTGGGTACATCATCGATGTATATCGTGGCATGATGATGTTTTCTGTTCTATTTTCGGTTCCCTTACAAAACTCTTATGGGCTAATAAAGATCTTAGGATCTGGTTTAGAATGCCTGACTCTGTACTCTGTGTCCAGGCTGTAGGTTTTTATTGCCAAACCAAATGTTCACGTGGAAGCTATCTGTTCAATGTCTTTGTTTTTATTTAGTAGGAAGCTTGCAGGATGAGGATGGTGTACTTGCCTGTTATTGTGAAGGGCAGGGAAAATCCAGTATGAGAAAAGAAATTGTGACTTAGACTTATTGTGGACTGGGTTTTCAGCATGCTTTAATAGCATATGAGAAAGTGAAGTGTCCTGTCTGAATGAAAAACTTGAAATCTTTAGATTTAAACGTATAGTTCAAGAATAATTACTGGTGGAATTGATAGCAAAATGTGTAGCTAGCTGCTTTAAGAACCTACTAATGCCAGGCCTGCAGATATGCCCCTGGTTGTGATGCTTAACAGTGCATAAGGCAGTAAACACCATCTGCTGTACTTTGTTTAATATTTCTTGTTTGTGGCCACAGTTAGAAAATGTGGTTCAAATTGCTCATTGGCAAAGTATAACTTTATACCTGCATTTTGGCTACTTTCTGTCCATCCAAAGGATTTTTATTTGTGTGGTGTATCTGTTTTGATGACGGCATACCCAAGACATGGTTCAGCCAAGTGTTAGGTATCAGACTATGTGACACCTAACCTACTTACCTGGCACCATCATAGTATCTTTACACATGCTCCAGAGTGTGTGTGCAGAGGGGGAGGCTCTCAGGAGCCACTCTAATTAAAGTGCCCTCAGTCTCTCATGCATCCTGTGCTTCAAAATGGCAGCAGGAATGCTTTAACTTAAGCTCATTTGACAAGCTTTAGTTAAAGCACCCTCACCCCCATTTTGAAGCATAGAGAGGCTGAATCAATGTGACGCTGATGCTGCTGGAGTGCATTGGACACTCGACTAATTGAGTCTACTCCAACAGGCACATGTATAGGTGCCCTTAGTTACCAATGGAGATAAAGTTCATAAGGGCCTGGGGTTTTGCTTTTATAGTTTTCATGCTGACAGCAAGACTTGAAATCTTCACAGACTGAGGTCTTTCTCTGGTGGCCCCTGTTTTCCTTGAGGGGACAGGAAGGAGAGGTAGAGAGAAGGGACAAAGAAAAACTTGCTAAAACTAGGGATGTAAATAGAGGAGATTATTTTATTAAATGATAATTATACTGGTTAAATGATTAATCAATAACACAGCAGCTCAGGTAAAGAGATTCCATCCTGAATTATGGGATACATGATAGGCACCCTGTAATCCTGTCATATAACCCACTTGCCTGGTGTTCTCTCATACTTGCAGCCTGGATGTAAGCTTGGTATTCTTGCCACACAGTTTCCCAATGGTTAGTTTTTTGGGGACAACTGTTTTTCAAATAAGAACCTTGGTAAATGTTGGTATTATAATTTTGTTCTTTTGCCCCAAAGCCTCTAAACTAGTGATCCATATAAGGCTCTGCAATATATTGTATGAGTGCTCTGTATGGACATTGTAAATCTACCCAGGAACTTCTTAAATCACGCTATTTGTTCCATTTCCTAACATAATGTTGTCCTTGTCTAACTTGCAGTTAATGTGTTTTCAGCACTGGTGCAAGTTATCCCTCACATTTGAAAGCATGGTAGCATGAATTTGTCACAGCTGACTCCTACGTTTAGATGGAAACAATGGAAGCTGATGACAACATAGGCATGGCTTTCATTGTGTTGAATTGAGAGTTGCTCTCTGAATTGAACCAAAAGTCTGACCATTTGTGAAGTGACTTATCATTTTGGATAATCATATGAGGCTGGAGTAGAGAATTGTGTACACATTGTTTGGTGTACAAATTGTTTTCATTTATTCAAAGATCCAAGTGAAACATGCCTCATTTGTTGCATTAAACAAGATATCTTTTTTCCTAATTTTAATAAAACTCTATATATCTCCTTAACGAACCTCACAAATTCTTTATGAACCTACAAACCTAATAAAACACAGGCTACATATCTAATATATGCATAAAAGTTACAAACCTTTATTCTTTAATGATATAGAATAAAACTGGTAAAGAGAGGAAGTTGGTATACCAGGAAACTTGATCGTTTTCCTACTATACAATTTAGATCATGGTGACAATCTGGACATCCAGGGCAAGTCTGGGAATTTAGAAATTCAGACTGAAATTCAGATCGTTTCAAATGCACGTTTAGGAGATTAGCAAAAGTCACTGAGGAATCTGGTAGAGCTAACAAGCAACGTAGATGCTCGCTTCTGTGAGATAAGCATGCCTGGGTCCTTTGTACCCAACAGATTCCACCTACAGGCCTCAATTACTGCCTGCCAGGACATAAAGAGCAGCTGCAAACTTTTCACTTACTGGCCTTCATAATGCATAATGATTTTGTTCTCTACACTCTTATTACTTAGCATTCTCCCTTTATGTAATTGTATAAAAGCCAGCCCCTTTCTGTAGCTGTGCAAGTCATCCTGGTTACAAACAGAAAGGTCATAGCTAACTGCAAATATAGTTAAAAAGCAGGGTTGTGCAATTTCAATTTGATTAGAAGGAACCTGACAATGAGCCAAACCAGTTTTGCTGCCATGCACTGCAAGTTGCCTTCTATTCATTAGGGAGCTGACCCTGTGGCAACACAGCCAGCGAATCCAAGAACCTTTGTAGTCTACAAGGCTTTGACAGAGAAGCAGCAAGGACAGAATGGAGTCACTAAAGTAAAGGAAGGAGAGAAACATGGATTGGGACTGAATGTAAAGAGCATCTCCACCAAGGTTTACAGCCAACAACTGTTTGTTTGGGGGGGTGGGGTTTAGTCTCTTTGTTAGTCCTTAATAGTATGTAATGCATTAATGAATGCTATATATTGCTGAGAGCACCCCAATCCAAGCGTTTCTTCAGGAACAGCTTTCCTAGTAACTTTCTGCTGTCCCCAGTGTAGGGTTGCCTTTTCATGGGAACTGTTCCCTCCAAAAAACAGCTGTGAGACTGGTCCTCTAAATTAGGCAGAACCAATCAAGTGCAGCTGTGACCAAATCTCTCTCTTCCGGCTACTGGTGATACATTTTTTTGCTCCAAGTTTTCCTCTCTAATTGCTAAGGAAGCAGGACATTTTCACTGAAATACCTAGTGATATACAATGATACTTGGCACTTGAATTGAATTCTTTATTCTGATTCCCGTAGTGCTTTGCCAACAATAACTATATCCCACAGGAATCTAATGTTGTTGTCCAAAGTCACAAAGAGAATCAATGGCAAACATGACACGAGTTAAAGGTTCTTTGCTCTAACTGTTAAACCAAACTGAACTGATGCATCAGAAAGGATGAGAGAGATTTTTCCGCAACTGCACTGTCACCAGATGAAAGCTTTGGATTATTGATTGTATTCACAAATAAATTCTTTCACAGATTGACTGTGTATTTTATATGTGTGTGTGTGTGTGTGTGTGTGTGTGTGTGTGTGTGTGTGTGTGTGTATATATACACACACACACACACATATATATGCATACACACAGAGCAATAAAAAATACAAAGTAAGATCTCCTGATTACACAAAAATCAGTTCCCAGTTGTACTAAGGAGATAGTCCCATTCAAAACTATTAAATGTGTTTGACTATAAAAACTTAAGCGGGTACTTACACCCGTCCCTGAAAAGCAAAGCACTTACACACATGGCTTAACTTAAAGCACCCTTACAGTCAATAAACTTATGGACTATGCTGGATATAGCTGGTTTTCTGAATTAGCACAAAAGTTAAGGGACTCCTGTCCCTCTTATGCTGCAAAAAAACCCAGAAAAACAAAACCCCCTAAAACTTTGCCTTAGAACTAGCTGTATCAAGTTGCTTTACTGAAGCACTATCCAAATCAAACTTTATTCAATTTAGATTTTAATGGAAAGTTACTTATCATATCTGAAGGTGAGACCGCCAAAACCCTTCTAATCCTTCTAGCTGAGCTGACATTCATTTCAAAACAATTAAGGAATGCAGAAATCAAGAGCAGAAATTCAAAACTAACAGTTGCCGATTTACTTCCTTGGCACCTGCTTTTATTATTGAATTTAAAAAGTTCTGGCAGCTACAACTGGCTCTACCAGATGTTGAAAACATGTTTCAAGAAGAATGGAAAAGAGAGTGTCAGGTGATATAAAGATCATTAAGTGAAAAAATACAATGTCCAGATCAAGTTCTGTTTAGATTGTCAAAATGGATATGGAATGTAATGAAATGTCAAGGACAAGAGGATGAAAAGACTTTTGGAAAGCAGAAGTTCACAATGAAATAGAATAGTCTTCTCATTTTAAACAGACTTTCATGAAAGTCAGTCTATTAGTCCTTAGAAATACAGGGAAGATTTGAGACAACCATTTCTTATATATTTTGGTTCGGCTCTTCTCACTTTCATGGATACTATGAGAAAGATATTGTTTGGAAACTTATCTGTCAGGAAGTTCAATCTTGACAAATAATGTCACCACTATTTGATAACAAACTAAACAGAAAAGAATTGCAATGTACACAAAAAATATTCCTTGCACTTTTCATAGATTTATAGATTGTAAGGCCGGAAGGGACCGTGGAAGATTATCAGGTCCATCCCCCTGCACTAGGCAGGAAAGACAACTGGGGTCAGGTGACCCCAGCAAGGTGACCATCCAGTCTCCTCTTAAAGATTTTCAGGGTAGGTGATTGCACCACCTCTGGAGGGAGTTTATTCCACAGTTTGGACACCCTGACTGTGAAGTTTTCCCTACTGTTGAGCCTGAATGGATCTTCCAGGAGTTTGTGGCCATTACTCCTGGTTTTCTCCTCAGATGCCCTGGTGAACAGTTGCTCACCAAACCCTTAATGTATTCCCCAAGTGTAGCGGTAAGCTGCTACTGGGTCCCCTCTCAGCCTTCTCTTCTTCAGGCTGAAGAGTCCCAGATCCCTCAGCCTTTCCTCATGTGGCTTTCCTTTTAAGACTCCAATCATACAGGCAGCTCTTCTTTGGACTCTCTCAAGCTTGCCTGTGTTCTTGTTGAAGTGCGGTGCCCAGAACTGGATGCAGTACTCCAGCTGTGGTCTCACCAATGCTGAGTAGAGTGAAGAATTACCTCCTTGGTTTTGCTGGAGATACATCAATTGATGCATGCAAGAGTATTATTTGCCCTACTGGCTACAGCATCGTACTGCTGGCTCATATTCATACTGTGGTCTATTATTACTCCCTTTCATTCATGGTACTAGTTAGTTTGGTGCCACCAAGCCTGTAGGTGTGTTGGGGGTTGCTTGTCCTCAGGTGGAGCACTTTACATTTCTCAGTGTTGAACTTCATAGGTTCTGATCCATCCAACTTGCTAGCCTGTCTAGGTCCATCTCTAACTATAGCCTTTCTTCAAGCGTGATCATACTCCCCCATAACTTGATGTCATCTGTGAACTTGGCCAGTGAGCTCTTCACTAAGACTTTGTGAAATTCTACCAGCTGTTTCATTTCAATGCTGTTTTGAGCTCAAAACAGTGAAATTGAAATGAAATTAAGGACTTCAAAAAAGTCTTGAAATGAAACGAGGGCAGTTGAAACATTTCAAAAGTTTTGTTTTGAAGCTGAAGCTGGGCTTGCTTGCAGGGAAACAGAAAGTAAGGAGAAGGAGGGGAAAGAGGGGGGAAGGACACAATGAGGGCATGTCTTAACACACATGCTGGAGACGAAGCTCCTGCAGGAGAGGAAAGAAAGGCTCTGTGACAGTTTGGCTGCCTGATATGCAGCTGGTGCTACTGTGGTGCTTATTAAGTTATTACCTGTTGTTATTTAAAGTGGTGGACCAGTCTGAGGCTGTAGGGGAGAAGGACACCTCATTGGGGCACACAACCATGTCATGTAGAGGCCCCAGCACCAGTGAGGGCATACCTTAACACACAGAGAAAGTCACACATCATGAGTTTTGCTTGTCAGCAGCTTGGAGTAGTTTCCCAGAAACCCCTGCACCTATCTCCTTGAAACCTGGCAGGCTTCATGGCTTCAACAGAGGCTACCATGCCTGCAGTTTTCACCCTGCTGCACAATAATACACACGCACGACACAAGTTTTGCTTTCAAGACTTTGAGGTGCAGTTTCCCAGAAACCTCTGCACCTATCTTTTTTAAACTTGGCAGCCTTTATGCCCTTAGAAGGGGCTACCATTCTTGCTGTCCAAATGACAAAGTTGTAAGCAGTTTTGTGCTTCCCCATTATAGCCTATGGGTGAAATGTTGAAATGGTGTTGAAACAGTGAAACAGTTTAATGAAACGAAATGGAAATGAAATGAAACTCTAAATGAAACACTGTCCCATTGAAATGGTGAAATGGAAGTAGAAATGAAATGGTGCTGTTTCACACAGCCCTACTTTTCACCCCACATCTAAATTGTTAATAAAAATGTTGAAAAGTACTGGACCAAGCACCAACCCCTGTGGGACACCGCTGCCCACTTCTCACCAGGATGACACAGATCCGTTCACTACGACTCTCTGGGTTCTATCCTGCCAGTTTCTCACCCACCTGACTGTCTTGGAATTAAGCCCACAATCCTCCACTTTTCTTGTGGGGACATTGTGGGATACTAGATCAAAGGCCTTTTGGAAGTCAGTGTATACAATGTTAACCTCATGACCAGGTGGCAAGTTACCTGGTCATAGAAAGAGATGAGTTTGGTATGGCAAGACCTGCCCGTGATGAAGCCATGCTGGCTGTCATTCAGAATCTTGCCTTCTGCAAGGTTATTGCAGGTAGACTCCTTGATGAACTTTTCTAGGATTTTCCCTAGGATGGAACTTAGGCTGATTGGCCTATAGTTACCTGGGTCCTCCCTCCTGCCCTTCTTGTGGATGGGGACATTAGCCCTCTTCCAGTCCTCAGGGACTTCTCCAGAGCTCCACGAGTTGTGGAAGAGTTTTGCCAGGGGTTCTGCAATGACTTCGGCCAGCTCCTTCAGCACTCTTGATGAAGATCATCCAGTCCTGCTAATTGGTATAAGTCTAATTTTTTAATTGGTCATGCACCAATTCTATGGCAATAGTAGGAAGGCGATTATTCCTACCTTGCTCATCTTCTACTCTATCTGGCATGGTTTTCCCCTTGGTGTGGTGAAAGACTGAGGTGAAATAGTCATTCAGGAGATAAGATTTTTTCCTGAGTAACCAGCTTTCCTGAGTTGTTGAGCAATGGCCCCACGCTCCCATTTGTTTTCCTCCTGGTCCCTGTGTACCTAAGGAAGAACTTATCTGTTCCCTTCAAATGTGGGCTGTCATGGAATAGTCCCCCTTGGGGCCCGCCCCAAACTTCCATTGTTTATAAGCCTCTTTCTGAAAAGGGCCATGATTTCCCTGTTTAGCCAAGAGGGCTTCCTAGCCCTTCTGTTACCTTTTCTCTGCATGGGAATAGACTTCTTTTGTCTTTCAAGAATCATGTCCTTAAGGAACAACCACTCTTCATGCATACCTTTAACCTTTGGCCCCTGGTCACACAGCACTTTCCTTACTAGTGACCTAAGTTTATTGAAATTTGCATTTTTGAAGCCCAAAACTTCACTCCTGCTATCTGATTTGTCTGCCTTACATCAGACAGTGGACATGATGGTTTCATGGTCACTGTTGCCCAGACTTCCCTCTATATTTAAATCAGTCACCAGGTCATCTCCTTCAGCCAGGACCAAGTCTAGCAGAGCATCACCTCTGGTTGGCCCATGCACTTCCTGAGTCAAGAATTGCTCCTCAACATAGGTCAAGAAGGATTGCAACCCATCCAATTTGGCTGAGTGTTCCTCCCAGAAGATGTCTGGATAATTAAAATTGCCCATGATGACTATGTCTTGTGCACATGCGGCCTCAGTCAATTCTCGGGTGAACCCCAGATCGAGTTCCTCCCCCTGGTTTGGTGGTCTGTAATATACACCTATAGTTAAGTCTCTTTCGCTGCCCTCCCCCCCACAATTTGACCCACAGGGTTTCAAGCTGTTCATTTTTGGAGCCAATGTCAGCCTCCAAGGAAGTGTACTGCTCTTTCACATACAGAGCAATGCCTCCACTTTTCCTCCCCACTCTGTCCCCTATAGCTACGCTCCAGTTGTGTGAGGAGTCTCATCAGGTCTCCATAATCCCTACTAGATCATGTGTCCTGGAGAATAGGAGGACTAGCTCCTCCTGCTTGTTCCCCATGCTCCTGGTGTTAGTATATAGGTACCTAAGTCCTCCTACTGAGGCCCTCATCTTCCTGTCCCACTGATGGAAAACTATTCCCTCAGCTCCCACAAAAGTGGCTCTCCCAGTGTCCCCATTTACAGGGCTTACTTGTATTTTGGTTCCTGCACATGTTTGAATTTGTGTATCCTCATCCCCCAGCAATCTTAGTTTAAAGCCCTGTCCAGAAGATCAGCCATCCTGGTCGCAAACAAGGACTTACCTTTCCTCATGAGGTGGATGCCATCCCTTCCCAGAAGTCCTCTCTCCCTGAAGTTCATGCCACAATCAAGGAATTCAAAACTTTCTTGGTGGCACCAGTGTCAAAGTCACTGGTTCACTTCCTCTATGCACCCTTCCCTTCTCGGAGCATGGCCTGAAACCAAGAACATAAAAGAAAAGACTACCTGGGCCCTCAACCCCTTAAACCCAGCCCCCAGAGCCCTGTAGTTGCTCATGACCTAGTCTAGATTACTCCTCGCAATGCCATTTGTTCCCACATGGATAAGGAGTATGGGGTTGTAGTTGGAAGGCTGAACAAGCCTGTAGCTCCTCTCTGTTACATCTCAAATGCAAGCCCCTAGCAGATCTTATGGGCTAGGGGGTCCAGACAGCAGATGGGTCCCTCAGTGCCCCTCAGGAGGGAATCCCCCCACCACCACCTTGCACCTCCTCTTGGGAGTGGCAGAAAGCTGCTTACCTTTCTCCTCTTCCAGTGTCACCATCGGAGCCTCCTTGTGTATGGGGATAGGAGTGTACTTGTTGTGCAAGGCCGGGGGGAGCAGTCCTGGCCCTGCATTTCCTGGAGCGTGAGGTGGCTGTCTTCCATGTCACTCCTGGTGGGTCTTCTTGGTTAGCCATCATGCTGGCCACCATCTCTGTCTCTTTTTCTTCTTCCTTCTTCTAGAGAAGGGTCTGGCAGTGGCCATCAATGAAGTCTTCATGGGTCCTGATTACATATCTCCTCCTTGAACTCCCACACCTGGCCCTCCAGAGACTCCACCAGGGAGCACACCCCACAAATGGGGGTACCCCTATGCTCAGTTGCCAGCAGCCGTGCCAGGCAGCCCCCACAGTCTGGGGCCATGGTCTGTCTGGGTGAAGGTCTCAGCAATGCTGAGACACCTGAAGATATGATAAGTCACCACCATGGCCGAGAGTGACTGAGTGATAATAGGCTATGCTACTACCAATGAACAGGCCTGCAAACTGCTTCCCCTGTTTGCAGTCCCCGTTCACTGGCTCCCTGGCCACAGGCTCCCTGGTCACCTGGGGAGTCTACTTTTATACACTTCTAGGCCTGGGCTGACTCAATCCCTTTGTCTGGGCTTCTGTAAGGCCCAGGCAGCAATCACACAGCAGTCAACAATCAGCAATCAGCACTTACTCAACAGCCCGCAGTCAGTTTCAATATGTGTTATAATAATGTGTGTACCTACACATAAATTGATTATAAATTTAATCCAGCATCCCCTATTTATTTAAAACTCTAATGGGATTTTGGGTGTACAAAAGTGTACAATTATACGTTAAGGCTAGGTATACTTACTGTGTGATAAGTGCTCAGAGAGCACTCTACAACCATAATCAAACAGATGTTCACCACACAGGGTGCTTTAAAAATGGTGTATCCTGCTCTAAAAGAGACCTTGATAGATGTGGTATCAGACTAAAGCACTTGAGGTTAAAGCACTTTATCAAATATCTGTACCAGATCCCATGACAACTCATGTTGCAGTCCACCAGCATCCTAGGGGCCCCTCACTGGGTTGCTTGCTAGCCTTGGCTGGTGCTCCTCTGCTCTGGGTGGGCACAGGACTAACCCTGGCCCTCGGCTGTCACAGAGAGGAGACAGAAAAGGCTCTGTTTCCTCCCTGCACTGCTAGGCAGGGGGAACGGAGCCCCCGCCCCCCCCAGCCATGTGCGCCTCCCAACCAGGGGTCCAGCCTGGGTCTACATGGCGGGGGGGGCTCCAGTCCCTGCTCCCCAACCCCAGCCTCCTGACAGCTGCAGCTCAGCCATGCATGGCTTTTCACTGAGCTGGGAACTGGGGGTGGGCAGGGAGAGAATAGAGCCCTCCTGCCATGCAGGCCTAGCCCAGACCCACCCAGGACCCAAGTCAGCAAACTGGGGGGTGCTGCATGGCAAGGGGCTCCATTCTCCTGCCTGCCCCTAGTTACTGACACAGTGAAAAGCTGTACGCTTCTCCAAGCTGTAACTGTCAGTCTCTGTGTAACACGGTGGTGCCAGGGCACCCCCCCAAATTTTTTTTTCCACCACCCTGTTTCAAGCCCATCCACCCTGCACTTATCTGCCATGCCTTGATATCTTAGTGAATATTTAGACTGTGAGGGCACATCCAGATGAGCACGATCATGCAGTATGTGGCACTGCAAACACGTTGCTGTATACCACACAGTATGGTGTTCTAAACATTGCAAGGGTGTGCTGCCCGTGCATGTGCTGCTCAGTTTTTTTTTCTATGGGTTTTTATATCCATAGTTCAAAAAAATCAGTGGGGAAAAAAAACCGGAGCAGCACACACTCAGGCAGTGCACACTACTGAAAAGCATATGTGGGTTACCTGAAGCCACACTGTACCTGCCAGCCAGGCTTCACCCAGCAGGATCACCATGGCTGCAGCCCTGGTATGCCCCCAGGATTCCAGGTAAGGCTTCTGGGGCCAGCACTGACCTGGCCTCCACCTCCCCTACTACCCCCAGAGTAACTTGCCATGCATCAAAGCATGCATGGCACAGGCATTCCCCAGAGACAAGTAGCTGTGGCACAAGGTGTGCCACTGCTAGTTGTCCTGAGGGAACCAAATATCCACACATGTCTGGACACACCCTGGGAGGCTACTCTGATTTAGTGGAGCAGACTGCTGTCATGGCATTGGCCTTATAGGCCACCACACACAGCTCCTGCCTTCCCTACACTGTGCCTCATGCTTTGCAGATGGCATTCTTACAGTCATGACTGGTTTATGTCACATCCACTACACTCCCTGAGCTGGACCACACTCCAGCTCATGCCCCAGTTGGGCCACACTTAGCTGTTTCATGTAATTACTCTCCTGTCACATCAGGTTTGTCACATATGGTATACTCCACTGTCTTAGCTGATTCTAGTCCCTACCAGGCCTCCTCATCACTCAGGTCTTTTCCACTAGGCTGCATTCCTTGGTCTTTCACTCATTTTGGACACAGCATCTCCGTTCAGGGGCCCTAGCCCCACTCCGGCCCCTCTGCTCCATTCTGAGTTATATGCAGATCTGATTCACTTCTCACTGGCTTGGGTCTGGTTACTTGTGCCCCCCTCACTCATAATGGCCTGGCTCTGTCTACTCAGGCCGCTCTGTAGGCCCAGCTCTAGTATGCTCAGGCCTCTTTTCACTTCATCCTGAGGCATCTGGACCCTCCTGGCCCAAATTAACTTTCTCCAAGCCCTTGCTTTTCTATCACAGTATGCTCCCTTGGCCTTCCCCACCATGGGGTAACCCACAAGGAACTGGGAGCTGAGGCTTCCACTGTGGAGGCACAGGTGTGGCATTTCCTAGGAGCTGCCCAACCACAAGCAATCTCACCACACAAACTAACTCCAGCTGGGTGCAGTTTTTGATCTTGCCCAGGTCCACTCCATCAGGCCACTCTGATCTCACTATACTTGCTCCTAGACTTCACCTGGAGCTGTACCCTTCTCCCTAGGACTGGTGTTCTCAAGCCCTGACTCCATCTCATGGTCTTCCTGGTTCAAATCCTCTCTCAGATCCTTGTTTTTTATCCTCACTCCTCAGGTGACTTTGCATGTCACCACTACGCAGGCTCTGATGACCCTGGCCTCCTACATTTCACTGGCAGTCCCAATCCAGGGACTTTCACCTATCCAGGCCTGGCCCCACTCTCCAGCCAGTCAAGGCACCAGGCTCTCCATGACATTGGCCACCGTTCATGGTGGGACTCATTCCCTTCAGCCTTTGCTGGGCCCTGGCTGCTACTAGGCCAGTAGAGGTCTCTGACACAAGCACTCAAGGCCACCTGCCCTATTTTCTCCTGAGCCCTCCTCTCTGAGCCCCTTCATGTCACTCATTCTCTACTGGGCATGGAACACCACCATGATCTTATCCTTTCTACCCCTCGGGTACGCTCTGGTAGGGCACTTCAGCTCCTGTACCCCTGGCCCTAGCCCTCCATGTCCACTTGGTAATCTTCTATGGCCTAGCTCTCCCCAAGGACACTGGTCTTCTTTCCCTCTGATCACTCTTGCAGCCTCCTGGATAGGTTGGGGACTCCACTTTGAGTCCCTAGGAATCTCTGCCTCCCCTGTAGGTCCTACCCTGTCCTCCAATAGTACCAATGGCCTTCCAGAGCTGTGCTCCTTTCCAAAATGAGTGTGGCTGCCTCTTCTCCTCTGTTATGTCACCCATCTTACAACCATTCAGCCTGGGCTTATACCTTGACTCAGACCAGGCTTAGTTATGTGAGGCCTCCTGATTCACCCCACCTGCCAGCCTTTTTGTTTGCTTACTCCTTAATGGGGACCAGTCATACCTGCCAGGGCTTCCAAACTCTGGTTGGCTCCCTTAAAGTGGCAGGCACTTCCAGTGCCCTGCCACACTATGATTGAGATTTGTGGCACAGTCACAAGTGACCCCTATTTAACTTTTGTTTTTATAGGTTTGCTCTTTCTTCCATTGCAAACTATAGGCAGAGTACTTTTTCCCCTGGGTTCTAGAACAGATGCCACATAGCACCTTCAACTGGAGCACGTCACGGTGGCTTACAACATTAATAAATGAACCTCCCACATCTGACAGGAAGTACTATGATCACTTAATTTCATAGATTTCATAGACATTTGGGCTGGAAGG
>NW_017729002.1:10094077-10106960 GCF_001723915.1 Gavialis gangeticus | reverse complement strand
GCAAAGTACCCATTTAGCAAGTTTGCTTTTTCCTGGGCAGCTCACTTTATCATTTCCTCAAGAAATGATAAAGTGAGCTGCCTATGGTCACAGGAGAAGTTGGGGCAGAGACAAGAAAAGAATCTACATTGCTTGGTGTCTGGTCCTGTACCTTAACCACCAGATTGTTTCCTTTGATGACATATAGTATGATTTGTGTCTGCAAATATGTGCACACATGCAAAGACACACACAGGTTAGATAAACATTCAAAAAGCCCAAGGTGGAATTACTCAGACCTATGCAGGCTTCTGTAAGTGCCCTAGTTTAGGTTGGGAGCAAAGAGAATAGAAGTTTGTACTTTGGTGGCGGTGGGACGCACAGACTGCGGCCAGCAGGTTGGGGGCACTTGAGACCACCTCCCAATGTGACCCATGGCCTCCGCAGGCTGCTGGAGATTGCCAAGCACTGCCAAGTCATTGACAGACATCTCCAGCCTAGTCTGTTGCCAGCCTGGAGAGGGTTCAGAGGAGGGCCACCCACTTAGTGAGAGGGCAGCAGGCAGGCCCTATGAGGAGAGACTGAGGGACCTGAACCTGTTCAGCCTCAGCAAGAGGAGGCTGAAGAGGAACCTGGTGGCTGCCTACAAACTCATCAGGGGAGATCAACAGCAAATAGGTACAGCCCTTTTCTCCCCAGCACCACCTGGGGTGATGAGGAACAATGGTAATAAGCTGATGGAGAATAGGTTTAGGTTAGAGTTCGGGAGGCAATTTGTTACAGTTAGGGTGGCCAAAATCTGGAACCATCTTCCAAGGGAAGTGGTCCTCACCCCTACCGTGGGCAAATTCAAGAGGAGGTTGGATGATCACCTGTCTGGAGTCTTGTGAACCCAGCATTCATTCCTGCCTGTGGCAGGGGGTCAGGCTAGATGATCTGTTCAGGTCCCTCCTGACCCTAGCTACTATGATCTATGAATTATCAGCAGTCAGCATCAGTGACAGGCATCTGCAGCTTGTATAGCAACCTGAGAGTGTGGCTAGCAGGGACCCACAAAGACACCTGGGATACCAGCAGCCAATGATCTGCCTTGATTTGTGAGCAGACTTGGTACTGAAATTTGATTTACTGGTATAACATAGATTGATTAAGTCTGATACCACATCAGTCCAGGTCTATCTTAAACATGGATTCACCATTTTTAAACCAATCTACATGATCTGAACTTCTGCTCTGTCACAGGTATAAACTGGTTTCCAAGCACCTAAACTGGGAAAAGTGTCACATCTGTACCTGCCTGTCGCAGGGTACTAGGGTGCCATACTCCTTTAAAGAACTAAAACTGCTAGGGGAAGAGCCCTAGCAGTGAGTTGGAGGCCCCAGCTGCTGGTTACCGGGGCAACCAGAGTGAGGTAGTGGCCCACACCTGCCAGCAGTCAGCTGACTGGAAGGGGCAGGGCCTGGCTCACATATAAAGCCCAGGGCTGAGGCCATGAAGGCAGTTCCCTGCCAGCAGCCAAGGGGGAAGCAGTTGTCCCAGAGCAAGCAAGGGGGAGAGGTCTGTCTGTGGCACCAGCCTCTGATACTGTTAAGGGACAGAGCATTCTGTGGTAGGGTTTGGATGAGGTTATAGCCAAGTGGCTTGAATGTATGTTACAGCTCAGGGGCTTGTTTTGTTTATTGTCACCTAAGACCGGTGGTTTGGGTGAGGCTATTAGGAGATGGAGGAGGCCTCATAGGGGACCCCCAGCAGCGTGGGGACCCCAGTGGCAGAGAGGGCACAGCATTTGGGGGGGCTGCGGAAAGCCCAAGCTCCAGTGAGGCACTGAGCAAGGCAGGGCTCCAGAGAGCCTCAGCGCCAGTGAAGGTGCCGAGCAAGACAGGGCTGCGGAGAGCCCAAGTGCCAGTGAAGGTGCAGAGGGAGACAGGGCTGCAGAGAACCCAGGGAGAACATGGGGGCCAAATTATAACAAGGCCCAGACCAAACTATGTCAGTTCCATCTGTGAGTCTTGGGCCATAGTAAAGGAGTGGTTGGATCCATGCATAGCCCATAAGGCTAGGATGCCCCAAAACACCCATTGCAAAATGGGACCCACAAGGGTTCCAGGAGCACATGGGGTCAGAGAGTACAGCAAACCGTGTCCGAGAGGATGTAAAGGCAGCCTCCCTATTATATATTTTCCATCAAAGACATGGTGGGCAAGAATCGAGGGTGCCCACTGGGCCAACATCGCATGGTAAGGGGCCTTGAGAGATCACGGCCACCGTTAAGGACCCCCATCCCATGACAATGCCCCCCCCCCACCTCCCCCACACAAAACAGTCCCTTTGAAGCAGAACCCTAAGTCTCAAAAAGCAGCTGTTTTAGAAGGGATTACTGCTTCATGATAATTATGCACAGGTGTGCCTGATTTCAAGGTAATGTTTGGTCATCAGATAATGATTCTGCTTCTTCCACCAGCCTTTCAGGGTAAACTTCTACTTGAGTATCTCACAACAGGCAGTAATTGAGAGGGATTCCTTGTCTTGGTCAAGAGTGCTTTGTACTAAAATTTCCCTAGCGTGTAGTAAGAGAGGAAATTAATTTTCCTTTACATTTATTAAATTGTCATGAGATTGCAAACCTTTAGAGTCTCAGATTTCTGCTGGGAAAACTTTACAATAGGAGCCTATTTCTCATTGGGATTAGCATATCTAGTTAGCATAATTTTATATTGTATTTCATCCATCAAATTTGACCTTTCCATTTGTCTCTCTGAGTTTTCTTTTTCTTTCCAAGGACATAGACTGTTATTTCAGTTCTCTGCAAATACAGAATATGATGGGCAATACTACAGGGGTATGGGCAGCCCATATGACTTCAAATAGGCAGTCAGACTCAAGCACAAATTTGCACACTTTGCTGAATTGGGGGTCTACAAGCAGCTTGCTTAGGTTCTGGGGAATGAGCAATCTTCTGGGAAAAGGAGTTTCTGCTAGAGCTTAGTGAGAGCTAAGGCAAGCAAGGATGTTCAGTGCTCTCCCTGTATAGCATCAACTCCTGCCACTGTCAGATGCAGAACACTAGGTTGTATGGACCATTGGTCTGACCCAGTATGGCTCTTCATTATGTTCTTATTTAGGGGGGAAAAAATGCATTCAGGTGCATACAAGAGTGGAAAGAGATTTTTTTTTTTCATGTTGATGATTCAGTTCTGAAAAGGAATATTTGCTGCTGTTTTTATTTTTTTGGTTTAATACCAGTGTCTAAGAAAAGGCAGGGAATTGGGAATACTTGGAAATATTACACTTTACATAATGAATTACATTATAAAATAAACTTTGTATTAATGGGTATACTTCCCAAAGTCTGGACATTTGGTTTGGGTAAGTACCTGAAAAGTGTCTGGACCCTCTAAACAAACAAACAAACAACTACTCTGAACTATGTCCATTGAATATGATTTTGTTTTTAAATAGTTGTCTGTGTGTATATATACTGCCGGTTTATTAATATTAACTTTTCAACCTCTGCTTCTAACCTCAGTCTTCCCAAAGAGAGGTTTGTTTCTTCCTTGTTCTGGATCTGTTTTCAAACTGGAGTAAGTCCAGCCCATTTTTTCAGAGGAAAGAGAATATAGACCTACATAATTATATTTCTTTTGTAGGCATATTTCAGCTGTAATTATTTTGTTCTGTGGACATTCAGGGAACCTATATATGTGCTTTTAAGCACAACTAAATTTAATGTACATTAAGCTAATGTGCGGTAAGTGTTTTTTGGCAAGTGTCTACATGTGAAGAGACTTGGCACTAATTTTAGCACCAAGTCCCTGCAGCCCTGCCATGTGACCCTAGTGGCTGGGCAGATCTGGCACTGAAGTTAGTGCCTGGTCGCATATCAACATGTGTTAACGTGCTTTAACTAATCGTACCTAAATTTGATACCTGCATTTGCAGGTATCAAATTTAGGTACAATTAACCTAATTTCACCATTTTTAATGAACGTTAAAGGAATGCACATGTAGATGTGTTCCCATAAAGTGAATTAAATTAGGTTTAACCTGAAATGTTTAACCTGAAGCATCTGAATCATTCCAAAGGGTAGAAGCATAAAGCTGCCTCCTAGTCCACAGGATTGCTCACATGCTTGAAGCTAAATGCATGCTGAAGACTGTCTCATTTTTAAAAATACAAACCAATTTCTTAAAATACAAAAATATTTAGTTGTCATGGTGACATCTGAAAGAACCCTCTGGAGAGAGAGAACCAGTAGAAACTTGTGGGGGAACATGGATTGTAGGCTTTTCCTGCCCTAGCTTAACAGAAGAACACAATGGTTTTCACCTGTGGTTAGGCTCTGAGGAAAACAGGTTTCAGTTTTATCACCCTGTCCACTCAGCTGAGTATTGTGCTGCTCCTTACTTTTTTGAATGCAAAGTTTAACCAGTTTACATGCAGGTTGCATGCAAAAAAGAAAATAAGGCACGTTGGTGCCATCAAACTTTCAAATGGCAAGACAGCACTGACATGAGATGCAGCCTTCAGAAGGAAAGCAAATCCAACTGTCTTCAAAATCAGAATCAGTTGCCCCTCCTCTCTTGTTTGTGCCCCATGATAAATCTGCATATGGGATGATAAACCATGAGTGTTGGCATGTAATTTGGGATGGATCTTCAAGGTAGAAACTTGTTCAAACAAGTGTGCTCAGTATTTTAGAAGACAGTGCTTCCTGTCTTCTGCTGGAGCTTGGTGCCCTTAGGTAGCACTAAGCTGACATTTCTTATCTTTATATGATCCACGTACTATACTTTGTATTTCAAATAATTTCTTATCCTGCTTTGCAGATGCATTTATGCGCAATTGATACTTGAAT
This sequence comes from Gavialis gangeticus, assembly GCF_001723915.1. Lineage (NCBI taxonomy): Eukaryota > Metazoa > Chordata > Crocodylia > Gavialidae > Gavialis > Gavialis gangeticus. Next base: position 10,102,124 of record NW_017729002.1, on the reverse strand, counting down.
TTATTGTTCTGTTGGCCTCATTTGTGGATTCATTGTAATAAAATGATTACAGTTTGGATGAAGAAATCAGAGCTGCTTAAGCCTCAGAAATGCTGAGCTGATCTCAAGTTTTTCCCCTTATTCTGTCACATATAGTGACCATTATGAGAGCCTTAGTTTAAAACTTTCTTGTTAAAGTAAACTTAAAAAACTTCAGGACATAAATTATTTTAATTTGATGTATTTGTTATCAAATTATAATAGGTTCTTGCTAGTATTATTTATGCTTTGTTTAAGATGAGTTTGACTACTAGATATCCAAAATTAGAAGTATTTTGATTATACATTTAGCTCATGTAGAATTTCTGTTTCCTGACCAGATAAGTATGGGAATGCTTAAGTATTTGAAATTTAATTTTCTCCAGTATTCACTTAAAAAGCATAATGATTCCTGACAGTAACCTAATTCAGTAGAACATTCAGAGAAAGAGAATACAAAAGGTCAGGAGCATAGTCAATGTGAATTCATTTAATAATATTAATTGATATCTCCTGAATAGATTTTGCATTATTTATTTAGTTTGAAATCTGGTTTTAATTTTACCCTTTTGGTTAGTTAAAAAGGTAGTTTATCCTGTCCTTACAAAGTTTCATTGTTTTTATGTTTTCAATAATTTTCTTGCTAATATTCTTGCAATTGTTTTGAGAAACTATTTAGTGTTCATAAACAGAAAACCTTATAACTGTAGCCATTCTCATCGAGGCATCGGACCACATTTCTTATCTGTTTCTGAGTCTTACTGCTGCTGCTTTGTCACCATATGAACAAATGGGGGGTTGTTTTTTCTTGTTTTGATCTTTATATCAAAGTATAATTTGAAAAATGTATGACAGCTTGTATCATGGGCACCTTGCTGTGAGCAAATGATTGCAAAAGGGAAAGTTAAGGCAGTACCTGTGCAGATTAAAAACAAACACAATAGTAGTATATACTCTATCAAGAATGGAAGGACTTGCTAGAAAACTGATCTTAAAGCACCTCTTCTTACAAACAAGACCAGCCCTCAGATACTGTGCCAAGATCACCATCTGACGCATCAGTACAACTACCCACCACAACCTCTTTGTATAAAAAAATACAAAAGCCCAATAATTGCCTCTCCTTTGTGCAATAGACCCCTTCAGCCTACTGGCTGTGTCTACATGAAATGCTGACTGTGTATAAACAAGTCCTAAATGACTGTGCAGTAACCAGAGTTACTGCACACTAGCATCACAGAACAGCTTTTTTGTAATACTGAACGGACAGTAGCCTGAGCCTACTGTTCAGTAGCATTGCATCACGCTTCCTGCCACATAACACTACTGCACAGTAGTCATAGGTTACTGCACAGTCAGTGTTTTGTGTAGATATGGCCAGTGTGTTCCACCATCAAACAGCATGTTGACCCAGATGTTAAAAATAATGAAGCCCTGAGAAGAAAAACTGGTGGAAGGTTGTTGTTTTGGGACATGTAAAAGGGAAATACGTTTTCATCTAAGCTGTACACTTGTAGTGCTGTTGTAGCCATGAAGGTCTAGGAAATATATGAGAAGCCACTTTGTGTTTGTTTATTTGTTTGTTTTGGTGATATCTCTCCCAACTATACAGTTGGTTAAAGAAAAGATACTAGACAAGGTTTTGGCACCTAAATACCACACAAAACAGTGGCTTATCTTAACTATATGTAAAAGAAAACAGACACTTAAGTGAGTTGATGGCAGTAAAGTAGGAGCAAAGATAAGTGACTAAGAGGTAACTTCAAAGCAACAGGAGCCAAGTTAGATAGATAACCTAATTATGTAAAACAACAAGACCATTCAGCAGGGAATGCTGCTTATAAGAACAGTGTCTGGCTCACTGAGAATAGCAACTTTTGCTACTCAAGCCATTCTCCCTTCATCTGTTTTTGAACTGGGAAATTAACTGAATAAGTTTTAACAATCAGAATGATTACTTCAGTCACTGAAACCAATGGGTTTCTCTTGTAATATCTTTAAATCAGGGCTATTTGCCTTTTTCTTGACAAGCTTTAGTTCAAAAAAAGTTTTTGAGCTCAATACATAGGTAACCGGTTAAGTTCTTTGTGTTAGACACAAACACAAAGTAGAGAGCCTAGGCCAGGGGTGGACAACTATTTTGGGTGGAGGGCCACTTACCAAGTCTTGACAAGCTGTCAAGGGCTGTACTGGTGGCCCTGCCCCCTGACAGGTGCTCTGCTCTCTGGTCACCATCTTGTAACCAGAGGTCCTCCCTCCTGACCCCCAACCTCTGCACCAGAAGTCCCTCCCTTTGCCCCCAGAAATATTTCTTTCAGCAAGGGGTTTTGCCATCTCAGAACCAGAAAAATACCAAATTATATTCTAAAAAACTGAACATCTACGACATTCATTAATTTGATTTCAAAAAATATTTTTCATCATTTACATGTGTTTGTGTAGTGTACATAGAAGTGATTGCACAATAGCTTAAAATACAAGTCTTACGCTTGTATATTGTGGGGAAATTGGGCAGCACTGGGGTGGGTATAGGATTGTGGGGGTGGTAGGTTTGTATGTAGGTTGTGGGGGTGATAAGTGTGGGTGTGTCTGTGGGGGTGACAGGCATGGGAGTGGGGTAGGGAGCATATGGGTCTGTGTGTGTGGATATGTGGAGTGTGTATAAGGGAGTGTGGGTGTGGGGGTCCGCGTGTACGGCAGTGCAAGGGAGGGTGTGGGTGCATTGTTATGGTGGGGGCATGCACAGTTTCTCTCTCTCTCTCACACACATGCGTGCACACACACATACATGCACAGTCTCTCCCACACACACATGCACAGAGTCCCTCCCACAAACACACATGTGCGCGTGCACGCACACACAGTCTCTCCCTCCCTCATTTCTCTTTCTGTCTCTCTCTTCCCCTCCCTCTTGGCAGGTGTACACACATACATGCACCCTCCCACTCCTGGCCCTGGGGTGCCAGTGTGGCTGCATGTTCCCGCAGTCCGGTGATGCAGCCAGGGGCCACGTGGTACTCGAGCAGCCAGCAGTATGCAGGGAAGCAGTGAAAGCTGTGGCAGGCAGAGACTTCCAGTTTGGGGGGACAGGGGTGGGAGGGGATTAGGGATGGGGTGGGGCCAAGTTGGACTTGTTGGTGAGTCCTGTTGGCTCCCCCTGGGTCCTACTGCCCTGTCCCCTGTCATCTTCAACAGGCAGCCAGGAGCAGATAGAAAATGTATATTTAAGTATTTTAGGGGCCCCGCAGGCTGGATAGAATGGCCTGGAAGGCTGAATGCAGCCTGCAGGCCCTATTTTGGCCACCCCTGGTCTAGGCTCCCTGCTCCAATCACCCTGTGAATAGCAAGCCAGGGGTAGATGCTGGCTGACCAGGGTGAAGTGAGGTAATTGCAAAATGCTGAATGCAATTGGGGAAGGGTTGTTGGGGGTACCATCTTTATCTAAAAAGGGGATGGAGACCTTTTCTCCATGAAAAGTTACTTTAGCATTAATGGTATTTGATTTGACAAATAGGTAATTAGATAATGGTGAGGAAAGTTGTGATCATTGTGATATTTGGAGTGCAGCATCTATGCCTCCAGTGGTGAACAAGGTAAGAACCATTGGTCTGGTTGACCTAATACTTCATTCTGGCATTAAAATTTGTGCATCTCTAATATATTAGGACTGACATTAAAGAATATCCCTCTAAAGCTGTGATAAGAGTGTGACAGGGCTGGTGCCATGCTAGTAAAGGGATTGTTGATGTCATGATGAAAACAAGACATGCCCTGACACCTTTGTACTCAAGGACTCACTGCCTGGTAGATGGGTTGTAGCTACATGTTGGTGTGGCAGGTCTTGGCTGATACAGAAGTGTTCTATCAAGGATATGGATGTGTATATGTGTGCAGTTTCATAGATTTTTAGGGTCAGAAAGGACCTTAGTAGATCATCTAGTCCAACCCCGATGTGTCAGTAAGTATCCTCAAGAATATTGTTCCTGGATTCTGCAGTGCCAGTTAAAATTTGTGTGCGCTATAAATGGCTTCCTGTAAGCAGTTCCTTGTATGGAAGTCTCAATACTGGCTCTCAATAATACAATGAGTGGAACTAGAGAAACAGGGCTGGGCTTCAGGAGGAACCTAAGCGAAGTGACCAGAGACTCGTAGGGCAAGCTGGTATCTGGATGCTAATAGATATACTGTAGAGCTTCAGCAGATAACACAGACCTTCAGTATGATTAGGAAAGTTCCTGCAACTCTGCCTGCCATGTTACTCTTGTGAATAAATAGGTGGTGAGTTGGCTCCCTTCTAGCATGGACAGTGGAAACTTGTCAAAGTGCAGGCAGCTCTATTAAATGTGTGCCGGGTGCAACCTTGATGGGATAGACTAGATGATTTTAAAGTACTTCCCAGCCTCTTTGTCTGGGTTTCTATATGCATTTCCTTTTTGGTTTTGAGGCATGGATTTCCAGATGCAGTAGCAATAAAAGTAGCTTGTTTTAAGTTTTATTGCATTGTGTTTCATGTCTCCAAACGGGCAACTTCTGTTCTTACAAAACTGAATCTCCCATGTAGTAAAACACAATAGCTCATTTTAAAGCCACTCTAGTTTAACCCAGCAAAAGTAATTTTTAATTAAAACCAAATAAAAATATACCTTCCCTCTCTGTTTGGTCAGATGAAAGCAAGGTTGTCATAATAATGGGATGGGAGACTCCTACACGCCTGAGGTGAGAGGCTGATAGACAGTTACAATGCTGTAATATAATCACGTTAGCACCCAGATATTAAAGCTGGCAGCTGTATGAGAAATCCCATGGGCAGCCACAATAGATTAGGCAGAAGATTTAATACATCATTTGCTGAGCATAATGGTCAGGATAAAAAAAACAAAGATAAAAATCCATGCATTAGTGCAGGCCCCCTATCTGCCTGCCAGATTACAGGAGGCAGGTGCTGCTACCTGGGGTCAGTGGCAGCACTGATTTTCCTGGCTCTGGGTGCAGACTGCTCAGCGCTGGTCTGTCATCTAGCAGGCAAATTGGGGACCCACAACCCTGGGAGGACTCCAGCACAGCCCCCGCAGCCCTTCCAGGGGTGCAGCAAGCCCCCAAATCTGCCTTTCTGCCACATTTTATGATTTCTCATTATAACCTATGGGTGAAATGTTGAAACAGCATCAAAACAGCCAAAGAGTTTTGATGAAATAGAATGGAACAGTGCTTTCAAAATTAAAAAAAAAAAAACTTCAACCAAAACACTGTTCTGTCAAATGGAAGTCAAAGCAGAACTTTTGCACAGCCCTACTATGCACTGCTGTATTTCCCTCCTAGAAGATATCAAGGTGATTGAAGTCCCTCATGGGCACCAGCGCCTGTGATCAGAAAATGTCCACTAGCTATTTGAAGAAAGCCTCATCCACCACTTCTTCCTGTTTTTGCGGTCTATAAAGACCCCACCATGACATCACCCTTATTGATCTCCCGTCTCACCTTAACCCAGAGACTTTCAATAAGCTTATCTCCAGTTTCATACTGGAGCTCTGAGCAATCATATGGCTCTTTAACATAATGTGCAATTCCTCCTCCTCTTCCTCTCCTTCTTAAACAGTTTGTACCCATCCATGACAGTGCTTCAGTCCTGTGAGCTATCCCACCAAGTCTCTGTTATTCTATGTCTAGCTCCTTCAGCCTCTCCTCATATAACTTTCTTCCCGAGACCTTTATTATCTTCGTTGCCCACCTCTGGATCCTCTCTAATGTCTCCATTTCCTTTCCAAAATGAAGAGCACAGAACTGCATTCCAGATGAGGCCTAACCAGTGCCTCTCATGCCTTGTGCCTAATGCTTCTATTGATGCATCCCAGAACCACATTCACTTTTTCAGTGACTGCATCACACTACAGAATCATATTGAGTCTGTGATATACCAAGACTCCGTGGACCTTTTCCATAGTGCTGCCAGCCAGCCAGGTGTCATCCATTTTATATTTGTGTTTTTAATTATTCCACCTGAGGTGTAGCTCCTTGCATTTATCTGCATTGAACTTCATCCTGTTACGTGTAGCTTAACTATCCAATCAATCTGTCAAGATCCTTCTGAATTGCACTTACATCTTCTAATGTGTTCACAATCCCTTCTAGTGTTTTGTTGTCTATAAACTTGCTCAAGAAGCTTTCCATGTCAGCATCCAAATCATTAATAAACACGTTGATCAGCACTGAGTCCAGGACAGATGCCTGTGAGGCTTCACCCAAAACCTCCTGCCATTCTGACACAGGCCCATTAAAAATTACATTTTGCTCGTGACTATTGTGCCAGGTATCTCTTCACCTTGTAGATGTTTTTTATCTAGTCCACATTTCTCCAGTTTGTTTATGTGAAAGTCATGTGGGACATTGTGAAAAGCTTTGTTGAAGTCCATATACACTGTAGCCATAGCATTCCCTTAATCCATCCAAGCAGTTATTTTGTCAAAGAAGGAGATCAAGTTTCTTTGAGATGATTTTTTTTTTTCATATCTGTGCTGGCTGCTTGTAATCAGCCTTTCCTCCTGCAGATGCTTGCAAATGGCTTTCCTTAGGAGATGTTCCAGTATCTTCCCAGGTATTGAGGTGAAGCTAACCAGCGTGTAGGTTTTTTTTCCTTTTTTTTTTTTTTAAAGAGGGGCTCTACGCCGGCCTTTTTCCAGTCCTCCTGTACTTGTTTCATCTCCTATGACTTCATAAAGAACATTGGAACGGGCCTCCAAGATCTCATCTTCATTTCCTTCAATACCCTAGGATGAAGTTCATCCCACACTGCTGACTTGATTCATTCTGATCCAAAAAAAGCTCCGTGACTGTCTGTTTTGTTATTTCCTCCCTCAGCTTGCTCCCTTCCTTATCCAGATAATACTTCTCAGGTGTCTTGCTGCAGCTTAAGTTTTTTGTGCAGACTTTTTAAGGCAAAGTAGTTGTTGAGTAGTTCTTCCTTCTTCAGTTAAGAGTCCCCCCTGGCTTATTAACAAAGGACCCACAGCTTCTTTGGGCCTTCTTTGCTGGCCAACATACTCCTCTTGTTGTCCTTAACCTCCTTTGTCAGATGCAGCTTGTTCTTTATCATTGCTTTCCTGATTTTTTATCCCTGCAGATACTTGCTATTTCCCAATATGCTTCCTTGGTGACCTATCCAATCTTCCGTTGCCTATATAATTTCCTTTTGCTCTTGAGGCATTTTAGAAGTTACTTTTGTAGCCACATTAGTCTCTTGCCATTTTGCTTCTGCTTCCATCATGTTGAGAGATTTTTGTTGGGCTCCTGGGCACCTTTATCCTTCATTCTGTCCCCCCATGACACCATGCCTATTAACTCCTTGAGTTGGATGAAATCCAACTTTTTTAAATCTAGCATCCTAGTTTTGCTGACCTCATGCTTTCCCTGTTGTAGGATCTAGAATTCTATTGAATCATGATTTGCTTCCTCCCAAGTTACCCATCACCTTCACATCCTCCACATTTTCTTCCCGATGTGTCAGGACAAGATAGATTATCCCCTACTTGTATCCTGCCCCTTCTGGAATAGAAAGTTGTCATCCACACAAGTTAGGAACTGGCTTGGCATTTATGTCTGGTTGCATTGTTCTTCCAGCAGATGTCCAGAAAACTGAAGTCTCCCATCAGTACCATCCCATAGCTTTTCACTAGATTTGTCACCTGCTTGAAGACTGCCTCATCTACCTCCTCTTCCTTATTTGGTGGCCAATAATAAATCCCCACCATTATATCGGTGCTGCATTATATTTATTCATCTATGTATATATGTTCCCTTAACATCTCGTATCCACCTCTTGAAGGCTCAAAATACAACCTGATAAATCTTGTGCTGCCCCTCAACACAGGGACAAATTTCAAATTTTTTCAGGAAATAATTATTTCTGTGAAAGATACTACACCATCACTCAAGGTTTGCTAAGGTTTGCACTTGACACGGCACATTTCCCCTACTTTTTTTCAGCAGCTGGTAAGCAAGATGTTTGCAGACAAGTTATAAAGATTGAGAGCCC
>NW_017729002.1:10076684-10093904 GCF_001723915.1 Gavialis gangeticus | reverse complement strand
AAAAGTGGGGACCCCCCCCCCCCCCGAGCTCTCCCAAGATCTCAGTTTGATCTCAGCATGCTTTTTAAAGCTTTGATCTTTTAGGGTTTAATTTAGCCCAATGACATCACAGTTCTCTAAGGCAATTCACCTTTCTCTGACTTATAGGAAAAATGTAAGAAGGAAAGAAAAATAAACTTTGAGAGAGGAGCAAAACTTTCATTATGAAGGGAGCATCTAAAATGTCTTCTGCAGCAAAATAACACTTTACAGTGCCATTAACCTCCTATGAGAGAATTTCTTTCTTCAATGGTAAACTCACCTGACTGTTAAACCATTTTGAGACACTAAAAACAAAACAAAACAACTAAATGGTTTATTTTCTGTTTAAGTTCAAAGCTAATATATTTTAAAAGTGTAAAATTGTTTCCAGTTGTGTAGAACAACCTTTGCTAAATTCAAATGGAAATAAATACAGTTCAGTGTACCCAAGCTGAATCTGTTTGTCAACACTTAGATGCAGTCCTTTGTTGAAATCTCGTTCCAGCTTTCATCACATGGCTGCATGTTCACTTTACGGTGCAACAAAATTGTCTGGAATAACTGGATCCCCAGCAAAATAAGACCACAGTAATGGGTACAACCTAGAAACATTATTTCCTATTGTTTTTCATAGCTGTGAGAAAAATAGGAAGGTTCTGGTGGGAGACTCTAGAAATGTTTTTGCTACTGGGTTTGTTGGTTGTATTGGGGGGGAGGCATTAGGGTGTGTGATTACAGACACAGTCTGGTTGTTTCATGGTCACTTAACAATTGTCAGGGTACACATATAGAAAAGGAAAGTGTACCCTTCTAATGGATAGAATTAAATAATAAAATAGGAACATGACTTGAATACCAACAATATGTTTATCTTATTTTTGCAATGTACACCAAGCAATTGCTATTGTAGGAAAGACACTGGCCCATCTACTCAAATAAAAGTTACTGGCACTTGCTTATGCCAAGTGCTTCAGAGAGAGATGAGAAAACATAATGTACTTGCATGATTATGCAATACTATTCCCTGGAGGTAGAAAAACATCTTTCCCAACACAGTTGGTGATGAGCTTATTCCCTGGAGCATGAGACATTAATCTGCATTTTTAAAGCCTCTTAGCCTCGTATTAATTAGCGGCCTGCGAACCCAAAAAGGTTCAGTGCTGCGTGAACTGTTCACAGAGTTATTTGAGTCATGAATGTAGTATTTTTTTCTTGAACTAAGTTATGATGATTTGATCACAAATCTGATCCCCAGAACCCTGATTTTTTTCCCCACTGTCTTGCTGCGTGTCCCAGGGAACAGACCAAGGTCTGCCTTGGGATAACTCCTTATCCCCACAAGCCTTAGCTCCACTGTCCTTATACCAGACTTTACAGCTGCAGTAAGGAAATGTCTTCTAGCTATAGATGGATTCTCTTTAGGCTGTGAAAGACATTTTAGGTTTTGCTTTCTGTAGAATGGGTTAGTCTGGAATATCACTTGATCAGAGATCACTCAACCACAGGCAGCCAGTCTGGAGGTTTTTCTCAGTGTGCACAAGGATGTCATAGTCATCAGTGTATTGAAGGTCAAGGATGGTTGTTTTGAATACATTGGTTTGACTGTGAAAAAGTGACAGAGTTGAAGGGATGACACATTTTTGCTTGACCCTGGAGTTTGGATGACAAATGGATCTGTCTCCAATCCACTACATAAGACAGTCACACATCATCTGGTCTTGAAGAATCCTTAGGACTCTGATGTACTTTTCATGACATACAAGTCTGGCCAGTACTTTCCACAAGGTTTCACAACTGATGGAACCAAATGTCTTAGTAAGGTCAATGAAGGTCATATGCAAGACCTGATACTGTTCCCAAAACTGTTTCTGGACCTGGTGTGCAACAAAGTTCATATCAGTTTCCCCATGGGATGGTCTGAAACCACACTGAGACCTGCAGGACTTCCTCAGCAAGAGGTAGAAGATGGTTCAGGAGGATACAGGCAAAGGTTTTCCCTGCTTTGGAAAGGCAGGTGACACCTTTATAGTTCCCAGGCACAGGCATATCTTCTTTCTTGAAGATAATCATGATGTTGGCATTCATCAGGTCCCCAGGGATTTCTTCATTGTTCCAAATTTGTAGACTAAATTTGTGGAGTCTCGGTACCAGTTCCAGTTTCACTGCCAACCTTGTAGATTTCAGCAGGTATGCCATCCAATCCAATAGCCTTGCTGTTTTTGGTTTCCCTGATGGGATCCCAGAGTTCTAGGATAGGAAAGCTTGCAAGGGTTCCCCTTTCAAGGTGTTGTGGGGATGAACTTGGTGGTGGTACTCACTTTAATTGATTCATGGTCCAGAATGCCTCAAAGTGTTCTTTCCATCTAGCTTGGATAGATTCATTGTCTTTGAAGGATGTCAAGTCATCTTGCATTTCAGGAAAGTAGGACCAGGGGAAGTTGGACCATAGATGGCTTCCATTGCCTGGAAAAAGCTACACACATCGTGTTTCTCAGCACAGAGTTCGCTATCCTTGGCTTTATCTTGTCACCGCTGATTTTTGATTTCCTGGATCCTCCTTTGAGATTTGGCTTTGAGGAACTGGTACATCTCCTTCTGCTGAGATGAGTTGTCATCTTGCCAGGCAGAATGAGCCATTCTCTTTTGGTCAAGGGGGGCTTGGATTTTGGTGTCACTCTCATCAAACCAGTCTTGGTGTTGATGAGTGGTATAGCCAATGGATTCAGAACAAACCGTATGAATGTCAGTTTTAAACCCCTTTCAGAATTCATCAGTGTTGCCTTCATTTGTGTACAGGGAAGAGAGCTTTCAATGGAGACACTACTGAAAATCTTTACAGATCTTTGGGTCTTGAAGATATTTGGTGTCAAGAGTCTTTCACATTGCTTTTGGCTGTTTTCTGTGTTTTGGAGCAAGCTGGATGTTCATAATGGATCTGACAAGAAGGTGACCTGTTCAACAGTTCCTACGTGGCTTTTGTGATACAGACATCCATTCGATCACAGGTTCTAAAAACAACATCATCAAGGAGATGCCAGTGCCTACAGTGAGGGTGTATCCTGGTGGTCTTGTATCTGTCACACTGTCTGAAGATGGTGTTTAAGATGACAAAACTATGCTCCGTGCATTTGCTCAGAAAATGGATGCTGTTGGAGTTGGCCTTCCTTACTCCTTCTTTCCCAATAATGCCATTCTAGAGTTGCAGGTGGCATCTGACTCTGGCATTTAAGTCACCAAGGAGTATTAGTCTGAATATGATCACGGCTAAAGTAGAACTTTTCTTTGACATCACTGTCAGCATCAAGCATTGGGGCATACATGCTGATGGAAGCAGCATACTGGTTGTTGCTGAGCTTAGGACAAATGGTCATAGGATATTGGTTAATGCCTACATGAAGCTCCATAGGTTGACTGACAAGCTGATTCCTGATGGCAAAGCCAATGCTATGAACATCGTTCCTGGGCCTGGGATGTCTCAAAACACCTCTTTTAGCATTTACTTATTCAAATAAATATTGTTATGTGTATTTTTAATGTACATGGACTGCATCCTGTCTAAAACAAACTGGTTCATGTTACTCTGAACCATGTCTTATCAAATCAGCAAAGCGTTCACAGTATCTGTTCCTGCAAAATAAAAGTTTTATGTGCCTAGATATCTGACATAAAAATCAAATTCTTTATATTTTTGTAACCCATTGCTAGGTAACTAGTCCCCTCTGTCCCCATCCCCCTTTTTTAAAGTTATTATGGTAACTTACTGCTTTATCTAACAACAGAATGAAGGACGAATCAGCGTAATTAAGATTTTAATTAATTTTATAGCCCTAACTTTCTCATTTTGCCAATAATATCAAAGTGAAGGCAGAAATTTACAACCTAATGACAATAATAAGTTTGATATACTGTAAGACAATGTAGTCTAAAGCATTATTAATCAAGAAGACACCTTGACAGATCTATAGATCTGCTATTATTTCTTTGTCTGGCTTCTGAAATAGACTGATTTAAAGATGAGTCTTTACAAACCTATTCTGTATATTTGGTCATATGTCTAAAAATAACAACCATACATCCTTCAAATGGTACTGTGAACTTTGGGGGACATGAATGGATTTAAATATGAAACTGTCCTGCACCTGACCAAATGAAATGGGGATTCTTCTACATTTTCATTATTTATATGCATGAATGAATTTTATGGAACGTCACTTGTATTCTGTGTGTGGGGGGGGATCCTCAGGGGTGGCCATGATGCCCCTGGTGGCTCTGTGATCATGCAAGTTCTGTCCCAAGGGTGCCTTCTTATATCTCCTGCCATATCTTTGATGGAAAAATAATTCAGAAGGCTGTCCATGAGCCTTCGCTTAGTCTTGGTTCACTGAACCTTACTCAAGCTCTCCGATCTGTAGCCCCTTTGTCAGGCCTCTCTTCAGTACGGTGCTACACAAGACACCTCAGGCTTTGTGGGCCAACTGCATGGCTCCAGCCACCCCTTTACCATGCCCCATGCTTCATGGCTGTTACATGGCTATTATGCTCTGTTGGGGCCTTGTCCTACTTGGATTCTACCCCTTTGATATACCTAGGCCTTCTAGCCTGGCCCCACAGTGTTGGGCCTGCCTTTGAGGCACTAGCCCACAAACTCCTCTTATTACTGGGCCCCTGACCCTTGTAGCTCACACCCATCTGGTGCTGGGCTCTCTGCAGCCCCCTCGCTGCACCCTCCCTGGCACTGGGACTCTACACGATTGTCTGCCCCTGATGAGGCCGCCTCCTCCCCTACTAGCCTCTTTCCAGTCCAACAGTTCAAACGATAACACAAACCAAAGCCCCTGGGATACAACATAACATTAACAATAAAGGCAGTACTCTGCCCCTTTAAGAGGGCCAATTTCCACCCTTAGCATATGAGCCCCTTTTATCTCTGGGCACCTTGTGAGCCACTAGAGTCTTACTGCATTTGGAGGTAGCAAAGCAGGCAGCCAGATGTATTTGGACACTCTCTTGTGCAGGAGCTGCTTCTCCTGGCAGTTGCCAAAAACAGAGTGATCCCAGGCCAGCCTCAGCCCTGTGTTTAAATGTGCCCTGGGCTCTGACTCCTTCTGGTCAGCTGACTGCCTCCAGGTGCCAGCTAATTACCTTGTTAGCTAATTACCTTGTTAGCCTGTTACTCAGGCAACCTTTAGCTGTGGGGCTCTGTGTAGCCTTCTATGACACTTTGCTAAGCTGTTTCTGCTCTTAAAGGTGCAGGCACCCCTAGGTGCCTGTGACAGTGTGTAGTTACGATATCTGTAGGTCCTGTGGACAGTATTGCTTGTTAATCTCTGTCTGTAAAAAGTGGAAAAAAATGCTAGAATTGTGAAATGTCAATCCTGAATCTCTATAACCTGTCAAAAATACATACTATATGAGAGAGATGCAAAATGACTCAAAAATAAGTCAAAAATACCTTAAAACATTCACATGAGTAACTTTAAAATGCTGTGTAATTCATTTATTAGTGTAAACAGCTCTTTCTATAATACAACTCAGTTGTATAATCCTTTATATCTGATTTAAGTTATTTTCAACAGCAAGAGTGAGTGGACAAAACATTGGCATGTAAGTAACTTTGAGGATAAAATAAATGCTGTTTCTTGAATGGGTGGCATTTGTGATATACTGTTAGTGGATTGCCTAGTAATAACTGCTGAAATCTGTAGCAATCAAAAAGGTAAAGAGGGAAAATACCAACTAGCAAATTTAAGGGGAAAAAACACTACGTTTGGTAATTCACCAGTGGGAAATGGGCAAAACTCTCTTTCTACATTAATTCAGCGCAAATTGTTCGCCCAGCTCTGCCTGACACTAACAATAAGCTGTTCTATATTAGGAGGCTCCTAAACCTCCCATGGGTAGTTCAGCACATTTCAGCATGATGTACTGTTCAGGCTAATCAGGCCTGCACTCTGACATATCCTGCACTGATCATTTATCATAGTCATTTATGATTTATTTACTTCCGACTCTTTGCAAGTCGTCAGCCTGCCTTTAGGATAATGTGACTACTCAGTTAGTTGTGCTATAAATTAATAAATTCACTTCACCTAACACTCACAAAATGCACTTGTTCAGGTTTCCTTTTGATTTAAATAATAGTGCAGGGATTGCTGTTTAACCTCCTCTCCTCAGAATGCTTATCATGACCAGCTTAGCTGTGGGTGTAAGTCCACCAACTGTAGAGAAGATTTGCCCATTTGCATCATCAGAATTGCTCCCTGTTTGTATTCTCTTTCAGCACCTCTGCTTCTTTTCTGTATTCAGGCAGAATTCAGTTCAGTAGCTCAGGGAAGAGATTCTGTCCTATGTCCTGTCCTATATAAACTGCTCCAGTAGCATTTGGGACCCATTAAAGTACCACCAGGAATGTAAAGAGAAGTTTTGTGGACAGGAACAATGTGTAGGCAGCATACACAATTCTGTGCTGCTCTGCTTGTAAAATGGGAATGCTAGAAGAAGGGAAAGAAACAGGAGAAAATATGTCCATAGGATATCATGCAACAAAGTTATCTTCATACTGGGAAGAACTGGTCAAAAGCCTGGATTAATTTTCATAGAAAGTTTTGCATTAAATCTAGTTTAGAACTCTGTCAACCATTGTTTTATATTGGAGTCATCATCAGTTGGATCAACCCAGAGCCTGGGTGATGGAAGGGTAGCTTTAAGCTCCTTCAGCATTCTTTCACCCCAACCCTTCCTTAACTATACTTGAATGCATGTTGAAGGAGGCATCTACTGTAAAATCACTGTGAAACTACGAAGCTTTTACCTCACAGAGGATGAGCATGTCAGGAGATATTCCCATGACACAAAGAAGGTCCTGTTCCACCAGCCAAGCATTTATAAAATGTTCAGTTTGAACAGTATCAAAATGAATCACAACTCTCTGGATCTTTGTAGTATAGCTATGGCTTATTTGTAACAGATGTGGATTTAATTAATCTTTCCTGAAATGCATACAATACAAAACAGTCTATTTTCCAATCAGTGCTGCAGTTGGGGAAATTTTAGATGGAGTGCGTGCACATGCTGTAACCTTTCAACATGAAGAAGCATATACATACTGCCAATCTATTTACATACCTCTCATAATTCTCATAGTTTGCCCGATCATTGCCCTTGCTATGCTGTATTATAGCTCCTTATTAACTTTACCCTTTGTAATGAAATATTTTATGTTCAATACTCAAATATCTATAAAGCCACCAGTAAAAAAAGTCTATATTTATAACCTGCAAAAGAATGGCTACTGAGGATATCTATAATGTCCCTGGAGTGGTATTGGGCATGGCTTTAGCTAACAAAGAGGTACTCGTGGATGTTCCAAGAAGCAAACCTCTATTACAGCTCATTTAGACATTTTGGGCATCTTTACATGTGCTCGGGTGGGGGGGAGCTGGGAGGGTATTTAATGAGAGTGGCTCTTGGGAGTTGATCTAATTAAAGTACCTGCAGTGTCTCGTGCATTCAGCATCCTGCACTTCAAAATGGTGGTGGGAGCACTTTAGCTAAAGCTCATTCAAGTAGCTTTCTTTAAAACACCCCGCTGCCATTTTGAAATGCGGGACACTGACACGTGACACCAAGGCTGCTGGAGTGTACTAATTAACATACATCGGAGTAGGCATTGGACACATATATAGGTGCCCTGTGATCGCACCAAACCCAGAACAAAGGAGTTGCCCTTCCTGAAATAATTTATTTCATTAATGGATCATTTAAAGACAGAAGGTACTAGAATCTCTAGATATGGAGATTATTACAGAATACAAATAAAACTATTGCATCTCCCTCTGCCTTTTGACCTTTTTTCCAGCTCTGTCTGTTCATTTCAACCTGTGTGGATAAAATATTGGTAGTTGGTCCAGGAATGCTTTGCATTCTAATGATAAAGAATGTTTAGCATTCCCAAACTTGCCTAAGTCTATCCCAACCATGCAGTTGGTCCAATAAAAAATAACTCTCAAAAATCCTTACTGCTCACTGAATATATATGACCTGTATCTGATTTCTATTCTCTATCTTGATGTAATTCTTTCTTATGACCAAGATTTTCAAAGTGGGTATATAAACCTCATGCAACAAAATAAGTTGTGCATTGGGACCCTGCAGCTCCCAATCTATAATGGAAACTGCATAATTTCCTTAGTACTTCTCTAAACCTGTTTGTTTATTTAGTGCTCAACCATCTTAGGCTGACAGGTAACTTGTGATTTTGCTCTCTCTCGATCTTACTGTGGTTGCTGTTAAGAGCAGAAATATATTCAAAGGAAGACATTGATGTTGGGGGGCGGGGAAATGTGTGAAATGAATGAAAATATTGGTTGTGAAACAGTAATTTTATTATGATGGTTCAGTAGCATAAAAATCAAAGGTAAAATTTATATTAGATATACATATTTTAAATTTTAAAATGTTGGATTACAAAACACATCCATTGGAATCTTCTCATTGCAATTAAAATAAGTTATCAGTGGCATGTGTCTAAAAATGCTGATAGCCTGATTGGAAAATGTCTTCCTACTAAACCATAAACAAATCCTTTTTTTTTCCCCCACTGTATAACTAATTATCCGGGGAAGAGTTAAATAATAAGGACATCATTAAGATACTATCACACCATATATTTATGGCAACTCAGTATATTTTAGACAAATATACTCACAATACCTTGTATACATGACAAAGGTTAATGGAAGGTGTTCAGATACTATAGTAGTGAAGGTGGTAGGAAAAGCTATATGGGAGAAAATAAAACAGAATTCCAACAATCTCTACAAAATCATTCCCATATTCTTGTGTGATATTAAAATACTCACATATTGGGGTATTTAATTCAGCATTGCTGGTGAGCTCATCTGCTAAACTCATAAAAAGAACCAGATTTGGGACTAGATTTTCTAGCATCCAGTTCTATGCAATATACTCTGTTTCCTCAAGTCAGTGAAAGCTGTACAAATGTATTTAAAGCTCAAAAATGTCCTTGAGCATCCAAACACATCCTGTGATTTAGAGGGACTTTTTAGTTGTACCTTACCTCAGCTGTAAAAATTTATTTTAGTTTTACCTCCTATGTTGCTCTGCAAATCGGGGCCTATATTTTCTAAAAGGACTAGTGATTTTGTGTCCTTTTAGTTCCCTAAATGGAGTCAACTTAAGTCCTGTTTATTTTCAGAAAGTGATGTGCCTATAGATTTCTTAAATAAAATGATAAAGTGGTAACTTGAAAGCTTTGAAGTGATTTTGTTTCTAGTCACTTCTTTCATAATAGTTACCAAACCTCAGGAAAACTGGGAGTTCAGCTGGATCTCCAAAAGTACATTTAAGGGTTTTTGGGTTTTTTTAGCTATTCCAGTTATCCAAGCTCCTATATAGGCCTATCATATACCCTGAGAATATTCTTAATTCCAAGGCTTTTGTCTACACAACAGTGACTGCAATTCAGAAAGACACACCTGTGTTAGCTAAGTTTAGCTAGGATAGGATGCTGACAGAAGTTTGTCACAGCAGTGTGAAGTCAGAATATGCTAATCACCTAGTCTCTTGAGCTAATGTTTCAGCCCATTCTGAGGTCCCATTGGCAAGTACTAGTCAAGGTACCAGTATGTGACCACTAAGAGCATTTATAGCATGCTCCAAGAGGTTGGGGGGGATGCTTTAATTAGCATGGCTCTGAGAAAATTGAAGTTTTTGTGTTAGTGTTTTTATTCTTCTGTCATGTGTATCAGCATCCCCATGCTGAAAAATGGTAGCAGGGCGCTTTGAACTAAAGCTCATTGAATGAGTTTTAATTCAAAGTGTCCCACAACCATTTTTCAGCACAGGGACTGTGAGAGGGGAGGCAAAAGCCCCCCCAGCATGTCCCAAACCCCATCCAATGCCCCCCAGTACTCACCATAGGAACCAAGATGAGCAGCAGCTGGCGAGAAATGCCAGCACAGGCTAGGCAGTTCCAGACTTGCCTGTGCCTGCATCAGGGGGAAGCAATTCCCTGGGATGCTTGGGAGCAGAACCACAGCCACACCAGGGAACACAGGTGCTGCGGCAAGGAGTGGCAATAAGGGACTGCTGGCACCCTTCAGCAGCATAGGAAAGAGGGAGGTGCAGGAAGCTACAGAGCCCGGTGTGGGAGTGGCAAGCACCACCAGCTGGCGGGACCCTGGCAGTGCAACTATCGGTCAGACAAGTCAAAAGGGGGAAGGGACACAGACCCCCAGGGAACCTGCCCAAGAGGGCCAACAGATGCCTGGCATTGGACAACTGATCCATCCGAATGCCCGCGAGGCAGAAAGGACAGTTGAGTCCTCCACAAGACTGGGCACCCAGGAGACAAGATTCCAGGAGCCTGTCAGCGGACTCTGACTTCTTACGTTTAGTTCTGATCCTAAGTTGCAGCTAACCCCAGACTGAGGCATATTTAGTTGCCCAGGCCTCTGTCCAAAGGCTAAAGACAACCTGGGAGGAGGGACAGCGAGGAAAACCTGACCCTTGGAGATAAGCAGAGTGGATGAGCTGGGATCATCCCAGTGCAAGACCTACAAAAGAGCAGAGTCCATCCGTGGCTGTGGATGTGGTGAGGGTGGAGTAAAGGGGAGGTTGGAGCCCCACAAAGAAAGCCCAGGTTTGAGATCTTCTTGGGTCACCTACAGGGAACTGCCTCCCCAGAGAACAACAACAAACATCGAAGACATGGGAGGTGAGTAGGAGCAGTGCCCGAACCACCTAGGTGGCACCGAATCCAGATCTCACCCCAAAGTCACTGGGGAGCAAGGCACCAACCAAAAGGGGACCAAAGCCCCCTAACTGCAACACCTACCAATGACAGGCACACTGATACGTATGACGCTGCAGTCTGCTGGAGCACAGTAATTACCATGCTTGAGCAGACTCAATTAATGGAGTCTGCTCTCATGTGCTGTGATTACAACACACTGGAGCAGCCTCCCTGAATGTGTATAGGAACCCCTAGTTTAAAGTTGGCTTGAGGATATCTGTGTATGCTGCAGTTGCACTTAATTGCAGTGTAGGAATTCCAGAAATACTTAAGTGGCACTGAAGTCCACACATCTTCATAGCTAATTAAGTAAACGAGACTTAGACATGTGCTTACTTGTTTTGCTGAATCAAAACCAAAAGTGTCCAGCCATTGCCATATTACCTCTCATCGTGCACTGTTCCCCACTGTATCACTCACTATCATTTGAATCCTATCTTTGCCCCTTGGATTCTTCAATGCATGCATCAACAAAGCAATTTATAAAAATGCTAAGAGATAAAAAAAACTCTCAAATAGATAAATGTTAATCAAATTATAAAAACTTCACATAATACAAGAGTATTTATTTCCAAGAAGACTAGAATATAGACAATGTGGACCAATCTAGTCTATACAGTGGTTCCTCCAAACCTTCCTGACATGGTGAGACATTGAGGAGTCTTTTGGCACAAGTCTCAGATTAAACTTCACGACCTCTTTGGAGACAACTAAATAAGAAATGATGTGGGAAGGCTGCATATGCTGGGAGAGCAGAAACCTGGGAGAACTCCCTCTTAGACTCTTCAGCATGTTGAACCAGAACCTCAAATACAAACCAAACCTAGTTTAAAGTTTCTACCTCCTCATAAAGATCATTCTACTCAACCGTTCTCAGGAGCTGTAATTTGTAATTATTTCTGCTGATTCGAAGGAACAATTCACTCTTCATGAATTGCACACAGCAGTTTTTCCCACAAAGAAAAGACAGCAAGGAAGATTTTTGCCCCTAATGGATAATAGGGGTAGACCTTCCAAAGAGGGTCATTTCATATATTGGCCACTCAAGCCCACACGGCATTAGATGCAATCCATTCTGTTAATTTTGTTTAGTACCTGGAGCTACAGGATACAAACTCCAAAATACTGACAGCCACCGGCATTAATATGATAAAGAGACTTAGAGGGCCAGCATGGTGGAAGAAGAGCACAAATCTGTTAAACCTTTGGTAAGATTTCACCTTTAACATTCCTGATGGCTCTGCTTTATTATATTGATTATAAAAGGCAATATTCTGAATAGAGATTTCTGTGTGTTTTTATTCTTCTGTCATTGCAGCAAAAAGCTGAGCTCTCATATCATTTTCAGCAACATGCTTCTGCTACAGAAGGAAATAAAGTGCCATAACTGTGATTGTACCTTTGTAATTAGACCAGAGTTAATTAATACCCTAAGCCATCTAAATAGTAGGTCTTACCAATTGATTTGATATGAATATTAAATGTCAGCATCATTTCTAATAAAGTGGCATGTGACACTTAAAAAATAAGACCTCTTTCTGGTTGATTTAAATATTTCCCACTTTCCCTTTTATTTAATTAGGATTATAACTATATCAGTCAAATTGAAGTGTATGAGTCTTTCCTTTCTGAAGTCATAGTCATAGTCGTCATACCTGTTTCCCGATATTGCAATGTTTGAAACATTGTCATTTAGGCATATAGTATTTAGTTAGAAATCCTTTCTCTCCCCTATATTTTTATTTGGCTTTTGCACTAAAACATATGCATACATTCTGTTAAAATGGAGATAAGAATGTCACCCATTGGACTTGCAAGGAGTTTTGCTTTGACATCAATGGACTAATTTTTTCCTTATGTACTTAAGTACCATTCTGAGTATGGGTGGATATACACAAAATCTTTAAGTTTAAAATACTTTTTTTCAAGTGCTTCTTGAATTGGCCCATTAAAAACAGAAACAGGAAGAGGAAGTTGAAAGATAAACATTTAAAACTGCACCTACTGAGAATCTAACCTAATATTAATAAATACGATGTAAGAAAAAATGGCTGGCAAAAATATGGCACCCTCTACATGTTACATATATTACACAATTACTTGATTATTGTGCAATTAATTCAGAGTGGCTACATGTGCAAATTAACTATGACACCTTAAAAAGATCCAACCAGCTATAAAGGTATTGCTGTAAAATATGTAATAACTTTATAGCTGGTTTCTGTCCCATTTTAAGGTGCATGCATAGCCTGTGCCCCCACTGCTGAGAGCCCTGTAAGCTGATCGCAGGAGGCACGATTGTGTGGATCACACGTTAGATCCCATTGTGCCTTTACCAACATATGCAGAGGGGTCCTCTGACTATTCCCAACATCAGAAGAAAGACTCAGAGAAAATCCATGCTATTAATGAGATACCTTTTGTTAAACAAAGTGAATGGAGAGATCTTGGTTTGGGGGTGGAGGGGTGAGAGGGGGGAGCAGGTGAAGGGAAGGTCAGCTCTTGGCATTAGTTTACATTGGATCCCTTTTGATTCTACAAAACGCCCTCTTTTTGTGGGGTTTGGTTGTTACATGACAAGAGATGTGGTCCATGGAATTGACTCATAGAATGATGGGCAAGTTAACAGTGAACCTTTGGAAAGAGAATTTGCTCTCCGTAAGTACAGGAAGTAGGAGAGCCTTGCATCATAGGTCATGTAGATGCAGTGCTAACAGAAAGCTAGATGGGTCTGGGAAACTTATATGAAGAAGCAAGATTTATGCATAGATATCCCAAATCTCTGTTGGTATGGACTAAGTTCTACTTTTAGGGGGAGAACTTTCTGTTTTTACTGTACATCAGGAAACTTCTTGTCTTTCCAGTGCATATCAGAGCATAATCTCATAGGAAATAAATGACCTTATCTCACTAAAATCAACATTATTTACTAAAATGCCTTTTATACTTCAAGTTAAAAGTTTTCTTGTTGTAAAACTATTGGATAATTAGTTTCACTGTACATAAAACATTTATGTGCTTTAACTTGTGCCATGTCTAAAATAGAAAAACATGTTAGAAATGGAATACATAACGAGAGGTAGACAGGATTTGAAATGTCCAAGCATGTCATAATTCCAGAGAGCTTAAAGTCAATGAAAACCCATGTATATTTTTAAATGTTGCCATCAATTAAATTGAAGGCTGAGATTTTGAAAGCAGCCCAACTCAATTAGGTGTCTACTTCATATTTCAATTTGAAGTATGTCACTGATCTGTTTTTAAACCCGAGTTATTTTCCTAGTTTAGAGACAGCCTTAGGGTGGAAACAGATGTTGCCTTTCATCCTGGCCAAGCTGAGTGAAATACGTCGCCTTTTGTTCTAACTGTTGATGCTATAGAACAATGGGCAGAGCATTCTCCTGGGTCTTGAAGGGCCTGTTCCTACATATCCTGGGAATCCCTATACAAGATGGGCCCCCTTAAGCCTTGGGTGCACCCTGCCTGGCTTTCCCCACTTACTGAAACAGCCTCTGGATCTCTAGGGTCTATCTACGTAGGAAGGGAAAACCCAACTTTCCCTGCTTATAGAGATGCACCCCCAGAGATCCTGGCTGATCTACTTCATTTGGCAATGTCCATTTCAAGCCTTAGTGATGATAACATGTATTTCCAGTTCAGAAGCATTGGGTGAATTTGGCTTTGTGTTTTGTAGACTTTATTTGTTGTATTTCCTCAATATTCAAGGCTGGTTTAGAGGAAAATATTATGATTGTTTAAACACTTTAAAGTTAGTGTACTGCTCTCCCCACCACAACCCTCCCTACTGTCCCTTTTTTCCCTTTCTGTAGGTACAAATAAATACACAACACAATGGCAGCTGTTAAAAAAGGTGCCAGGTACATAAATCAAATAGACAGGGCCTTGAGGGGGAGAAGGCCCCAAATGATAAATAATTACCAATTCTACAGAGGTTGATTACAGCAGAAGTAATGTCTGATTAAAACAAGATCACTATTAAGGCATAGCTGTAGGAATTTTAAAAATAGGTGGTGGGGGGGAGGGGATGGGTAGCTGGGAACAGGTTCACAAGCTAAGCAGAATCACAGTTCCATTTAAAGGCCTGATTTTTCTCCTGAATAAGCACAGGTGTGATATTGGGCAGTGGGACAAAAATGGTACAAGCAGAAGCTATTATTCCTACCTTAGAAAGCTGCAGCTGCCACTTCTCAGCCATGCCACAGGGTTGGGGCCTATTAGGGACAGAACTGGTGAAGAGGTGAGAGATCTGTGCTCACAATCTGGCAGATTTTCAAATGAAGTACACCTTTATCCTGTTCATTTTCTCTTCAGATATTCGAGTGCATCTACATGTGCAAATAATGTGGGATCATTTTACACTAAAGTAAACTACTCTAGAGTAAACTGTCCCGAGCACTTGTCTACATATGCAAGGAGGTGGAAAAAGATTTGGTGCTCCTAGCAGCAGACTGCTCCCGCTCCATATTGGCTCTGCACCAAACCCCTGCAGCAGCCTGGGGAAGCTTTAGGCTCTCCCTGAGTGTTAGCCCAGGGGTTGGCAAGGAGCATAGGGCCAGCAGACTGCTGCCTCCTGGCAGGGGCTGGGACATTTCTCCCTGACCCCAGGAGCTGCCTGCTGTCAAGGGGAGGGGGTTCTGACACTGGAACCCAGGCAAAAGCAATGTCCCCCTGTTCCGGCAGCAAGGAGTTCCTAGCCCTTGCTCTGCAATCGTTATCATGGGGCCCAGGATGGAAGATGCTTATCTAGCTACCCAGCTGACCAGAGCACATTTGTTCTTAGTCAGCCATCCACACATGCCATACTGTGCAGTAAGAAATCAAGAGTAAATTTGCTACTTGTATTTACAGGTAGTAAATTTACTTGTTATTAGAGCAAATTACTGTGCAGTAAATATCTGCATGTGTAGATGGTGATGCTTACTGCACAGTAATTATCTCTAATCTTGAGTAAAGCATCTTGTGTAGGTGCACCCAATGATAGGAAGAAGCAGGAGAGGCAATAAAGTACAGTGCTTGAAGAACTACAGGAGGAAGTGAATGGAGTCCCTGGAGATCCATATTTCCTTGTTCTTAACCGAAGGGTTCATTGAAATTGCAGCCTGGCTTAGAATCAAAGGCTGTCCAGGGTTTGCAACACTCATTTCTTCCTGCACCATAGAGGCAACAAGGAAAGTTGTACACAAAGATATCTATCTTTGGTGAGTTTATTCTTCCTCCTAAATGAAAGGTTTTGTGGGGACAACCAAATTTATTTGGAAAATATATTCTCAATAGAGATGGCCAACTTCGAGTTTGAGGAAAATGTAATCTCTGCATTCTTAATGCCCTGGGAGGGCAGGGAGCTCCCTTTTGACATCTGTAGCAAAATTCCCAGGGAGAAGTTATCTCTCTTGGTGAGCAAGAAGAAATGGTTGATTGGGTCAGGTCTCATTTGACTCCATTTGCATGTCAGTCCAGTTGTTCAGCTTTGGATCTGGAGGCAATAATATTCTTTTACCTTTTGTAGATAATGAGTTGACAAGGGTGCACAAGGTTATATAAGGCCCAACCTTATCTGCAGTCTGGAGCCCTTGATAAATCAGTGAAGTAGGGAAGAAGAGAAGGGCTTTGTCCAGGAATATTTTTCTTGTGGCAAGAAGTGTTTTGGGAGTGTAGTACTGATTCCTCACAGAAGGCTGAGGCAACAAGGGGATTTTTACGGCTGTTCAGCTGTAGCTGTAGTGTGCTGACCTCATTAGTGGACTCTGAGTACCTTCCCACCCAGCAACACAGCTGTAAGCACTTCATCTTGGATATGGGGTAGAGACCATGTTTCTTAGGTATGGGAGATGGACCTGCCTAAAATTCAGGCTCTTCACTCTGGATCACAAGCTGTGACTAAGGTATAATGAGGGTTACCATATGTCCGGGTTTTCCCAGACATGTCCTCTTTTTTGGACCGCTGTGCTGCATCCAGGCAGACTTTTTGAAAATGAGCAAGTGTCCAGATTTTCTGCTGTCCCAGGCCGACTGCTCCGAGCTGGGAGAAGCAGGCAAGGTGATTGGTTGTCAGGGGTCACGTGTTTCCCATGCAGGGTCAGGAGAAAGTGAGTGAGTAAGCAGCAGGGATGGTATGGGGTAGGGGTCTGCGGGTCTGCGGGTCAGGAGTGAGGGGCACCAGCACAGCTGGGGGCCAGGGCAGGGGGCTGCAAGTTGGGAATGAGGGCCATTGGTAGGGCTGGCAGGGAGGCAGAGGCTGTGGATCAGGAATGAGGGCCATGGGGGACAGGACTGATGACTGGGTTGGGTGTGTAGGGCACTGGCAGTGCCAGTGGGCTGAGAGTCAGGAATGAGGGGCACCGGCAGGGCTGGGGGGGGGGGGG
>NW_017729002.1:10074930-10076572 GCF_001723915.1 Gavialis gangeticus | reverse complement strand
CCCGGGGGGGGGGGGGGGGGGGGGGGCAAAGGGGCTGCAAATCAAGAATGAGGGGCAAAGGAGATGGGTGACTATGGGTTGGGTGTGCAGGTCACTGGTAGGGTGGGAGTCAATGGGTCCAAAGTGAGGGGAGCAGCAGGGCTGGTGGGGGCATGTGACTTATCAGTGAGGGGCAACAGAATGGACAGGGGCAGGGCATCACTGCCCTCCCCCCTCCATCATATTCCGTCCTATCCCCCATGACAGGTATCCTCTTTTTGGACCTGGAAATATGGTAACTCTAATATAACAGAAGAGGAAGGGAGGGCTAACTACCTTGTTAGACATTTTCAGCTGCAAGAGGACTGGGGTTAAGTCATATTGTTGAGACACGCTGGATTGGGAGTTCCAGCTGAAAGGGTTGATTTACTAATATGGTTTTCCCAAGCTATACTGTTTTTCCCCCTTCCCTGACCCCAGTAAGGTTCTCTTTCTTTTAAAACCTTGGACTACTTGTGAGTATTGATCACAGTGAGGCATCACACAATGTTATGCAGTTTTTCAGGTTTCTGGATGGGAGCTTGAGTTAAATGAGGTGGGTAATGAACCAAATCCTTTTTTTTATTACCAAAACAGCACCTGGCAGAAGGGCTACAATTTTTGTGGAGCTAAATCCTGCCATTTCCTGTTGGAGGTATATTGGTTGTTGTGGAAATGAGTAGCATAAACTGTGTTGGCAATTACAAACACTAATTTGGCTTGAAATAACCAGGAAAGGTTCATTCAGATTTGGGATTACACTACTGTGCTTCTAAAACAGAATAGCATACCCATCTGCATACTTGTAGCACACGTCTTAGTTAGGTGGTTTCACACATCCCCATTTATTTTGTAGTTTTGGGGAGCATGGAAGAATGGCAGTGGTCCCTGTGTCTTCTCTCCTTCATGCTCACATGCAGGACTGATTTTTTTGGTTCAGACCTCAAACCAAAAAAAATAGGGCTGTGCAAAATTTTGCCTGGCATTTTGTTTTGAAACTGTTTTGAGCTCGAAACTGCGAGATCAAAATGAAACAAAAGCCTTCAAAACAGCTTTGAAGTGAAACGAGGGAACTCAAGACCTTTTGGAACAGGCTTACTGGCTTCAGCACTGGTTCCAGCCGGCAGCACCCACCTCCTGTCATCTGGCAGGCAGATCGGAGGCTTCCCCATACCCCAGGGAGGGCTGCGGGGCCTGTGCCGGAGTCCTCCTGGGGCTGTGGGCCCCCAATCTGCCTGCCAGATGACAGACTAGTGCCAGGGAACAGACCATGCAAAGCTCCAGGAAGATTGGTGCTGCCGCTGGCCCCAGGGGGCAGCACCCAGCTCCTGTCACCCCACAGGCAGATCGGGGACACACACCACTGGGAGGACTCCGGCACAGCCCTTGCAGACTTCCTGGGGGTGCTGGCAGGCCCTCGATCTGCCTGCCAGCTGAAAGAATCCAGGTGCTACCACCTGGGGCCAGTGGCAGCCGAGCCGTCCCTGGTGGTGGGGGGCGTGAATCAGGGTGACTGCCACAGGCCCTGTGCTTTGGGAGACCCTGCAGATCCAGGTGGTGTGACCATGGCAACTCTGCACCACTGCTTGTGGTGGTGTCACATCTTGCTGCTCACTACCCCCCC
>NW_017729002.1:10063754-10069930 GCF_001723915.1 Gavialis gangeticus | reverse complement strand
CCCCCCCCCCCCCCCCCCTGCCACCGCCACTGGTGGCAGCAGTAGTGGCAGTGTCTTCTGTGCATCAAGGGCACACAGGATCAGGGTGGGAGCAAGTCCCCGCTGGCCCTGGGCAGCAGCGCCCAACTCCTGTCATCCGGGAGGCAGATCGGGGCCCACCAGCACCCCCAGGAGGGCTGCAAGGGCTGTGCCCAGTTGTGCATGCCCCCAATCTGCCTGCCACATGACAGGAGCCAGGTGCTGCTGCCTGCAGCCAGTGGCAGCACTGACCTTCCTGGAGCTGGGTGTGGGCTGTGCCCAGTGCCAGTCTGTCACCTGGCAGGCAGATCAGGGCCCCACAAACTCAGGAGGACTCTGGCACAGCTCCCACAGCTCTCCCAGGGGTGTGGGTGAGCCCCTGATCTTCCTCCCTGCTGCATTTTATGTTTCCCCATAATAACCTATGGGCAAAATATCGAAACAGCATTAAAACAGTTTCAACAGAATGAAATGGAACAGTGGTTTTGAAATGAAACAAAACGAAACTCGAAATGAAACACTGTTCCGTTGAATTGTGAAACGGAAGTTGAATCAAAATGGTTCTATTTTGCACAGCCGTACAAAAAAAATGGGGAAAATTGTTTTGGATGGAATGACTTAGTAGCAGAGCAGAGACTGAAATTCAGGTGCTTGTAACTTCCAGACTGACAATGAATTTTCTGGAAGATGCAGCAAAGCCTTCTTCTAATAAATTCCTATTAAACTGTCAGAATATTCCAGCAATTTTAAAATTGCCTCTTGATTTCAAAAGGCATGTTGCAATACAATATCTGAGGAAGCCACAAACATTACTTATACTAATTAGAACAGTGGGAATTCTTTGTTATATACTGCTTTCATCACCAAACGTGTTTTCAATTTTCAAAAAATTAGTGCATTTGCTCAAGTTACAGTTCCTATGGAGAATGATGAATTTTGACAGTCACCTCTAGCAGACTAGAAGGAAAGCAGCCTTTATCTTTGTCTTTTATGCTAATATGGAATGGAAGGCAGTCACAAATCCTATTTTCTTCCTTCACTACTGAGATGAACAGAATACAATGCTTATTGGTATAATGCAGAGCTCAAACATTACAGGACTTGCATGAGATGAACAACAGAGATGAACAACATATTCCAGAACATCTAAGAAGTATTACTAATCCCAAGAATTCAAAATTCATGAAATTAGCCCACCTCTCCCAATCTTTTTAATCAATGTTGAGCTCCTTTTTTGCTTCCTAATTCCTGAGTCTTTAGATGCACTTGCTTCAAATTTTCATGCATTTTTCTGTACCTATAATGCCTAGTGTGATACACTGTGACCTTGGGAATGCTTCTGAGAAGCACTCCCAGGAAACTTTCACACCTTTAAGGTCATCCTTCAGCTCCAAACCCCTCTTTGCCTTCTGCTCCTTGACCACTGCAAACCAACTGAGATGCTTCCTAACCTATGGCACCTCAGCTATCTCTTTCTCACTGTAGACTGAATCAGCTATTAGCAGGGGGGATACTGCTAATTTCACCATTGTCCAGTCACAAGCTCAGAAAAAATGGATCCCCCTGCTGGAAGAGAGGCCTGCCTGTATGGGTAGGTGCTGTGAGTTAATGCTGACAATCGTGAGTTCAGTAGATAACAAAAGGATTTATTATAAAAACAGGAGCGATCATAAGAAGTCAGGTAATCATATGCTGAGGTACAGACTGAGATAAAACAATAAACAAACAAAAGGAAATATCAAACAGTAACCTGTTCTTACTCTACACCATAAACCCAAGGCTGCAGTTCCTATTCAACACAACAAGTTAGAAAGCAGCATCTGCCTCTGACCTTTCCACTATGCCCCCCCTAAAATTTCTGCTACAAGGTTATTTAACTTCTCTCCTAGCTGGGGTCCAACAGCCTTCCACGCACCCAGGAAGCACCCACTGGATTTTCAGGGAACCCAATTAGCTACTTGCAGACATTAAAAACAAAAAAAAGGCAAAAAAGCACTGATTTAAACTCAACACACCCCTGCACCAAGCCCAATACATGCCCAAAAGAGGCATTGCATTAGATGAACGTGGCTCACCCAGCATCTGTATAGATCAGGCACTTTAGTGGGGGAAGGGGGATCGGTTCTTTTATCTAATAACTGATTGAATCAGCTTTAGCTAAAAGCACCAAAAAGCCCCACCAAAGCTTTTGATCTATACAGATGCTGTGGAGCCAGGTTAAAGTAACATGCTGTTTCTTTTGATAAAGCGCATTTTGGGGGGGATTTTTAATGTCTGCAAGCAACCATTATGCATATAACTTCCTCCCCCCACCCCACCCCACCCCACCAAAAAAAGAGATGCACGTTTACCAAACTAAAAGGTTTTTTTCCTGATATAATTAAAATCAGGAGAATATGTGCATCCTTGCAGACATAAAGGATACTAATCCAATATCCCTAAGTTGTTGTCGAACTTCATTTCCTCCACTGTAAGAAATGTTCTTCCAGTTCTTAGGTGCTATACATGTTAGGGTGTCTCCTTTTAAAATGTAAATATGCCACTGTCTGGAAAGGCTTATTCATATCTAAGCACACTCCTGTCAGATGCTAATTCTAAGCAATTACTGTTCTTCAGCCATTTAGGCTAGAGTCTCTCCCAGGTGCCAAAGAAACTCATAATTTATCACCTGAAAGTCATTATCATATTGTGCAATCCTAGCCCCATTATAACATATAAGTAATATATTTTATATCAAATACCACAATGTGTATAAATGTAAGGGAAATAAATCTAAATATAGTTTGAAGTTACCTATCTGTAGAGACTACACATGCCATATCAGTAAAATATACTCAAGAAAACATGCATGATTACCACCCCCCAGACCATAGGGAATGGGTTCGTGACAGCTAGAAATCAGCTCTTTTTCTTTTTACATTAGAGCTACGGATTTTCATTCAGTTTCTTGCACAAAAACCTCCCCAAAATCATGACGTTTATAACAGAGTCATAACAGAGTCAACTTTGTTATGACAGGTTGGAGATTAGTCATTGTATAGGTTGGCTTCTTTTCAGTGACAAGATCCCACAGATTCCATCTAAGCTACTAAGAGTTTAAGAACAGATTTGCCCAATCTGTATGCAAGTGAACAAGGAAGAACAAGAGAAGTAAAAAGAAAGTCAACCTCTTCTTAAGTTGTTTCCTTTGTCCCCAGAGGGCAGAAACAGACTCTGAGGAACAGACACTAAGGCCGCTTGTACACATGACACCATTATCATGTACACATGATGAAAAAGTCACTTTGTATGGCTTAATGGCATCATGGTGTACACATGCAGGAGTTTTGGAGGGTTTAAATGAGTTTGCATCATTGCAAACTAAATTACATCCTGATATAATTTAGTTTGCAACAGTGTGTTGCAGCTATTAGTCAGCTCACCCCTCCCCCCCCAGCTATGGGAAAGGTGAGCAGGCTCCACAGAAAAAAGAATTGGGCCCCTCACCTGATGAAGGCACCTACTGAAGACAGAAAGGGTGAAGGATCCAATCCCATTTTTTTTTCTGGCACAGCCTGCCTGTATCTCCCACAGCCAAGGGATGAGCTCCCGACAGGCCGCATGGTCCCTGAGCTGTGGGGGACCTTGGTCCTTCCCTCCATGGCAACAGCACCATGAGGGTCACCCAGGCAGGCTGCTGGCAAGCTGGGTGCTGCCCCAGTTCAGGGTCAGGGAAGAGTTGGATCTGGCCAGGTGCTGCCTCTGAGCTGGGGCAGTACCCGGCTCACTAGCAACCTACCCAGGTGGCCCCAGAGTGGGTTCCACCACCATGGAGGGATTGACTGGGGCCCCCTGAAACTCAGGGGCTATTCAGCCTGCCAGCAGCTCACTCCCATCCATAGGCAGGCTCCACCAAAAAAAAATAAAAAGGATCAGGTCCCTCACCATAACAGTGATGGAAACCCCTACACTGAAGTGGTGTTTTCAATTAAAAGCCCACCATTTCAATTTAGGGAGAATAGAATGCCATCATAAGTACTAAACCCCCCTCACATATACAAACATCCTAAGGTAGTGCTTATTAGGGCTGTGCGGAGCTTCAGTAGCTGATTTGATTTCGAGAAGATTCTTCCCGATTCAAAGGCAGAATCTCTGAATATGAACTGAATAGGGAGACCAAGCAATGAGTTTTCTGCTGCTAGTAGGAGCAAGGAGGTGGGAGCACCTGCACTACCTTCACTAACACCAGCAATAGCCACTAGCAGCAAAATTACAGTCTCCTTCACTCCAATTTCATCTCCCAGTATGAGCATCCCACTGCCAAAAGAGAAACTGAATCTGGAAGCAAAGGAGCTGAGTGCCATAACTAAGGAAATTCTGGAGAAGGAGGGGGAATCTGAGTTTGTGCTTCACATTCCTCAAAGTTCCCCTACAGGCAGGTATCTTCTGGAAGGCACTTCAGAGGAGGTTGTGGGGGCAGGCGGCTCAGCTCCTCCTGTTGTTGTGCCTTTGCCTGGTGAAGAGGGGGATAAGGCAGGATCCCCACCCCCAACCCAGAAGTGGGTGGGTAATGTAGTGTGGGATCATTTTGAGGTGGCAGATGATCCCAGGTATGCTACCTGCCAGCACTACTGAAAGCAGATCAGCTGCGGGAAGGATGAGAAACTCTTTACCACCACAGCAATGCTGCTGTATCTCAGGAGGCAGCATCCCCTTGCCCTTGTTCCTCCTCAGACTGGCACCAGTGGGAGCATGCCCAAAAAGAAGTACCCCTCTCACTCCAAAGCCCCTGTTCCCCCCAAGCAGAAGCAGGCCACTCTGAACCAGTGGGGAAAATGTGGAGACAAAAGGGGGCATGTTCCCAAGGTGAGCGAGGTCACCCAAAGCATTGGAGAGATGCATGCTCTGGATGGCCAGCCCTTCTCCTTTGTTGAGCATCCAAGGTTCAGGCAATTTGTGGCACTCGTGTCCCCATTTTACCAAGTCTGAGCACCACATTTAGCAGGATGGTGGTGCTCTCCCTGTATGAGGCATGCAGGGAGTACTTGAGGGAGGAGCTGCAGAAGGCAGGGCCACAGGTAGCTTTGCACTTCAGCTCAGACATCTGGAACAGCCAGGGTGGAGATCATGCCTACCTCTCCCTCACAGGGCACTGGTGTGATCAGTAGGGCATCAGTGGGCTCTCCTTCAAGCCAAGGTGCCAGATAAGTCCCACACAGCAGGGAAGATCATGGTGGCCATGAACCACATGGTGCAGGGGTGGCTTGCTGGGTAAGGCGAGCTCACCCACTGGTTCTTAGTCACCAACAATGAGGCCCATATGGTCAAAGCGGTGCATGATGCCAACTTTATTGGCATCTGCTGTGTGGCACACAAGTTCCACCTCATAGTCAGGGACACCTTGGAGAGGGACAGGACTCCTGGTGACAGCACTGTCACTACCACTACCAGTCAGCTTATTTCAAAACGCAGGAAGGTGGCAGGCTATATCCATTGGAGCATCAAGGGGGGCAAGCTGCTGCAGGACAAACAGGCAAACCTGTGCATCCTGCAGCACAAAATCATGCAGGATGTGGAGACTCAGTGGAACTCCACATACCTCATGGTTGAAAGGCTGGTTGAGCAATAGAAGGCCATCCAAGAGATGGGCTTCCTCAGGAAAATTGGGATCAGTGATCCCCTTAACAAAACAGAGTGGGATCCCATGTCCCAGATCTTGGTGGTCCTCAGGCTGTTGCCCTGTGGGTTCAGGCCAGCTCTCAGGGTCTCAATATTGTGCTGCTAGACAGGACTGTGTGACTCAATTGCACCAATTCAAGCACATACACTATAAACCCCAAAAGTTAGACACAGATCACTAATTCATATATCATACACACAATGACATATATATACATATATATATACACACACACACACTCACCAGTTCATACACATACAACCCACCTACACATACACACAGGTAAGTTCCTAACTTAGATGGTACAGTGTGTATGTGTGTGCTTGGGGTACCTGAGATACTTGGGGGAAGGTTCAGGTGACCGAGAGAGACTTAAAGTGTAGGGAGTGAAAATTGCCAGAACCAGGATTAGAACCAGTGGACTACAGAGAAGCTGGCTGAGGAACTGAGGCTTCGGTTTACTTAAGGTAGACTGGGGCTGGAAACTGAGGCAGACAGC
>NW_017729002.1:10041594-10058754 GCF_001723915.1 Gavialis gangeticus | reverse complement strand
GGGGGGTTGCTGGCAGGGCCTCTGGGTGGATAAGTGGTATAGCATGATGCTGGTCCAGATGGAGAGGGCGTCCCAAAGAGTTAGTCTTCACTACCCATTTTTATGGGAAAGACTACCTCTGATCTCCTATGGGGAGGGCCTGTCCAGAGGGTTCGACGTGTTCTTACTGAGCATGTGCAGCCTTGGCACAATGGTGGTTTGCCTCATTTTTTTGTTTCTTGAATGCTGAGAGTGGTTCCAAGGGCTGGGTCGTTGGTCCAGGTATTGGTGTTGATGGTTCGGTCATTCAGAGAGAGCTATTTTAGATGTACTGCCATTGTCTCTCAAGCTCCCTCATTCATCCCCATTCATTCAGGAACCAAGTTACGTAGGTGGAGTAGGTGTGAGTCGTGGGTTACACAACTGGGCCTGGGGACAGGATGGAGACTTGACAAACAACATGGAAACTCAACATGACTTATGCTAACTTATATGGAAACTTGACATGATTTATGCTAACTTACATATGTAGGCCTAAATCATATAGTACCATTAAAACAGTAATAAAGAACAGTAAAAATCAATATAAACATAATAATTATACAATATAAAGAAGGAGAAAAAACAAAACAAATATAACTTCCTACCAAAATAAAATGCTGGAGCTTATCCTATGTCTTAGCTCACTTACCTATAGGAAATAGAGAGGGAAAGAAAAAGTCAGAAATGGTTGGGGAAGGGGAGGGAATGCATTTTAAAAGAAAAGAAAAAGAAAAACTGGGGGTTTTGCTACAAGGATGTTCCTCAAGGCCACTGAGAGCCTTAGTCCTGGTGATGCCATCCTTAGCCAAGTGATCCCCACAGTGAAGGAGCTTAAGAGATGTTCCAGGGGATCAGTGTTCCTGGCTGAGACACACCTCTTTCACCAGAGGTTCAGGCAGTGGTGAAGTGGTTGAAGGAGGACATCAAGAAATGGATGGATCTTTTGCTTTCTAGTACGGTCCATGTGCTGGTGGACATGTGTGACCTGAGGGTGAAGGGGAGCATCTGAGGCAGCAAAACCCTTGATCACTGCATAGAAGTGCTGATGAATCGAGTGAGGGAGGCAGAAGAGCAGAGGCAGAGGGACATGGAAGAGGGGGATTCATTTTCCCATGTCAACCCTCCAAGCAACAGCCAATCTCTTCCACTACAACTGCTGCCAATTTGGATCAAGGGCATGGCTTCACTGTTGGGATCCAAAGGCACCAGAACCCATCATCTGGAAAGTATCACAGAGGCTTCAGTGGCTATCTGTCTTGCCAAGGACATGGAGCCGCTACACTGTGACCCCTTGGCTTACTGGGCAACCTTCAGCCAGGTGTGGTAGGATCTGGCCACCTTTGTCTGGGAACATCTGTCCTGTCCACCGACCAGTGTTCCAAGTGAAAGGGTGTTCATCATTGCTGGTGAGGTTGTGATACCCCACCGCACCTCCTTGGATCTTGATTTTACCTGCTACATCCCCCTTCTTCCCCTCCCCCCTCCCAGCCCATCCCTCACCTCCTGACACCTCAATTTATGTTTTCACTGACTGGCTTTCTTGCATGCAGACCAGCCTCTGGCTTTTTTACTATTCATTCCACCCGGGAAGACCACACACACCAACTGCAGATGCTTCCTCAGCCTGATGAAGGGTTTTTAAACCTAAAGCTTGCTAAGATATATTTCTTCAACTATTCAGTTGGTCTAATAAAGGATATTAGATTGACCCAAAGAACCTTGTCTGCTTATGTCCTTAGACCAATATGGCTACAACTTACACCCCTTAACACACACAAGTGATACAAGTTTTGCTTTCAACAGTTTGAGGGGTATGTTCAGAGGAACCCCTGCACCTATGTCCTGGAAACTTGGCAGGCTTCATGCCCTTAGAAGGGGCTGCGATTCCTGCTGTTTTCATTCAAATCTGCGAAAAAATGACAAAGTTATATGTATTTTTATGATTCCCCATCACGGCTGAATCTCTGAATTGGTGCCCAAAGTCCAAATCTGATTCGGCTGCATAGAATCAGGACAGTGACTCAAATCACCAATCAAATCACTGTCCCTCTGAATCAGCTGAATCCGAATCCGAATGAAATACGTGCCACTTCACACAGGCCTAGTGCTTATGTATCTATATAAACATCATATGCCTGGGCTGAAAAGCATGCATCTCCACTCTGCCTATATACCAGTTCAGGTGGGGAAAAGCGTTCTCTTTCATGTGCTTACTGTTTCTTCTTAATACAGTAAATATGTTTGTATAATTGTTCACTTTTAGTTTAGGCTCTCATTCAGCTAAACAGTCACTTACACCTGTATGCCGCAAAGCACTAACACATACTAAGTGCCATGGAACTTAAGCATCTGTTCTTTAAGTTAAATAGGCACGGAAGTGCATTGCTAAATTAGGTTCTTTAGGCCGATAAGAATTTTGTTACTAGATATTTAGAAAATACTTTTTCCACTGAGAAAAAAAATGTTTTCCTTGACATTTTCAGGAGTGTCATTGATTTAAATTTTTCAGGGAAAACTGAAAAGGTTTCCATTGTTAGATAAAGAATTTAAAGAACTGAAGGAAACAGGTGTTTTTAGTGACAATTTTTGTTTGTGGACAACCCAATCTGCCATAATAAAAGGTTTGGCAAAAAAACTTAGTCCAACTAATGACACCAAGAGAGAGGCAATGATACCAAGTGCTGAGTGCCTAAACTCCCATTGTGAGTTAAAAGTTCTCAAAACCCCTGAGAGTCAGGCCCGTGTTGAATTATAATGAACATCTTGGACCTCTGTTCAGGTAATTTTTCCACATTACCTTTCTTTCAGTTTAACTGAATGAATATATTATAGGAACTTGTCAATTTTGTCTTCAGAAAAAGATTTTAAGAGAAGAATTTATTAAGAGTATCATCTCATAGGTTTGAAATTAAATCTGTTTAATCTAAAACCACTACATTACTGTTTAACAAGCTGATCTTGTAAGCTAGTAAATTATTGCTTAGAAGCATTTGAAAAGTCATATTTATGTTACAGCAAAGAGGTTTACCTTTCATGCAGTATATTTTAACTGTCCTCTGAAAAATTACATTAATGGATGTTCATGTGATACAATGCATGTTTCACAGATAACATCTTGTTTATGTCAGGTAGTGTTGTGTAAAGAATTATAGGTAATGTTTTTAAACCATAAATCCCTGACATTAAAAAGCATTGTGGTGTTTGTGTGATTTGATCAGGGAATTTAGTACAGAGCCAACTCCATAAGAGATATTTCAAAGCAGAAAATGGAGTATGCTGATTAGTATAGATAGGAGAGATGGTATAGAATTACAGGGTGAGGTAACTCACAAACCAGTGTGAAGAGCTGTTCCTATTGATAGCAGTTGATGTGTCAGTACTAGGCATATTTAGCAAAATGATGCATGTTCCAGGATTAAAATACAGAGCTGTTAAGTATTAGTTTGTGGACAAGTAGGCCAGGTCCACAGGAGAAGAGGTGTGCCTTTGCAGCAGCACAAATAGTAGTGGCACAAATTTGTGCCTCTGCTTTGTGCTGCAGCGCATGCCCCTGCCCGTGTGCTTTGCAGAGGGACAGTGTCCTGCTGCTCCATGTGCTGCAAGGGAGGGCTGGTTTGGGCACAGGATGTCTCAGCAGGGGCTAGCCAGCCCCAACACTGAGGCACTCGGTTCTCTGGCCAGACAGTGAGTGGCACATGGAGTCGGGGAGCAGGCAGCCCAGAGCACTGTGGAGATGGCTGGGGTGCAGCGTGCCTTGAGACAGAGGAACAGACAGCCTTGGGTTGGCTGCTCCCCCATCTCTTTGTGCCTCAGCACAGGGGCTCCACTATGGACCCCTCACACTGAGACACATGGAGCCCCAGACACCCATGGCACAGCTGCCTGGGGCGCAGTGTGCCTCAGCACAGGGGAGTAGGTAGCCCAGGGCTGCCTGCTCCTCTGTCTCCGTGTGCTTCAGCGTGGGGGCTCCACCACTCCATGTGCTGGGGGAGGGAGGGCCAGCTGCAGCACAAGGTGCCTCAGTGCGGGGTTAGCTGGCAGGCAGCCCCAGTACTGAGGCACCCTGTGCCCCCACCAGCTGGGGAGCAGCACATGAAGATAAGGAAGCAGGCAGCTCAGGGTGTCCACAACCATTCCCCAGCTGGCTGGGGCACAGTGTGCCTCCAGACAAGGGAGAAAACAGCCCTGGGCTTGCTGTTCCCCTGTCTCAAGGCACACTGTACTGTAGCAAGCTTCTCTGCAGCTGCCTGGAATACAGTGTGCTTCAGTGTGGGGGCTCCATGTGCCTTACTGCAGGGGATCCACAGTGGAGTCACTGGGCCATAAAGAGACAGGGGAGCAGGACATGGGCTGCATGCTTCCCATACTAGAGGCATCCTATGCCCCAGCCAGGGAGCAGCTGGCTGGGACTCAGGGCACCTCAGCATGGGGGCTCTGCAGCACGTGGAGATGGGGGGAGCAGGCAGCCTGTCTCTGCATTTGTCCTGGCTCACTCCACCTTGGCATGGTTCGTGCCACTTTTTTTCAGGGTTTGTTTTTGGGGTTTTTTGGGGGGTAAGGGTTGTTACTGGAAAAACTCAATAGTAAATTTTGCCCTGGCACTGCAAATTAGCAGCGATGCGCTCTGATTAACAAGTCACTCATGTGGTTTCCAGCACAACAAACCACATGTGCCTGCACGTCTGAATCCAGCCATAGTGGCTGTTTCTTGGTGAAGTAATATTAAGTTTTAGGGTGTCTACTGGGGAGTTTGTTGTTATATTTTCTGAGTTGTTTGTCTGTTGTTGCAAGCCACCTGTCTGGATAAAGCAGGATATAAATCTAAATAGTAAGAACAGCAGCAATGATAACGATAATGTGGCAATTTATATATGCATGTTTTTGTGTCTTGATTTATAGGATCATTGGGATGAGTGCATTAACATAACCTATAAAATATTTAACATAATCTCTGGACTATGAACTGCAGCCTGGAAATATGGACAACTCCCAGAAAGCCAAAATCTATTGTCTAAATTGTTTGTCAGTACTTCTGAGTCAAAAGTACAACGGGAAATGAAATCTTTCTGATATGTTTACTGAGATGGCCTCAGTCTGCCATTATCAGCCTGTTCTTCATCTTCTCGCTCGCTATCTCTTTCTCTTGCTCTCTTTTTGTTACACTACTGTAATTGTAAATCAGGACTACTCCACTGAAGACAGTAGAAACATTAATGGTGGACGTGGGAATTGAATCAGGCTACACTTCTTACATGTTGGTCATCATTATAGTTTTGATGGACTTTTAACCAAAGGCTACAAAGTTTAAAAGCTTAAATTAATTTGTGAAGGAGATGTCCTAAAAGAAATCTACTGATTCTCTCATCGGTTTTGTATAGCTCCATGAATATAGCTTTGGTTCATACTTTCCAAACTCCTGTAGAATCCTGTAAAGATATTCCATCAAAAGCAATACAGATATTTTAACTGTTCATATTTTATTGATACCTTGGAATCTCAAGCTTTTTCTTATTTCTTTCATATATCTTTATAAAGACAGAGCTATTCATAATTCCCAGACTATTAACAAGACCAATCACCAAGTTACTAAGACATAGCTAAGAGAATTTTGCCATATTTTGAATCCTCCAGGCTCCAAGAAGCTTTTATTTGTGATTTGAATTTAAAGTTTATCACATTTCACAGCAAGACTGTCAATGCATCCTCATGCTTCACTGCAATGACCTCTTCTTTATGTGAAATCATTGCCATAAAGCAAGGGGACACCAGGAAAGGACTCCACTGGGGAAAAAGTAGTAAAACAAAGTGAACAGGAAAAATCTGGATACAGAGCTGAATCTTGTGGCTCTGAAATTAAACAAAAACTTGGAGAACCTCTAAAATGATTTATTGTAAAGAAGAGAAGCAGTAAGAACCACAATTTTAAACTGCAAAACAGTTATTAACCAATAATTTTTAAGTGTTTGTAGAAAGCAATAAACTCTCTTACATTAATTCAATAAACCTGCCTATGTATGGACATAAGATGTTTGTAAAATCATTGTACAGAATGAAATTAAAGGCAATGCATGATATTTTCTGGTCTATATAAAAAAAATCCTTGCAAACCCTTGTCTTTTTTAGATAGTCAGTGGCCACGTACAGATATTGCACTTCTACTGGGAGAGTCCCTGCTCGCCTAGTAGAAATTAGAAACATACAATGTTCATTCAGTTTCTTACAGAGGAAACATGCCGCCTCTGGGACAAAGATGGAAGAACCCCTTGTTAGAGAGTTTCCCTCACAAACACAGTCACTTGTATGACTCTGTTTGACTCCTCCCTGATCCAAAGGAGTTGAGCAGCAGCTTTCCCTGTGCTTTCTTCCGACAAAGGGCACCCCAGTCTAGTGCAGGAGTGCGAGGCATTGCTTCACTGCTCCCTGCCCATTCTGAAGACTGGGGTGCACCTTGTCTGAGGAATGGGCTGGGGAGGGGCAATGCCCCACTGCTGCGTTCCCCTCCCCGCCTGGTGCAGGGCTGTGGGTGCACAACTCTGCAAGTGCTGCAGGGGTCAGAGAAGGGAACTGATCAACTTCCCGCTGCATAGCAAGTTCAAAGCTGGCACCCACAGCCTTATGCAGCTGTGGTCACCAGGTTTAACAGTGCAGTGATGGAGGAAGCCTATGAGTTTCCTCCCCTACACCACCCTACATGGCAATGGCAGGGCTCTGGAGGGGAGAACCTGATCTGCTTCTCCCATGCAGCACTTGCAGAGTCATGCTTCCAGGGGCACTCCCTAACCTGGGGAATGGGTGGAGGACATAGTCCTGCTGCCTTACTCCCACCTTTTCTTATCTATGAGAGAAGAGTGAACCAGAGGGGAAGGGTTCCTCACCCATTCTCCAGACCAGGGCATCTCTGGTCTAGGGAGGTGCAGGGACTCTTTGCCTGCCACTCTACTTCCCTCCGGGAATGGGAAGAGTGGAGAAACCACTGCTCCCTACACCTTCCCAAGACCAGAATCACCCTAATTTGAGAAGGCATGGAGAACAGGGAAGGGAGTGGTACCAGAAGGAACACCTGGAAATGTCTCCACCGTGAGAAATGAACACCTATTCATAGCTTTCCCCCTCTTCTTTGGTGAAGTTATTTTTCATTCAGCTATGTCTAACTTTTAGGAAATTTTGCTTAAAATTTAGCTTACCATTATTGGAAAAAGTTCCTATGCCATATATAGGCATTTTGGACACTTGCTTATGAAAACCCAAGATGAGACCTCCAACGTGACAAATTTTCAGTAAGCCCTCAAAGAATCTGTCCTTTCCAAACCTACCTGTATTTTCTTTTTGAAGTAGATGTAAAATGTATATATGCCTTCAAACACATTAACATTAAAGCTGTCCCTACACACACATTTAAATGTACACTGTATAGTTTTCAACAGTTATCACAGTCACCTATAAAAGTAAAACTTTTCCATGTAGCTTAATCTATGTTTTTTTCAGACACTCAATTTGTTCACTCCTAAATAGTAAAAAAAAATAGTGTCATGACAGAGCAGAGAAGTGGAAGATGTTATTAAAATGGAAAAAGGGCCAACTATCAGAGAACATGTGTGTGAAGGGAAAGCCGGGAGGTAAGGGTCATAATGGAAGATAACTCATGAATTTTGAAGTTAGACTTTAATATGACAGTAAATATGTTTTGTTGCTTATAACATATCACCTCTTGCTTTTTTTTCATGCATGCTCTTATAACCTTCATCACTCAGAGAGAAAAAAATAAGTGCAGGATGGACAATAGGGGAAGCTTTTGAGATTAATTTTTCTAATAAATAAATAACATAAAATACAGCCCCCACACACATCTTTTTTTCAGTAGTAATCAGAACCTCAACCTTGCTGAACTGTAGTTCCAATTTTCCCATTCAAACATTGATCAAACAATGTTGACAAGACCTATTCTTCTTAGTCAAATATTTCACTTGTTCTGGATTCCTGTAGGTAACTGGGAAGCTGTGTTTTTTCTTAAGGCATCTGTAGGTTGTATATTTGTGTGCAAACTCTGTCCAGATTCCTTTAGGGAAGGTTTTTGAGCATGTGTGACCCTCAAAAATGTCTGGAAGTTTGATTTGGTTCAGAAACTGTGGACTATTCACATGTTAAGACAAATAATATCAAGCAACTTTTAGTTTAGAAACAAGTCTAAAAATGTCTCCACATGCTGCTGCTGATATTTTTAGTTCTTCCTTTTCTAGATGGATTGTATTTCTAAGTATATTGCCATGATAATAGAATCTGTTCATGTTTCCGTGTTATCATTTGCAGTCTTGAGAAATGTGACATGTGAAGATAATAAAGTATCATTTGCGAAAAAGGTTAACCAATATTTTAATCAAACATCAGAAGATTTTTGTACTTGAGTTCAGTTTAAGAATTCAACATGGATTTTATTTTAAATTTATCCAAAGTTTGTTGCCTATCCCTAATGCCCTATGCGGCTAATGCCCCTTAAACGCTGACATTTAGGGTCACAGGGCATCCCGGGTGCAGGCTCCTGGTGGCTACAGTGAGGGAGAGGGGGGAGCTCTGACAGTTGCAGCCTGGCATGTGGATCACTGCCCAGCATGGCAGGCAAGTCTCAGTCTGAAGGAGAAGGAGAGGAGGGGACAGATTGAGGCCCCCACAGCGATGGGATGGAGGGAGTGGGGCAGAGGCAGTGGAAGAGGCTGGGGTGAATGGGGCCCTGGGGTGGGTTGTGGGATGGTCGGAGCCCAGGTGGCTCATCCAGAGGTGCGGGGGGCTCCCACCACTGCATGCACCCTGGGGGAGGTATGGTGGGGCATGTGCCCCCTGGATTTTTGT
Source organism: Gavialis gangeticus (assembly GCF_001723915.1). Lineage (NCBI taxonomy): Eukaryota > Metazoa > Chordata > Crocodylia > Gavialidae > Gavialis > Gavialis gangeticus. The sequence continues at coordinate 10,049,889 of NW_017729002.1, read as the reverse complement.
GTGGGGTAGAGAAGGGCTGCAACTGTGGGCTGGGGCTCTGGCCCTGTTGCACTTGCTGCTGCTGTGGGAGCTACGCAACACCACGTGCCTGCTGCCACAGGCAGGTAACGCAATGCAGCCCAGGGGCAGCAGGCACATGGAGTCGGGCAGCTCCTAAGGCAGCAGCAGTGGCACACAGAGCCCAGCACACAGCAGGCAGCTTGCCTTTTCCCTGCAAATAAATCTGGGGAGCACATGTCCCCCGTGCCTCCCCAGGGATGGGCACAGTGGTGGGAGCCCCCCCACACGCCAAGATGAGCTGCCCAGGGCTCCAATTATTCCACAACCTGCCCCAGCCCGAGGGCCCATTCATCCCAGCCCCTGCCCCTGCCTCTGCCCTACTCCCTCCCTCACTGTGGGAGCCTTGATCTGCGCCCCCACCCATTCCTTCTCCTCCCACCCCTTCCCCTCCACAGACTTACCTGTGAGGGGGAAGTGCACATGCATGCTCAGCCCCCCAAAATAATATTTTCTGCCTTCTCCTATGGTATGCTGGCTACAGATTTTCAAAGCTTTTGATCCCACTTGCTCTACTACAAAACTGACATTTCCCAAGACAGTTTTTAAAAACGAAGTGTAGATTTTTTTGGCATGTAAGTTTAAAGTGCATCTTTATTTTAAAAACAGGAGTTTGTGGTTTTGACATATACAGACAGGATATCGCAATGGAGGTGAGAACCATTGTTCCTGAGATTAACTGAAGAATTCCAATTCCTTCCTCTATCAGGACTTCTCATGAAAACACTTGGTTACATTAGCACCTGTCATTTCCCTAAGTCAGTAAAAATGAAAATTATTTTTCTATCTTTAGAAACAAAGCCTGTTGATGCCAAAGGAAGTGTAGGCAATAATAAAAGGCAAAGAAAAAACATGTGCAGGGTCCAGATCCTTGTTATTTGTTTCCCTGTCATTTGTTATACTGCTTGATGAACAGGTCCATGAAACTGTCAGGCAAAAATGCAGTGTAAGCAGGTATAGTTCTAGTCTTGGTTGGAACAGAATATATGCACGCTGTAGATAGTTCAAATGTGCTCCCTTCCTGAGGGTTTACTTTATAGTGATTCACATAACACCACCAAATATAAATTTTAGCTTAAGCTTTTGTCCCCAAGCTTGGCTGTTCTTGTGTTTTTCCCCCTGCAAGATCTCTCTGTCTCAGAGGCTAGTTCCCACTGTTCAGAAAAATACTGCCCCTCTTCTTGTTGGATGGCATTACAATGGAAAATCTGCTTTTTTGATTCAGCACTAATTACCCTGCACCTTCCTACACAGGATTAAGGCGCATGTATTTAGGATGACTCAAAAGGCCCTTCATGCTATCTGTCATCCTGTTATAGGCTACTAAAGCCAGAGAAATGACCTGTAAAAATGAATCTGAAATTCTATACATTCTTAGTTTTGAAGTGTAAAGATGTTTGTTTGATTTTTTTTTCCTTCCTTACAAACTTCAGCTGGGGTGTAAAAGTTGACCTGGGTTATTTCTGTCTTTTGTATCCACTCCAGAATATCTCCAAACTTTGGCTCCAAACTTTGTTCCTTAGTCAGTTATAACTGTTCTACACTGTGATTAACCATTTTAATGATGAGAATAGATTCTGAATTGCTCGTCCGTAGTTACATAGGGTCTACTCAGCTAAGGACCTACAAACAATTTTTGTTATTAAATAAGGAACTTTACATAGAAATCAGGCAGACTATATCTGCTTTGGTCACTGTAGGGAGTCAATGCCTGAACAAGATTACAAGATATGCAATACGAGTGATCAATAAAGATTAAAATGCATGTACAAAGATTCAAGTTCCATTCTTATTTTCTCCTTTACAATAGAGCTGGCCAACCCACAGCACATGTGCCACATGTGGTACACAGCAGATCAGGGAAGGAGCAAGGAGCAGAGAGCAAACCACCAGGTTGGACAGGGAAGGGGATTGCAGTGGTACTTGGGAAGGATGTGGGACTTTTAGCACACCTGCCAAAAAAGTTGGCCCCCATTGCTTTACAGATTCCCAAAGTGTTTTAAAGCAGAAGCACCTGCTACATTAACTCAGCTCTCTGTAATGGATTAGTCCCTTTGTTGCATAATTTAACTTATTCATCTGCTTTCAATGTTACTACAGTGGTGAAAATGAAATTGAGGCATGATGCAGAATGTTTGCATTTACTGCTAAAACTAAGTGACCTTTATGTAAGGCTGACTGAACACTCTTGATTGATGACAGTTCATAATTCTCACTTCTAAATAGGTAGAGCCACTCTAACGAATACAGATGCATTATTGCATAACAATTTAAACCCAAATCAAACTGCTGTATTTTAATACTTAGGAGGTGTCTGTGATGTGGGGCGAGGGAGAGGGGGGTGAAAAAGCGAGGGGAGAGTCCTTGTTTAGAGTTCAAGGATAAGAAAGGTTTGCCAGAAAACTCTCTCACTATATCATATTTATTGTGTTCTCATGCTTTGCTGCAAATGTCAGAGCACCAGAGTTGCATGGAAAGTGAAGCTTAGCTTATAAAAGACTTCACCTCTAATTTTTTTTTTCTTGCAGACCATACTTAATCATTCCAACAAATACCTAATTGTGTCATGGTTTCTGTCTCTGCATCTTTCATCTTTGCAATGATGATATTACCTGATCAAAAAAAGTCTTGTGTTACAAACTGCTTTATTCTATATTTGAAAAAGTTTTTCAGAGACATTTTTCTTATGCCCTGCTGTGGAAATTTTTAGAGTATTTTCTATGTTGTGTTTTCATTATGAATTCATTTGACATTCACTGTTCTTTAGCATTGATCAAAATGAACTTCTGCAGTATTTATGGGAAATAGAATAGTTTCACAGGTAGTTTCTAGCAATTTTTAAAGCATTAAATATAATGAATTAGGTTTTTTTAGAAATGGATTGTTGTCCCATTCCATCCAATTTATCTGTATGTGAATTTGTACTGTAGGTCCTCTCACATGAAATAAAGTCCATTAAAATAACTGACACGTGTTTTCTCTCTGTCTCCTGAATACACATTATATAGAAAGAGAAACAACAGTTGGTAAGAATCTTTCTCGTTTTACCTTTGTTAAATATTCACCTTGTGTGGAGATTAGTCTACATACTTCTAAGCTGTTTTCTTTAAAATAAGAACTTGGAGGATAAAAAGCAGTTAAAACCTTTAAGCAATTAAATATTGCAAACACCCTTCCAAGAAGATGGGACAGTGAACAAACAGTTCAGATACCTTGAGATTATTTTGTAGAAAGGAATCATTTAAATGGAAAATGGCATAAAAAATGCTGACTTCTCTGATGAACTGTCAATAGGAGATTTAGGACTCTCTATGTGCCATCAGCAAGTTTTAATTGATTACCGTGTTACCACCCTGGAGTGTGCATAAAATAAAGGTTAGAGAGATCCTGAGGATATCAGCTACCTTTTTGAAGCTGCACAATTAAGGTACAGTACATAATCTGAGTACGAAACCATCAGTCAAAAACAAGCTATATCTGCTTCCACCAAAAAACAGAAGGAGCAGACAGCGTACAAAATGGCTACTCATGGGATAATTAAGGATGGGGAGCTGGCTGCACCAGCAGAGCAGTAGCTGCCCTCATTACTGGATGAGCCCTCTGTCTGCTGGCCTCACCATAGCATGCACACCCATGGTGCTGTGGCTAGAAGCCAGGGTACTTGACACCTGTCTCTGGGCTTCACCCCCTAGGCACCCCCCCCTCCCACCCCACTGCTGCCCATCCCAGGAAAGCACACACAGCATGCACTGTACATAGGCTGTACAGGGGAAAGGGTCCTTTATTGGTGGTAGCTGGGTTGCATGGTGGCAGGTTTCTGTGGTTTGGAGGTGGGGCAGGGCCTGCTGTGAGGGAACAAGGAGGGAAGGGCTCTGTTGTTGGGGAGAGAGGGGCTCTGTTGCTGAGGAGGGAGGAGGGATGGAGTTTGTGTTTGTGGAGGTATATAAATTGCTTTTCTAAGATTGTCTGCAGTGAGTGTGGTGCTGGGGGTGGGCACGGTGGGGCTGAGGGCAGGGCTGGCCATACAGGTGGTTTACAGCGAGGAGTGCAGCCTCTTGCACCCAGTATCCAGGCCCCTGCTCACAGATGTTATGCTCACACAGGCCTAGGGGATGTTGCCCTCCATGATGATTACTCGGGGGATGTTGCCCTCCGTGACCCTGAGGCAGGTTGTGAATGTGTGCTAGCATCCCTGCAGGTGGCTGAAGACACACTCCACCAGCTCATGGGTCCGGCCCAGGCACCTGTTGAAGTGTGTTTGGCAAGGGTCCAGTTGGCTGGTGTAACACCCCATGAGCCAAGAGAGGAATGGGTAGGTGGGACCCCCAGTGAGGAGGCTTAGGACCATCACCACACCCAGCTGGAGGTTTGGCACCCCTGGTTCAAAGCACCCATGCTCCACCAGAGCTAGCAGGGTGGAGTTGCAGAAGACATGGGCATCACCCAACTGGCACTCATACTGGTGAAGGCACTGCAATAGTCGACAACAGCCTGGAGCACAACAGAGTGAAAACCCTGTCAGCTGCAGGACAGGCAATTGCTGTGGGGCAGGCAGGGGATGAGAATGTATGTCAATAAAATGGGGGAAGCCCAGGGAACGGTAAAATACTGCGGAGTAAACCCATATAGCGGAGAAGCGGAGAGTTCTGAGGTTTCTGTTAGCATAAAAGCCCGAAGAGTGTCAAAGGAAGTTTGCTTTAATACCTGTTTAAACCAAGCAAAAGTGTCCAAATCAGGAACTTTTTGCTCATCTCAGTGGCAGCTCCTTTGTCACAAAGACTATTCCTCCTGTTTTTTTTTTCCTTTCAAAAAAATTGAAGGGCAGTTGCAGGGATCAGGTTTGAAAGATATAGGAGAGTACACATTGTTAACATTTCTCCAAAAAAACTGTTTCTTGGCTTTCCTTATAGTATATTCTTAATAATATTAAATATTATTACTATTTAATAGTAAATAGATCCTGTGGAGCTTGTCTATTGTAAAAAACATAAGCTGTATTTTGATGCTTAACTGCTTAAAAACTTAAACTGCTCAAAGAATGCATTTTAGTCTGTCATATAAAATATGACAAAGAGTTCCTGGCCTAGACTGTACCCTAGTGATAGAGTATTGAGAAACCTTATAAAATATTTTCCTACATAGGATAGATTATATACTTAGGACTTTTATACACATACTTTTCTGTCCTGCGATGCACTGGACATCCGCAGTTTTGGAGCAGACTCAATTAATCAAGTCTGCTTCGCACATGAACTGAGGCAAAATGCATTGCACCATGAGCAGTTGTATAAGTGGCGTAATGCCCATCAGTGTGCAGAAAATGGTGGTGGTGCACTTTTAAACTAAAGCATCTCAGATGTGTTTTAGTTAAAAAATGTGGCACCACCATTTTCTCAGTGCTGACGTGCATTTTGCCAGTTATACAACTGCAAATGTCACAGCACCAGGCACTTTTCAAAGCACCTGGCCCTGCAGTGCTTGCATGTGTAAAAATGCCATTAGGGTGTAAACAGACATTGCCTTTATGCCACTGTAAAAAATTATGGTGGCACAAAAACGAAGAAAACTTACCTCTTGCCATGCCACAAATATCTCAAATCTGTGGCCGTGACATAGATGGTATGGTTTTGTGCCACAATTTTGTGGCCATTGTCTGTTTGCTTTAAGACAGGAAAGTACAAGCAGGCCAGAACTGCCCACAATCTCAAACTGTCCCAGGCAGGCACTCCCAGGGCTTCAGGAGCTAGCTTTCCCTTCTCACAGGCCGTATCTACACGAGCAGTGGACTGCACAGCTGTAACTGAGCAGTCATTTAGTACTTGCATAGCCAAGTACTAAATGACTGTGCAGTAACCAGTGTTACTGTGGAGTAGCATTTCCTCATGGTTTTTGTCTGATGCTACTGTGCAATAACAATGAGCTACTGTGCTTTAGCGTCTTGTGTAGATACGGCCACAGAGGCATGCCATGGAGATTCCCCAGGGCACATCTTTGCAAGCTGGGAACGTGTTGCCTGTTGTTCCACAGGATCAATGGGCAGGGCAACAGGTAACGTGCACTTTACTCAGTGAAGTGGATTAGCTGAGCTGGGACACATCCTGGTCCAGCTGACCCATTCCATTTGGTAACCTCTTTTTATACCCTATTTGCAGATGCTTTCAGTCTCATGAAGACGCTAGGTAGGGGTGGGGGCGGGTCTCAACATAAATTATCTGAGGAAAATATGATGCTATTTAAACATTTGGGGCTAAATTGGATTTCACTTTACATGCTTGAATAGGACATATTCAGCTACATACCTGTAGTTTTTGGCCCTCTTTCACAAATAAATGGGAATACCTGTCCATGGTTTAGTTCAGCAGTGTAGTGGCTAGAGTACTTGCCCAGGGATCAAGAGACTCAGGGCCTAGGCCTGCCTTGCACACAGTAGAATTACACTTGCATTTTTCTGTTTCACTGTAGTGTTCTGCACAACGGACTGCAGGTGAGGCATTATCCAGACCCTTATCCAGCCTACCTTTCAAACTTTATGCTCCTTTCATTTAGTATTCATTGTATACAATGGATAAACATCACTGGGAAGTCTCTTTGCCTTTAGAAACAAGAACCCAGGCTAGACTCTAAGGCTTTCTTATCTAGGAAAGCAGCTATCTAGCTAAGCTGCACACCCTCTAGCTTGTTCTTTTCCTCCTGGCCCCTCCTTTTCCTTTGGCATCTATGACCTTGTAATCATGTCATATTGCCCACTTACAATCTTGTGACTTACCCAGCCTTATATTTATAACTGGGAGATCCTGGTATGCTATGTACCTGTGCAGCCAGATCCCAGCGCCCCAGGTGCTTAGGTACCAAAACTGAAGTTACACAGCTCTGTAGTGCCACTTAGGAAAATAATAAAATAGGATTTAGCCTTTCGTTTCAATGCATCTGTTTATCTTGATGTATTTTTAAGTCCTTAAAAATAACAGGATATAATTTATAACAGCCAAGGAGCTTTCTCAATGACAGGTATAACAACATTCCTCTTTATTTTTGTTAGAAAACATGAGGACTGTCTAAACATTGCAAATCATGTCTAAAGAAAAATTATGTGAAATAATAAAACAATGGTCTCACTATTAAATGGAATATATGATGCCCTGGCTTAAGAAAGTTTAGCAAGCAAGTTAGATAATATTTATGCCACAGCCTATCACTTTTGTGTTAATCTGGAATAAAGTATTTGACAGCTTTATGGCTGTTTCACCCAGGCTTGCCTAAACTGAGTGTATTACCCCATAACTTTTCTCTAATAATAAGCCACTTGTTTTCCATTAAGGAATTTCAGAGAATAACTATGAATACAATAATAAGAACACTATATCAAGAATGTGAAGAACTGTGATATAGTAAGAGCTGTTTCTTTTCAGGAGTGGCAGCTTTCATTTAAATTGCAATGATAGAAAATAGCTTGTTTAGATCAGAACAGGACCTTAGAAGTTGATCGGCCCTACTGATTCACACCAACTGATGTTCTGTTGAAGCATGTGTTCAGTTTTCTTTTTATAACCTATGTATTAAGGAGAAACAAAATGCAACTGTTACAAGGGTGTTTGAAAAAATTCTGGGAGAACATTTTGCCATCATAAAGTAACGTTTTGTTGGAATCAAAACTTTTTGCAGGATTATCTCTTTAATACACACACACAGAGTAAATTTCAATAATACTGAAAAATTCTGCTTTAACATTTCCAAAATAGATTGTTTTTATCAATTGTCTTGAAATGTATAGTACAGTGAATAGTGTATAATATGTAGTATAATGGAGAGTGAAATATATGGTAACAAACATAAATAACAAACTAAAAATAAAACCCCAAAGTTTTTTCAGAACAGTTTCAGAGGTCTACATCCAGAAAAGTAGAGTTCTTTTGTCTCTGCAGTTGATTCAGGGTGTATAAACAAGATGGAATTCTATGTACTACATGACTAAAAGCCTTCTTGATCAAAATGTACAGTAGCAATCATTAAATATATCATGCACAGTGACATTGGGGAAGGCATTGTTCTCCATTCTGCTCAACGGACCATGCTGGAACACTTGTTTCATATCTTGAAACCGTTTATGATTGCTGTTAAAGAAGTCAGTGCTTTAGCAGCACCAATGAATCAAATCAAGTTATCCCATTCATCTGTCTGTTAAAAACAAAATATTGGAGAAAATGCAGGCAAACAGAATCTAACTACCCCCCAAGTTAC
>NW_017729002.1:10022555-10036594 GCF_001723915.1 Gavialis gangeticus | reverse complement strand
AACGGACCATGCTGGAACACTTGTTTCATATCTTGAAACCGTTTATGATTGCTGTTAAAGAAGTCAGTGCTTTAGCAGCACCAATGAATCAAATCAAGTTATCCCATTCATCTGTCTGTTAAAAACAAAATATTGGAGAAAATGCAGGCAAACAGAATCTAACTACACCCCAAGTTACATTTTTTTTTTTAAATCATTCATCGGTTTGTCAGCACCTGTCAGTCACGGAAAAAAGCAGATTGCATTTTAGCTCATTTTTTAGCTCTTTTCTTTCTTGCCACAACAAGCTGTATTTTTAAAGGATGGCCTGCACGCTTGGAGAAGGAGAAAGAACAAAGGAAGAAGTAGATCAAACCTGGGTTTCTCCTTTGAGTGATTGTCCATTTGCAAATTGCACTCCGGCTGTTTTTCAACTCAGATGTGGAGACGTTTTTGCCACCTGTAGCCATGTGACATCCTTGCTCTCCAATGCTAGTGTTTTGTCTCGAGGACATAAAAGGTGGAATGTGGCTATTGCATCTCAAATCCTTCTTGCTACCAGCCTACCGACTGCACCAAACTCTTAATGCTATATGGACACAACACAAAACGGCTCCACCATCCACATGAAGCTTAACCCAGTGGTGTGAGGTGGAGGGAAAGCCAGTGGCAGAGCCACTCATAGTGAAGCCCTGGCTCTGAGTGAAGCCCTGGTGAGCACAGCCTGGTGGCTGGAGGCTCCACCAGCCCCATGGAGCTGAGCCTGGTGGTGGGAGGTAGGGGAGAGCCACTGGTCAGGGCTGTGCTTGAAGCCAAGGCTGTGCTCAGAGAAGCTCTACAACTGGCTCTACCCCACCTCCTGCCACCGGGCTGAGCTCCATGGGGCTGGCAGAGTTGCTTGGAGTGCAGCCCTGGCTCTCCCCCACATCCCACCACCTGGCTGCGCTCTGAATGGCTCTGCCAGGCCCACAGAGCTCAGCCTGGTGGCAAGAGGTGGGAGACAGCTGCTGCTCAGCACAGCGCTCAGAGCTAGGGCTGCACTCCAAGCAGCTCTGCCACTGGCTCTCCACCACCTCCCACCCTCTCCCACCATCAGGCTCAGATCTGTGGGGCTGCAGAGCCTCCAGCCATCAGGCTGTGCTCACCAGGGCTGCGCATGAAGCCAGGGCTGCACTCCAAGCAGTTCCGCCAGCCCCATGGAGCTCAGCTCGGTGGTGAGAAGCAGTGGGAGAGCCAGTGGCGGAGCCACTCAGAGTGCAGCCCTGGCAAGCACAGCTTGGCAATTGGAGGCTCTGCATCCCCATGGAGCTAAGCCTGGTGGTGGGAGGTGGTGGGAGGCAGCAGAGGGCCAGTGGCAGAGCCACTCAGAGCATAGACCTGGCTCTGAACACAGCCCTGGTGAGCACAGACCAGCAGCTGGAAGCTCCGCCAGCCCCATGGAGCTGAGCCTGGTGGGAGAAGGTTGGAGAGAGACACTGCCCAGGGCTGCATTCAGAGCCAGGGCTGTGCTCAGAGTGGTCCCGCCACTGGGTCTCCTGCTGCCTCCTGCCACTGTGCTGAGCACCATGGGGCTGGTGGAGCCACTTAGAGCAGAACCCTGGCTCTCCCCAACCTCCTGCCACCCAGCTGTACTCCGAGCAGCTTTGCCAGCCCCATGGAGTTGAGCCTGGTGGTGGGAGGCGGGGGAGAGCCATTGGCCAGGAGAGCACCCAGAGCCAGGGCTGTGCTCTGAGCGGCTCCACCACTGTCTCTCCACAGCCTCCCGCAGCCAGGCTCAGCTCAATAGGGCTGCGGAGCCTCTAGCTGCCAATCTGTGCTCATCTGTGTTGCAAACAGTGCTTCAGAATGAAACTAAATGAAATTAAATGAAACAATGAAATGAAACACTGTCCCTTCAAAACCACAAAACAGAAGTCAAAACAAAATGGTGCTGTTTTGCACAGCCCTGGTGTCCAGTCATTTGTGTTTTAAGAGCTGCAATTTCTTATACCTGTCATTAGCTTCCAAAGCTAACGTGCATGGCTACTCAATACAGAGGTACTGACTTGACAGGCGCTCAAAATAAGAGATATATTGAATAAAGGGTGTAAAAAATATGAGTGGCGCGGGACCAGTCCAGGGACCAGACAAATAGTGCAGAGTGGCCCCATGGACTAGATTCGGCCCATGAACTGCCCCCACCCCTGTATGCCAGATCCAGTGCCTGGTCTGACCACTCTGGGATGTGATCCATGGGTGGTGCCCACTTCAGCCAATCTGGTACCCACACTTTATGCAGCATCCACACCAAACTGACTGAAGCAGGTTACAAAGGTGCAACAGGCATCTAAGACTGGCTGTAGCAAGCACTGCATGAAGTTTGTGCCCTGGTCCAGACAGTGTGGGTGGTGTGTGTGACACAGTTCTGGACTGACCGGACCAGGTGCCAGAGGTGCTGAATCCAGACCATGAGGAATGTCCAGAACTGCACCTGTGCAGGTGCTGGAGGAGGTACTGCAGAAAGCATATTTCAGGGGCTGTCCAACAGACACTTCATGTGGCATTTGGGTCAACTTGAGACCCAAGGCTAGCACCAGAAGCTGAATGATGGTGCTCTGCAGGGCACATCTGGCCTGTGGACCATATTGTTGACATCCCTGAAATAAAGCAATCGGCACTGGAGTCAACAGGTCAAACCTGAAAAGGCCAAAATAGTTTTATTTGGTACTTGTTAGATGCTGTGATGGGCAAAGACTTATCAGGAACTAAAAGTTAGTGAATAATTTACAATTAATAACTTCAGTGATTTTAACCTTTATTCCTGCTTCAAATTATGAAGAGAGTTTAAAAGCCTTTAAGTTACCTTTCTATCAGAGGTTTTTCCAGAATTTTTCAATTAATGATTCTTTGCCAGCAAAACATTTGAACTGTAAGTATTGCAAAAGTATACACAGTTAGTGTAACTGTAACAACTGTATGGATCATAAAATATATAACACAAACATAGGTTACAGTAGGTATGGTTATCATTCTACCAGCAACAGGGGCTAGGCACAGCAGTTACACATAAACTTGTTTAACTGATCAGAAACTGGTCTAAACCTGTAACAGAATGCAAATTAGGTTCACATAAATCAGTTTCAAAATGGCTGAAATTGGTTTAAAATAAACCTGGTTGAATGTAGTATCAGACTTAACTTATTAGGTCAAACTGGTTTCCCTAAATGGAGCAGTGAGGGCTGGTTCACTGGACCCCGAAGACAAATCCCAGCTGGGGTAAGCAGCTAGGAAGGGGTGTTAAACTCAGCTTCCCCCAAGTATAAAGCTGCCATGCCTTGCTTACTTATGCTGGCTGAGACTGTGCACTACAAATCATAGAGGCACCTGGAAGCAGGCAGAGAAATTGATGAGAACCCCTACAGAGTCCCGCCACTGTGATTCTGAACCACAAATCCCAGGGACCTTTGGAACATCAGGAAAAGGAAGCAAACACACAGCCCATACTGGCTATGTGCCAGAGAACCATGCTGTAGCACCCCCTGGTTTCTGGCTTGAGCCACTGCAGGCATGTGGCTGCATTGCCTGAATCAAAAGTGAATTTCTGTTCATTTGCTTATTGGTTCAATCTTTACAGCTTAAAATAACCTGCAAAGACTGAATCAATTCAGTCTCAGGCTTTTTGACTGTCTGTACTTAGCCAGGGAGAAATAGCTTTTTAAGTTGCATTCTAGGTCTAGTTTTGATTAGTTCCTGGTTGTAGCTTTAAGAAATTCATGTAAGCTATCATCTCCACGGTAATGGGGGACTCTGGGAATGGAAACAAGAATTCTGGAAATGATATAAAAATATTCCATTTCATCAGAACAGGGTGGAATGTAGATATGTCATGAAACTAGTACTCACTCTCCCATCAGCCTAGGAAGGAAAGAAACTCTGGTGGTGGTAAGTGACTTGTGGAGACCTGAGAAATTAGGATTGTATGTGTTGAATAGAATTGCTCTTGGTTCTGTGTGGAACATTTTTTCTTTACTGAGAGGAAAAACAGTTCAGAAATCAGGACTGGAGAATCTAATATCCTTGTGCCTCAGTTTCCCTAGATGCAACAGACAACATAGGCCTTCCCTGGGATATTTTGAAAATAAATACATGAAAGTATATGCCCACATAATATACGGTGATCACCAAGTGCATCAACTTCAGATTGATAGATTTCTTCAAAGCCCTGAATGAGAACCCCTGGAACCAATTTTGGTGGAGAATGTCAAGGCAGAAAGATATAATGTAGAGGATTTGCTTCTTGGGGACCTCTGAAACAAGCAGAAATTGAATTCAGGCAAAATGACTATGACCCAGGAAAAGGCTATAACACAGACATCTCTTTTACTTGGTTTGGTTTGGCTTCTATTACCTCAGAAGGGGTAACGTTTAATTTAACTGGAGAATTAGCACTGAAGAAGGAAACTGAATCAGTGTCTGTTTCTACAGCAAATGGGCAGGACAGTCATATTAATGTTAGAAAAGTTTTCGTTTCCAGCAATATTATCTACTACGTATTCCTGTTGAATATATGGTTCAAAATACTTTTCTGCAAACACTCACATGCTTATGATTATTATTCACCTGGAAGTTAGAATGTAAGCCCTTTGGGGCAGTGAAATTGGTTCTTCTATATTGGTACAGCCACTATCACTATATGGTCCTGGCTCATTACTGGGGTGCCTCCTGCTATGACATTGCAAATAATAAAAAGCAATAATAATATAAATCAAGCACTCAAATAGTCCTGGTCAGTCTGAACAACAGAAGTCAAATTCCCACTCAGAAAGACAAGGAATTAAACCCAATATATACCATATAAGTTAACAAATTCAAACAATCACTGCCAAAGTCATAGATTTCATAGAATTCTAGGGTTGGAAGGGACCTATTAGATCATTGAGTCTGCCCCCCTGCTCTGGGCAGGGAAGAGCTCTGGGGTCAAGTAACCCCAGCCAGGTACTTGTCTAGTCTCCTCTTAAACACCTCCAAGGTAGGGGAAAGCACCACCTCCCTTGGAAGCCCAGTCCATATTTTGGCAACCCTCACTGTAAATAATTTCTTCCTGATGTCCAATTTAAACCTGCTTTCCTTCAGTTTATGGCTGATGTTTCTAGTAACCCGAGGGGTGCCCTAGTAAACAAAGTATTTCCTGTTTTCTGCTGACTGCCCCCCCACCCCGTGATGAGTTTGTAGACAGCCACAAAATCACCTCTCAGCCTTCTTTGCAGAGGTTGAAGAGATTCAGGCCTCTCAACCATATGAGAAGCCCTCCTCTGAACCCTTTCCAGGTTATCCACATTCCTCTTGAAAGGAAGTGCCCAAAACTGGATGCAGTACTCCAGCTGTGGCCTCACCAATGCCGCATAGAGGGGAAGTATCACTTCCCTAGACCTGCTTGTGATGCACCTACCAATGCAAGAAAGAGTGCAGTTAGCCTTACTTATTACCTCATCACATTGGCAACTCATGTTCATTTTTCTGTCAACTATAACTCCGAGATCCCTTTCCACTGCTGTGCTACTGAGAATGGTACTTCCCAGTCTATAGGTGTACTAGTGATTCTTTCTCCCGAGGTGCAGCACTTTTCATTTATCTTTGTTAAATTGCATCCTGTTCTGATCCGCCCACTTCCCCGGTCTGTCCATACCTGTCTGAATTTGCTCCCTACCCTCTAGCGTGTTTACTATACCCCATAGGTTGATGTTGTCTGAAAAATTGGACACAGTGCTTTCTTTACCCTCATCCAAATCACTGATGAAGATATTGAACAGTACTGGTCCAAGGACAGAGCCTTGAGAGACACCATTCCCCACATCTCTCCAGGTAGAAACTAACCCTTCCCCACCACTCTCTGGGTGAGTCCCATAAGCCTGTTTTCTACCCTCCTGATGGTGAAAAAATCCACATCACAGGTACTTAGTTTATTTGTAAGACTTGGGTGCAACACTGTGTCAAGACCTATAATCTGATCATCCTAAAAATACGACATGAATACAGAATAGAAGAAATAAATGCCAGTAAGGAAAAGAGATGGGTATTGAACTACTGTCCAGTGGCCACATGAATAACTACCTACAGCATTTAGGGATGATACTAATACAGAGGGATTTTAATTGATTCATGTGCCTATTTAATTGCATGTTTATGCTTTGCAGGATCAGGGCTTTAAACAGCAACTGTCCAAATTTCTTGTTGCCTCATTGATACCCCATATGGAAACAGGGTAGAGAGTCCAAAGCAACATGCTGTGTACATGTACAGTGCCCAAGCAAGTAACTACCAGCTGAAGTCTAGAAGTACAAAATGTGTGATTCAGTTCCAGTCTCTGCTTTGTGACAGGGTTTGCAATGAAAGAAAATTTAAAAATTCTCTTCATTTACAGGCTGTGACAACACAGTCATTACTATTACCACGATTTGACATCCATAACATCTCTTGCAGTTGCTGGCACACCACTTATTACAAATCCCAAATGACCAGCATCCCAGAGAAGCTGCTTGTGCAAGCCAGATAATAAATGACCACTAAGGTAGCTTCCAGACACTATCTTTTTCATCTGACATTGTAAACATACTTGTCATTATGACATTGCATTTTGATTACATAAAAAATACAAAAATGAAACATGCGTTGCTAATACACGTAAAATATTGTACTTCAGAAAATTGAAGGTTGTTTCCAGATTCCTCAGAAATTACAGGATCAGATTCTGGAATGAGTAGAATCAGTAAATACAAATTAAATAAAAATGGCTCAGTCTTTACCTGCCATTCTCAAACTTCAAAGATTTGAACACTGTGATTTCAGAACTCAACTGAGTTCCAGCTCATATTCTTTTAGACCTGGTAACACTTTTTATTAAGTTGTCATTTAGAAAAAATAATTTACTGTTGTTTAGTCAATTAGACAGTTGAGATGCTCGTAACTAGACATGCCTAAGAAAACTCACCTATTGAGTATGACAAACTTTCTATATAAAATGTGAGTGAGCTCAAGAGTTTGTGAATATCGTATCAATTACAAGTTATGGAACTCCCTTCAGAGCTGACTGTCAGAAAAGTAACTGACATGCACTGTGTTATATCCGGGTCTGATTCAAATCCCTCTCTGCCAATGGAAAGTCTCCCATTGACTGAAAATGGGCTTTGTATGATGTCCTACATGTAATGCTTATTCAGGCACAGGGATATGAAATTTTGCATTTGGTAGCAAATGAGATGCAGATAGATATTGTACTTGTGGTGAAGGAAAGCAAATCCCTAAAGAAGAGCTGCTGCGTAGATAGAAACAAATCTAGGTAATCAGCGTTAATTCTTTCCCTGTAGTCAATGATTTTCCTTTGTATATGGATTTCCAGATATTTTTATTTGTCATTGCATTTGGTGCTCATAAGTTTTATTATATTCACAATCCTTGATACTGAAACCTTCTATTTATCTACAGAATAGGGTCAGCATAAGTCAGAACAGGGCAAATTTCCTCATGGATTATTGCCAATATTCTCACTGGAGGACCACCAATTAGTGACAATGATTTTTATGATGTGATTCACCTTTGTTCACTAGGAACTGGGCTGAAACCATCAGCGGTTATGCAGAAGAAAACAATTCACCCCTGCACAATCAACTTTCAGTAACCAGTAACCCTATTGGATTTAGACTTGCAAATCATTAACACGTTCACGTAACCCTTTAGTTAATACAGTTGGGTGACTCCATAGTGAATTTTAATAACCACTCACAATATTGCTTCAGTGATAAGCATGCAAAAAATCATCTGAAGAGTTGTGTTTTAGTCATTTGTTAAATAAACTCCATTTCCCAGCAGCCCCAGTGACAGCATGGGTCAGAGCTAGAGCAGAGGCATGATCTACTGCCTGCATGACTCCGCTTAGGGCATGTGGGTAGTGGATTGCAGCTCTGCCCTGGCTCTGGCCAGCACTGTCACCACTACAAGATCCCAGCCCCAAAGTAGGTCCCCACCCAGCCACGAGCTCTGCCAGCGCAGCTTGGGCTGGTCTCAGTGGAGACATTAGCCCCACACTGTCACAGCCCTACTGCTCCTGGGATCTCCATGGAAACTAGCTGGAATGACATGGACAGGGGCTGCTAGGAAACGGAGTTTGTTGTGGGCCTGATGCAGCCTGTGGGCTGGACTTTTCCCATCCCTGCCCTAACCCTTGTTGCTTAAGCTGGTATCGTTATACAGCTGAAAACAGTTGCAGGCAGCTGCTGTACAGAAGGCTGTAAGATGTAGATAGTTGAGGGGGGTCAAAATCAACAGTTACAAAGCTGCAGAGAGCCTCAGGTATGCTGATGGCATTAATGAGTAACCCCTGTGCCCCGATGAGTGAATGAAAGATCAAGTGATCAGGAGAGGGCTATATAAACCTGGTTCTTGTAGTAGAGATTTCAGTCTGAGCCTGATTATGGAACGGAGAGGAGTTTGTTCAGGAAGGCTGTATGTTGCTGGATCCATAGATAGTAATAAGATACCTTGAGGAGATGGAAGGGGCCAGGAAACAGGGGAGGGAGTTTTATGTAGTAAAGGGGGGGGGTGTATGCTATATATATATATAGTAGTGTGTGTGTGTATATATAATACATACATACACACCCACACCCACCTATAAGTCAGTTTCCAAAAAGTAAACCTCTAAATACCATTTCTAAGCCAGCAGTCCTCATATGGGTAATATCAAACAACCAACACAATCAGTACAGCACCCCTCTGCAACCTCCACACTTCCCTACTACCATACTATGCCTCACAGCTAAACAGCAAACACAACCATACTTTAATACAAACAAGACAACAAATCCTCTGGATGCCTTTACTACAGAAAACTCCTTCCCCTGTTAGCTGGCCCCTTCCATCTCCTCATGTTACCTTACTATCTATATATAATATGCATTAGAATGGTTCAGGATGGGCAGCAGGGGTTAACTGATTTCTGAAAACCTAGGTCTCACACACAGTTTCACACAGCCTTCAAAACAGACAGGCTGTCTAACACAACAAGGCCAAAGAATACAAACACAGCCTGGAAAAGAGGGGGCATGTGCCATACTGTTCCATAACATGAGATAAGGTGGCACCAGGTAACAAGGCCCGGGAGAAGAGAGGCCTGAATTCTGGCTTGGGGGGAACAGATGAAATTAGAAGGTTTGGAAAGACCAAATTAGTATGTGTGCATGTGATGAGCTTGTGGACGTATGACAACCACACAGAGAGAGCAATCAACAATAGCCATGGATAAGGAGTCATCAGGAGGGAAGGAGAATATAAAATAAGAACTTTGGAGCATCAAAAAGTTCCTCCCCATCCCTCCTTCCTCCCTGGTCCTGCCTGGGTCCTCCCCCTCCCCAAGAAGGGTCCCCCCCATCCTCATCCTCCCCAAGAGTGGCTCCAAGAAGGGGCTTGAGTTCGGGGTCTGTGAAAAAAGTCCCCATCCTTTGGTGGGATACTCAAGGCCACCATGGACAGAGGACGCACCACCAGCCCATCTCATCCACCTCACTCAGGGGGAGTGGGGGGAGTGTGGGCCTTAGCATCCCACCTCCAGGCTGCTGACATCTGACATTTAAGAGAGACCCTCAGAGTGAAGACTGCATCCTGGCCAGATGTACTTTGACTCTGATGACAGCCCTAGGAGTGAGTTCATATTGGGCCAGATGGCCAGAAGGGAAGAAAAAAAGCATCTACAGTGGGTGCATCTACATGAGACACTGACTGCACAGTAAATGAAAAATACTGCACAATGGTGCAGCATGGACAGCATAGACAGTGCTAATACGCTACTGCGTAGTCTCACCTAAAAGATGTTCAGCAGCACTACTGCACAGGAACTCTGGTTACTGTGCTTATGCAAGTACAACATAAATGCACAACAATGACTGCACAGTAGTGTCTCATTTAGATGTGCCCACTCTGGTGACTAAAGGAAAGCCTCCCAAGTTATAGTAACAACTGACATCAAAAGTATGACAGGTGGGAAATAAGGCAGGTAAGCAATAGGCCAGAAGGCATAGCAGGTAGGATGGAGCTGGGGGCATCAGATTTGGTGTTGCACTGGTGAATCAATATATGCTATGTGTTCCAAGTGGTTGTTATAAATGTCAATGAGATAATTAACCTATACAAATGAAACTCCAAAATAAGTGGAACTCAGAAGTATAACCGTGAAGATTTTCCCAAGTATGTATAAGCTGAAATGAAGGGTAGTACCCTATAACTAATGCTTCTCAGTATAATCTTCTTTGGGAAGTAATGAATATCAATATGGTAGCTATCTACTACCCCACCCCTTCATTTATCTGTGGTGAGTTTGCCAGATGGCAAGCGCAAAGCCTGCTGCTACCCAGGGTGACAAAATCTAATGCATGAGCCTTTGAGAAAAAGTAGCCATGGAATAAGAGAGAGAATCTTTTCTCATAGTAGAAATGGGAAATGAGGAGGACAAGAAATAGAATGAAGAGGAGAGGAACAGTTATTATACCTGCATCTTTGCTGAGTGATGCAGTTCTATTGCCAAAAAAGTTACTGTAGCATGAAAATCTAGTGCCATATCCATGGTTTCATTTCTTGCTCTACTTCTTCCACAAGACTCTGGCTGCTAGTATGTGATACTAGTTAATTTAACTGGTCTCTGCACCCTTTTCTCACCCCTCCCCTTCATTTATTGGCCTCTTATCTAGCCAGGCTGGGGCTTTTGAAGCACACTAATATTTGGAATTAACTGTACAAGACAAATCCTTTCATCCTCACCCATGTAAAGCTTCCATGAGGTCAACTGGAGTTAAGCAACAGTGGCAGGATTTAACCAAAATAGTGGAATGTTTGAACATATCATATAATTCCCTGCCTTTACTGCGAGAGATTTAAAAAAAAAATACACTGAAATCTTTCTTTTTTTAAATGCTTATTTTCATCATAAGGTGGAAAGATGTCTGATTTAGGATAGTACATTTTTCTTGTTGAGACTGTTTAATGTTGGGGAATGATTTTGCTATATCTATGCAGTGGGAATTTATTAAATGTACCAATATAATGTCCTTTTTTAGAACACGCTTTTGTAACTCGAGCTTGGCTCGGAAATTGTTTCAGGTTTTGTTTTGTTTTTTTTGCCCACAGCCAGCACGAAAAGATAATTTCATATTTCCCAAAGTGGAAGCCAGTCAACAGGATTCTTCTTTTTATTGCAAAGATGGGATACAATAATAAAAAGACATTTGCTGGTGGAATATTGCCAATAAAGTACAATGATACATTAAAACAGATATTTAGAGTTGAAATTTATGAGTTTGTTTTTCTGCGCCATTCAACATATTCTTCTCCACAGAGATAGTGACAAATATGTTACCATCAAAATGCAGATACTCAGCAAAAGCTTTAATAATAAAAACAGAACTAGTCAAAAGCAAGTGGAGAACTTTAACTTATGGTGTAAAGAGTTTATCTTGCAATTTTGTTTTCTGCTTAGGATCCAATTTTACTTTACTTTCCTGTTTCTTTTTATAAAATATTCATCGGCTTGGTCCTTGATGTACAAACTCCTCACTAAAGCCCTCAGACCAATACACAGCATTGGTTTTCTTTCCCCCTCCCTATTTTTCCTGCAAGATTTCTTTGGAAAAGAAATGTTTTATATAAAGGGTACAGAAATCAAGTCAAGCCAGAAATAGCATTTTTTATTAAATGAAAATAATAACTTATTTATGATGTACATGCACTGTCCAAGCACACAATTGAGTATATTCTCTTTCTGACCAAAACTCCTTTTCATAATGATAGTTCATACTATTACAGTGTGTCTCTTAGTGTGATCTAACTAGGTTGTAATGAATAATTTCAGAAGCTGCTCTTTGGTGTCTGATCTCTGTCTAGAGTCAGAAAGGAGCTCTACAGAGTTAACTTGCTTTATTCTGATGTAACGATCAGGACTCAGCATGTCAAATTCCCCACATACTGATTTGAAAAATGAAAGGTGCCATTTCAGGCCCGATAAGGTTAATTGGAGTCAGATGCCTAAAATCCTATACTATATCTCTTTAAAAATTCACCTGCTTTTACTGCCAACCAATTTATATATAAAGCCAAGAGGGATCCCATTTTCTAAGACAATGGCTATAAAATGCATGCAACAAGTGTTTTTACTAAGTTAAATTTATTTCTATTGCTGCATAATAGCCCATCTGAAGCCACATGAAAGGTACAATTAGTTTGCAAAGGAATTAGATGCAGGTGGTTAATTGACAGACTTTAATTTCCAAAAGACTGGAACACATTTATTCAGCCCATAGACCTCTATTTATAGAGGGCCATATAGTAGCATTGATCCACAGTGAAGCTCCTATTGACACCAATTGAGTTCTATGCACAGATCGAAAACAGTATATGGCCTAAAGTTTGTAACAGAGAGAAACATGGGTAGCTTAAATCTCTGAATGTTGGGCCTGTCCAAGGAATGCTGCGTGATGATGAGGTTCTGACAGTACTATTAAAATACTATATTTGATTGTATTCTAGCTTTTCACTAGAATTCTTCAGTTTTCATTTTAAAGAAATGAAAAGGAAAAGTATGCCTGGAAAAATTGAAATCTCAACCACTGTGCAATTTTTTTCTTGAAAATTGGCCACAGTCATTCACAAGACCTTTTAACATGTGGCAAGGGGAGGTGTCATGACATGACTGTAGGCTTAACCTTCAGCATATCGGCATTTGCATTCAAAATGAAGGATTGGATTAAGTCATTATAGAATCAGATCTTTAGGCATTTATTATTGCTGTTAAAATGTGTTTGATAATTGTGGTAATATATAGGCCAATGGCTCACACTTAGTCCATCTCTTAGCTTTGTATTAATAGGTTTGTAGCCAGCTTAGAAAAAGGAAGACACTAGTGACTAGAACCAGTTGACAAAGTGGCAAGACCAGTTGAGTCACTAGCCATTCTAGAAACACACTTACATTTAGTAGTACTTTACTTTGCAAAGGTCCTTTGAAATCCAAGTTGCTATTTGGTTTTAATTTTCTTGTTTTTCATATGAGAAAAACCAAAATACATCCAATTACTCTATAATAGGAATTATCTAGAACAGATAAAAGTATATCTCTCTAATGAACTTTGAAATTAACCTATGCAACTCATTGCTACAAGATACCATTGAGACTAACATCTTAAACATGCACAGTTAACTAAAACAGGATTAAAATGATAGAAGATATAAATGCTTCCAACTTCTGAATAAAACAAACAGTAACTCACTGAGTTTATGAAGGCACCTTCCCTTGAGGCCTCTTCCTCCTACCTCTTCCTCTAACTCACATCTTACAGGTCACAGGATTCAAGGTTAGATGTGACAGTTCTTTCATTCATGATTTTTTTCTTTTTCCTGTTAAGTACGTTCCTCTACTTTTTGTCATCAATGTCAGCATTCTGGTCCCAACTAATGTAATCCATTGTATATCTTTGCCATTTCTTTCCAGTCCCCTAAACCCATGTGATCTGTCAGTCACTGGGAATGTCAGTAAGTTAAGGAAACCAGAGACAAAAGACAGTAAGGAAAGAGGATAGAGAACATCAAAGGAATGAAGAAACTGTTAGCAGGTGTGAGAGGAATAGTCTGAAGTGCTTTTGGAGAGATTGAGAGCAGATGGGGGAGCTGGGGAACATCAAATATTGTTTGTGCATGTTTTAAGGGGAATGGAAACAAAATATGTTTTCTTGAAATTTCAGGCTATTACGAATGCTTTAAGGGAAAATAATCACACACACCCCCTGATTTCTACCCTCCCACTGTTGCCTTGAGAGGTCAGGCCAACGCTCAGGATCTCAATATTGTGCTGTTAGACAGGAGAGTGTGGTGTACAATTGCACATGCACATATGAAAATCAATTAAGCACACATACACTAGGTGCATACACCCCTATTAGGCATACACACTCACACTACCAGCTCAGGCACATACACTATATACCCCAGAAGTTAGATACAGATCACTAATTTGTATATCATGCACACAATGCCATATTTTTGTTT
>NW_017729002.1:10021533-10022092 GCF_001723915.1 Gavialis gangeticus | reverse complement strand
ATTTACTAATTTACACACATACCACCCACCTACACATACACAGGTGAGTTCCTAAGTTGGGTGTTGTGATGTGTATGTATGTATGTGGTTGGTGTACTTGGGATACCTGGGGAAATGTTAAGTAGAAGTGTAGGGAGTTAAAGTTACCAGGACCAGGATTAGAAATGGTAGACTACAGGGACCTGGGCTGAAGAACTGAGGCTCGGAGGCAACTTTAGGTTAATTGATCTTAATTGATTAAAAAGACAATGCCCAAAGCCTGCAGAACAGGGAAGCATGCCAGCACAGAGTCTGGGACTGGAGCCAGAGCTACAGGGGAGCTGAAAAGGTAGATGGGGAGGGGGGAAATGGGACTAAAGGAAAGTGTGGGTGTTAAAGAGGGGCTCTGGGTGTGGGGATCAGAGGATGGCTCCGGGGCAGCTAGAGAAGTTGCGGAGAGCAGCAATAGGTGCTGGAAGCTGGAGAGAACTGCAGGACAGCTAATAGGAGATGGGAAGCTGCAGGGGGGTGGGGGGGAGCCTGAAAACAGAGAGAAGGCAGCAGAAGATCACAGGAAAAG
>NW_017729002.1:10016147-10016533 GCF_001723915.1 Gavialis gangeticus | reverse complement strand
TGTGATCTGTCAGTCACTGGGAATGTCAGTAAGTTAAGGAAACCAGAGACAAAAGACAGTAAGGAAAGAGGATAGAGAACATCAAAGGAATGAAGAAACTGTTAGCAGGTGTGAGAGGAATAGTCTGAAGTGCTTTTGGAGAGATTGAGAGCAGATGGGGGAGCTGGGGAACATCAAATATTGTTTGTGCATGTTTTAAGGGGAATGGAAACAAAATATGTTTTCTTGAAATTTCAGGCTATTACGAATGCTTTAAGGGAAAATAATCACACACACCCCCTGATTTCTACCCTCCCACTGTTGCCTTGAGAGGTCAGGCCAACGCTCAGGATCTCAATATTGTGCTGTTAGACAGGAGAGTGTGGTGTACAATTGCACATGCACAT
>NW_017729002.1:10009649-10015739 GCF_001723915.1 Gavialis gangeticus | reverse complement strand
ACATGACTTTGGTTCACTTACAACCACAGGCCTAAACCATACAATATCTATATGAAACAATAAAAATCAATACAAAAATGATAATAATACAATATATAACAGTAAAAATTAATACAAACCTAATAATTATAAAACAATGGGTATCCAAAACCAAAAATATGCTATCAAAATAAAAATGTTTAAAGCTTATCCTAAGTTTGAGCTCACTTATACTTATCTATAGATAACAGAGAGGGAGAGAAAAGTCAGAAATGGTTGGGGAAGGTGGGGGGAATGCAATAAAAAAAAAAAGGAAGAAAGAAACTGGGGGTTTTGCTACAACCCAATAACTACAAAGCCAGGCTCAACATTTTGTTCACAATATCCTTTAATTCACAAGCAGTTTAGGCAGTTCAAGTCAAGGAAGACTAACATGTTTTGCCACTGACATAATTTGAGAGAGAGAGTGTGTGATAAAAAAGGCTAAGGAAGGGATAGTAAAAGCATGTGTGTGTAAAAATGAATAAATTTGATGAGTTACAGTTTACAATCAATCCAGAATTTGTAATTGCACCAATTTAGATATTGCACCATGACCATTATATTGGTTAACACGAATAAAAAGTACTATTATTTCTCTGGTACAACAGAATGTTGATATAACAGTAGCAAATAATATGATATGCTATTGTTTTACACCTACGCTGATACATTTCAGATTTTTTTCCCCAGCCGTGTTATTTCTCCAGGGGACAAAAATAGGGAATTTTCCCAACAAGTACTGTCTAAGCCAAGGCCTTTAAATTTGGGAAAGCCAGGTAACTGCTGCTTTAAAAAAGCTATTCTGGAACTAGGAACTGCTTGGGGTACTTTGCTGACCTCTAGCTGGTGAGTACCTATTCCTTTGCTTCCACTTTTCTCTTTCTTATTGCTAATGAGAGTGCACTTCATCATGTGAATCACTTGACTTTCTTTTTAGTGTGGCACAGTAAAAAGCAGGCGAGATCAGGAGAACCAGTTCTGTGGAGAAGAGGTTTTGGTTCTAAGCTTACATTTAATCCCAAGAAGTTTTTAAAAAAAGAACCCCCCTATTAGCAGATCACTTCCTTTCATTAGATGAGTTTCATTACATTTTGCCTGTGGGCTACGTAGGTGCAGGGCTATACTTTACAGACATAGTTGAGCCCCTGATAAATTTAGATTGGAGCCTGTGCCAAACCTACTTTCTGGGTCTCTGTTGAAAGGATGCAGAAATCATGATGCAAAAATAAATTTGTACAGCAAAAGAGTGATTTGTTTGCTCTTTACATAGGAGGGAAGGGTATTTGATAAATCTGTGGTGATTATTTTTCTTTTCACCTCCCATTTCCACTTACAGGTGTCCTAGGCATCTTAATAAGCTACTAAGATTGTTTGTTTGTTTGTTTAATTCACTTTTCTTTTGTTCCTGAAATCTCTAAGGGAGCCTAAAAGACAAACCAGCATTGCTAAATTGTGTGGGGCAGAGGAGTACAAGGCAGACATAATGATTTGTCCAGGGAACTGCAGCAACTCAAGTTCAAGGCTATTTCTCAGCCAATGTTTCAGGCCAGGAGGCAAATGAAATGGCAGAGGGCAGAGGTAATACCAGAATGTCAGAAGGGATGGAAAGGAAGTTGCCTTACGAGTCAGTGTGAAGCTTGCTAGTTCATTAAATCATATTGATATTGGTTTATTTCAAAACCAAGGGCTTTTGCCCTTCCTGCAAAAGTTGACTTATCGTGGGGCTAGATGGAACCTAGACAAACAAGTTACCCTGAGATTTGACTCTCTGCAAGACAGAGAAAAATGATTTTGATCTAATGCCAAATGTATGCTTGTTTGAAAATTACATCAATGCAGTACAAACATCTGTCACTGGCAGGGCTATCCTGGCAAACAAAGAGAACTTTAGCTTTTAAATCCAGACTGGAAGTTCAGGTGCTAGTTGCAAACCACGGATTCATTTGCAGTCTTTCCTGGAGGTGAGTTGAGCTGACTGTGAGGCAGAGCGGTTTCAAAATATTTTATGCTACTACCTGAGAAAGTTCACATATTGCTTGTTTTCATCATCTGATTACTGTTGGCAGCCTTAATTAGGGCTTCTTGTGCTTGGAGATAGATCTGTGTTTGTGCTTAGGTAACTAAGCCTGCAGGAAATCTCCCTGAGCCCCAAAGGCTGACAGAGATTACAGATCTAAGCTTCTAACCTTGTGAAAACAGCCTTTATGATTGCAGATACCCTTGGGGCAGTATCTATGGAGAAATAAGCACCTCCACCTGCTCTGCTTTGGATGTCACCATCTTTTGAGTAAATATATTATCACAGTTTTCCCCTCTGATAACTTACCTGAATGCAAATAAGTTATCAGAGTTCTCTGTGTTGTCAGCCTAATGATGTGTGTTATAGCAAAAGATGCTATAGAGATGGAGGCAAACTGACACCCTAAGCCACCAAATATAGTGTAGGAAGGTGTTTGAGTTCCACATACCCATCAGCCAACAGGTAGTGTTTGGGGAGAAGGTATCTGGAGCTGTATCTACTGTGGTGATTATCCTGTGGGCATAATTTTCAGGTTTGGGGAGCGCTAGGATGAAATTCACAGATTGCTTTCACGGTTACAGCTGCTAGACTATACCAGCACAAAATGGAGTTTCCTAGGAAAGGTATTGCCACAGTATATGCCATGTTAGTGCAAGAACTGTTTGGGCAGCACCCAGTAGGACATGCATGACATTAGGAATCTACCCATACCGAGCAGATTGCATTGTTAGGATCATACTTGTATATAACTCATTACCTTTTGCTCTTGTGAAACAGATGACTTTATCCTTCATGACTAGCAGCTCAACACCATAGTGTTTTGCACAATCCTCCATATGTAACAGATGTACACAAGTATCTTGGGATACATAATTTTTCTGTGCAAGAGAAGAAATGTGCATGTGAACAAATCAACAAATTGCTGAGACAAACTGGTGATGATAGTAAGGGTCATAAATAATTTCCAGTGTCACTGCTACCCACTCAGGAGACTGGAAAAATGAGCAGAGGAGAAGAGGGACATCATTGGGACATGACAAGAATAATTTATAATACAAAGGAAGGACTGGAAAAGCATAACGCAAGAGGGAGGGATGGAATGTCAGGGCATATAGGTGTCATGAAGTTGTCATAACAAACTTCTGTGTTGACTAAAAGAGAACAGCATGCATGTTATAGCTTAATTTTCAAAAACATTGGATGCCCCAATTTGGGTGCTTTAAAGGAGCCTCACTTCCCAAGGGTGGATGTGGAACAGTTTTTGCAACTGAGATCACTATAAAGCATCTCTGGTTGGACAGCTCAAAGTCACTAGACATGTTCAAAATTTTAGGCTCAAAGCTGTTGATGGTGGCCCATCAGAACCCTGGCCGTTTCATGCTCCTGGTCATCTTGCAGAATGACTGTATTAGGATTACTTACTGTTGCACAGTCTCCAGGACAGCCTGAGTCTATCTTTCCTACTGAAGTGGTTTGGGGAAGGAATTATGGTAGGTACAAAACCCCCTAGATTACAGTGAGAAGTTGAATGTTTTGAAACTTTTCTGGTATGCCATAAGTTTTCCAAGTTTTTTGTAGTATTAGCTAATTCCCTTTTTGGTGGCTTTTCTGAGTTCCATGTGGATATTTAAAAATAAGGGGCTTTGGGGACTTTCACTTTTTTGATACTGCAATAAGATTTAGTTTTCAAATTACACCAAAAAACCTTTGCAAAATAATATAGCACTTGTGGTTTAAAGCCATATCCTAGTCTGGTTTATCAACAGTTTAACATGTTAATCTACAGTAGATCAGTATAAATCAATTTGCTTGTCATCTACAATTTTTATTTTTGTTATATTTGTTCTTTTTACCTCTTTATTATTGATACTGATGGGTATTATTCACCTGTGTGCCCTCTCATAGATTCATGTCACTACCTTGAAAGCAGCAATGGTACCCCCTAAATATCTTTTAGTGCTGCCTCCTTTCTACAAGCTTTTCTATCTGAAAATCCTTTGTATCAGTGGTAAACTGTCAACAATGGTTTTGTTCCTGAAAATTGTCTTTGCTTCAGATATTTTGGGGCTCTTCAGAGTTAGAAGTCTGCATATCTTTGAGAATCTGTGCATTACTTCCTACTTTGACCTCTTGCTATTGGTAGGGGTCTCAGAAATCAGAATGTGGGGACCCCTTGGGAATGTGTGGGCCCCTTGCTGAATGGGGGAGGCAACCTTGTGACACAGGATGCAGAAAAGGCTGAAGTGCTCAAAGCCTTCTTCACCTCCGTGTTCACAGGTAGGGTCAGCTCCAAGACTACTGCACCAGGCAGCACAGTTTGGGAGGAGGTGAGCAATCAACAATGGCAAAAGAACAGGTCAGGGCCTATTTAGAAAAGCTGGATATACACAAGTCCATGGGGCCAGATGGGATGCACCAGAGGATGCGGGGAGAGTTAGCTGATGAGATAGCAGATCCACTGGCCATCCTCTTCTAAAACTCATGGCAATCAGGAGAGGTCTCAGATGATTGGAAAAGGGTAAATATAGTGCCCATATTTAAGAAAGGGAAAAAGGAGGATCCTTGGAACTACAGACCAGTCAGCTTCACTGCAGTCCCTGGAAAAATCATGGAGCAGATTCTCAAGGAATCCTTTCCTAAGCACTTGGAGTACAAAACGGTAATTAGGAACAGTCGGCATGGATTCACAAAGAGCAAGTCACGCCTGACTAACCTGATTGAATTCTGTGATGCTGTGACTGGCTCTGTGGATGCAGGGAGACCAGTGAATGTGCTATATCTTAATTTTTAGTGAGGCCTTTGATATGGTCTCCCACAACATTCTCGCAGGCAAGCTAAGGAAGTGTGGGCTGGATGAATGGACTGTAAACTGGATTGAAAACTGGCTGGAGCATCAGACTCAGAAAGTAGTAATCAATGGCTCAATGTCTAGCTGGCAGTCAGTATCAAGTGGAGTGACCCAGGGGTCAGTCCTGGGGCCAGTTTTGTTCAATGTCTTCATCAACAACATGGAAGATGATATAGAGTGCACCCTCAGCAAACTGGGGGGAGTAGTAGACACTGGAGGCTAGGAGACAGAGTGACTGAGACAGATTGGAGGTTTGGGCCAAAATAAATCTTATGAGGTTCAACAAGGACAAATGCAAAGTCATCTGCACTTAGAACAGAATAATCCAGTATATCAGTACACACTGGGGGTAGATTGGCTGGGCAGTAGCTCTGCAGAAAAGTACCTGAGGGTTACAGTGGATCATAAGCTGAATATTGACCAACAGTGTGCCCTTGTTGCTAAGAAAGCTAACAGTATGCTGCACTGCATTGGTAAGTGTGTTGCCAGTAGGTCAAAGGAAGTGATTATTTCCCTCTATATAGCTCTTGTGAGGCCATATCTGGAGCACTGTGTTCAGTTTTAGGCCCCCCACTACAGAACGGATGTGGACAAATTGCAGAGAGTCCAGCCGTGCTTTTCTTTTTCCCATGGAAAAATGGAGTAAAATGTGGATTTCCCCCTTACCAGAGGTAAAACATGGATTCCTCATTTTAGCAGAGAAACCTGCAGATATTGCAGTTTTGCAAAAAGCCCTCTGCAGGCTGGCAATGTTTCAGCCTGCAAGGGGCTAGGAGGGAGCAGAGGAGGGTGGTCAGGGATGGGGCGCCATATGCATGTATATGCACATGGCTGCCGGGCAGCCTGGAGAGCAGCTCCTGCAGATATGTGGGAGGGGGGATTGAGGCCCTGATAGGGGGGGAGGGGGTTTGGGCTTGGGCTGCTGAGGGGGGCTGAGGCAGGGCTGGGCTGCTGCCCAGCAGGCAGTGCATGGGGCTTGGGGCCTGGGGCTGCAATGCACAGCTGCAGGACCCAAGCGGGGAGTGGGATGGGGCCATGGGTGGTTGTTTGGGGGGCAGGGGGTGGGGCCTGCTCCCTTCTGCTGCATGCACTCGCAGAGGTGGGGGGGGGCATGTGCTGTGTGTGGGATGGGGGAGAGTGCACTCTGTGGGCTCAGGCTCCCACCCTGCTGCCCTCCCCAATGCCTCTGCAGCCCAGTGAG
>NW_017729002.1:10002197-10004649 GCF_001723915.1 Gavialis gangeticus | reverse complement strand
TTTAGAAAAGCTGGATATACACAAGTCCATGGGGCCAGATGGGATGCACCAGAGGATGCGGGGAGAGTTAGCTGATGAGATAGCAGATCCACTGGCCATCCTCTTCTAAAACTCATGGCAATCAGGAGAGGTCTCAGATGATTGGAAAAGGGTAAATATAGTGCCCATATTTAAGAAAGGGAAAAAGGAGGATCCTTGGAACTACAGACCAGTCAGCTTCACTGCAGTCCCTGGAAAAATCATGGAGCAGATTCTCAAGGAATCCTTTCCTAAGCACTTGGAGTACAAAACGGTAATTAGGAACAGTCGGCATGGATTCACAAAGAGCAAGTCACGCCTGACTAACCTGATTGAATTCTGTGATGCTGTGACTGGCTCTGTGGATGCAGGGAGACCAGTGAATGTGCTATATCTTAATTTTTAGTGAGGCCTTTGATATGGTCTCCCACAACATTCTCGCAGGCAAGCTAAGGAAGTGTGGGCTGGATGAATGGACTGTAAACTGGATTGAAAACTGGCTGGAGCATCAGACTCAGAAAGTAGTAATCAATGGCTCAATGTCTAGCTGGCAGTCAGTATCAAGTGGAGTGACCCAGGGGTCAGTCCTGGGGCCAGTTTTGTTCAATGTCTTCATCAACAACATGGAAGATGATATAGAGTGCACCCTCAGCAAACTGGGGGGAGTAGTAGACACTGGAGGCTAGGAGACAGAGTGACTGAGACAGATTGGAGGTTTGGGCCAAAATAAATCTTATGAGGTTCAACAAGGACAAATGCAAAGTCATCTGCACTTAGAACAGAATAATCCAGTATATCAGTACACACTGGGGGTAGATTGGCTGGGCAGTAGCTCTGCAGAAAAGTACCTGAGGGTTACAGTGGATCATAAGCTGAATATTGACCAACAGTGTGCCCTTGTTGCTAAGAAAGCTAACAGTATGCTGCACTGCATTGGTAAGTGTGTTGCCAGTAGGTCAAAGGAAGTGATTATTTCCCTCTATATAGCTCTTGTGAGGCCATATCTGGAGCACTGTGTTCAGTTTTAGGCCCCCCACTACAGAACGGATGTGGACAAATTGCAGAGAGTCCAGCCGTGCTTTTCTTTTTCCCATGGAAAAATGGAGTAAAATGTGGATTTCCCCCTTACCAGAGGTAAAACATGGATTCCTCATTTTAGCAGAGAAACCTGCAGATATTGCAGTTTTGCAAAAAGCCCTCTGCAGGCTGGCAATGTTTCAGCCTGCAAGGGGCTAGGAGGGAGCAGAGGAGGGTGGTCAGGGATGGGGCGCCATATGCATGTATATGCACATGGCTGCCGGGCAGCCTGGAGAGCAGCTCCTGCAGATATGTGGGAGGGGGGATTGAGGCCCTGATAGGGGGGGAGGGGGTTTGGGCTTGGGCTGCTGAGGGGGGCTGAGGCAGGGCTGGGCTGCTGCCCAGCAGGCAGTGCATGGGGCTTGGGGCCTGGGGCTGCAATGCACAGCTGCAGGACCCAAGCGGGGAGTGGGATGGGGCCATGGGTGGTTGTTTGGGGGGCAGGGGGTGGGGCCTGCTCCCTTCTGCTGCATGCACTCGCAGAGGTGGGGGGGGGCATGTGCTGTGTGTGGGATGGGGGAGAGTGCACTCTGTGGGCTCAGGCTCCCACCCTGCTGCCCTCCCCAATGCCTCTGCAGCCCAGTGAGTGCAACCTGGTGTGGCAGGGCAGAGCACAGCCACATGGGAAAGCTGCTTGCCATTGTGAGCTCTGCGCTGCTCTGACAATGCATCCTCTGCATGTGTGGTAGCAGCGAGGGCAGTGGTGCAGAGTGGTACACCTTGCTGCAGCCCCACACACAAGGGACGCATTGTCAGAGCAGCATGGAGTTCACTGTGGCAAGCAGCTTTCCTGTGTGGCCTCACTCTGCCCTGCTACACCGGGTTGCACCCACCAGGCTGCAGAAGCCCCAGGGGAGAGCAGCAGGGTGAGAGTCCTCCCCCACCCCCCTCAGAGTGCATGCAGCAGCAGGGAGCTGGTACCACCCTTGCCCGAGACTGCAGCAGGAGGGGAGCTGGGATCTGCTGTGCTGCAACAGCTGCTGCCTCCTGCCAGGAGCTGCAGACCCAGGTCCTTGGCTTCATAGCCCTGGCAGCTGGGGGCCTCCTCCAGCAGGGCTGGGAAGGCTGTGGAGGGCAAGTGAGGGGCACCAGTAGGGCTGGGGGTTGTGTGGAGGAGTGAAGGGTACGAGCAGGGCCAGAGAGACTGTGGGTGGGAATGAGTGGTGGCCATCTGGGCCAGGGGGGCTGTGGGGAGCCTTTCATTTTAATCATGGATTTTGGAGTTTTCATCAGAGAATTTGCCATTTTTTTTAATCAGAGAATCCACAATTTTTTTATCAGAGAAAACCAGTGTCAGATAGCTAGTATTTGCTTTGGATTTGCATTTGGGCTATTTTGGGGGACAGTGGTTTCATTT
>NW_017729002.1:9994724-9997197 GCF_001723915.1 Gavialis gangeticus | reverse complement strand
GGGCCAGTTTTGTTCAATGTCTTCATCAACAACATGGAAGATGATATAGAGTGCACCCTCAGCAAACTGGGGGGAGTAGTAGACACTGGAGGCTAGGAGACAGAGTGACTGAGACAGATTGGAGGTTTGGGCCAAAATAAATCTTATGAGGTTCAACAAGGACAAATGCAAAGTCATCTGCACTTAGAACAGAATAATCCAGTATATCAGTACACACTGGGGGTAGATTGGCTGGGCAGTAGCTCTGCAGAAAAGTACCTGAGGGTTACAGTGGATCATAAGCTGAATATTGACCAACAGTGTGCCCTTGTTGCTAAGAAAGCTAACAGTATGCTGCACTGCATTGGTAAGTGTGTTGCCAGTAGGTCAAAGGAAGTGATTATTTCCCTCTATATAGCTCTTGTGAGGCCATATCTGGAGCACTGTGTTCAGTTTTAGGCCCCCCACTACAGAACGGATGTGGACAAATTGCAGAGAGTCCAGCCGTGCTTTTCTTTTTCCCATGGAAAAATGGAGTAAAATGTGGATTTCCCCCTTACCAGAGGTAAAACATGGATTCCTCATTTTAGCAGAGAAACCTGCAGATATTGCAGTTTTGCAAAAAGCCCTCTGCAGGCTGGCAATGTTTCAGCCTGCAAGGGGCTAGGAGGGAGCAGAGGAGGGTGGTCAGGGATGGGGCGCCATATGCATGTATATGCACATGGCTGCCGGGCAGCCTGGAGAGCAGCTCCTGCAGATATGTGGGAGGGGGGATTGAGGCCCTGATAGGGGGGGAGGGGGTTTGGGCTTGGGCTGCTGAGGGGGGCTGAGGCAGGGCTGGGCTGCTGCCCAGCAGGCAGTGCATGGGGCTTGGGGCCTGGGGCTGCAATGCACAGCTGCAGGACCCAAGCGGGGAGTGGGATGGGGCCATGGGTGGTTGTTTGGGGGGCAGGGGGTGGGGCCTGCTCCCTTCTGCTGCATGCACTCGCAGAGGTGGGGGGGGGCATGTGCTGTGTGTGGGATGGGGGAGAGTGCACTCTGTGGGCTCAGGCTCCCACCCTGCTGCCCTCCCCAATGCCTCTGCAGCCCAGTGAGTGCAACCTGGTGTGGCAGGGCAGAGCACAGCCACATGGGAAAGCTGCTTGCCATTGTGAGCTCTGCGCTGCTCTGACAATGCATCCTCTGCATGTGTGGTAGCAGCGAGGGCAGTGGTGCAGAGTGGTACACCTTGCTGCAGCCCCACACACAAGGGACGCATTGTCAGAGCAGCATGGAGTTCACTGTGGCAAGCAGCTTTCCTGTGTGGCCTCACTCTGCCCTGCTACACCGGGTTGCACCCACCAGGCTGCAGAAGCCCCAGGGGAGAGCAGCAGGGTGAGAGTCCTCCCCCACCCCCCTCAGAGTGCATGCAGCAGCAGGGAGCTGGTACCACCCTTGCCCGAGACTGCAGCAGGAGGGGAGCTGGGATCTGCTGTGCTGCAACAGCTGCTGCCTCCTGCCAGGAGCTGCAGACCCAGGTCCTTGGCTTCATAGCCCTGGCAGCTGGGGGCCTCCTCCAGCAGGGCTGGGAAGGCTGTGGAGGGCAAGTGAGGGGCACCAGTAGGGCTGGGGGTTGTGTGGAGGAGTGAAGGGTACGAGCAGGGCCAGAGAGACTGTGGGTGGGAATGAGTGGTGGCCATCTGGGCCAGGGGGGCTGTGGGGAGCCTTTCATTTTAATCATGGATTTTGGAGTTTTCATCAGAGAATTTGCCATTTTTTTTAATCAGAGAATCCACAATTTTTTTATCAGAGAAAACCAGTGTCAGATAGCTAGTATTTGCTTTGGATTTGCATTTGGGCTATTTTGGGGGACAGTGGTTTCATTTGGTGATTCAAATCACTGTCCTGAATCAATTCAGCTGAATCTGAGTCGGAGATTCAGCCACTGCCGAATCGGCCAAATCTCCGAATTTAACAGGCCCCATCCCCTGCCCACTCTCCCACCCCCACCAATGGCTGCCGACCTGGCCCCAGCCTCCAGGCTCTTTAAAAAAAAAAAATAATAATATATATATATATAAAATAAAGCCCTGTACTCACTGGCTCCTTCCAGGCAGGGGGAATCATGGAAGTCGGGTCAGAAAGGACCTTGTAGATCTTCAAGTCCGACCCCCTGCCTGGGCAGGAGAAAAACTGGGCTTAAATGACTCCAGCCAGGTAGTCATCAAGCCTCTTCTTAAAGATCCCCAGGGTAGAAACCAGCACCACTTCACTTGGAAGTTGGTTCCAGATCCTAGCCACCCTAACTGTGAAGTAGTTCTTATGGATGTCTAATCTAAACCTACTCTCCAACAACTGATGGCTGTTATTCCTTGTTATGCCAGGGGGTGCTAGGGGAAACAAGGTCTCTCCCAAACCCTTCTGGTCCCCCCTAGTGAGTTTATAGATGGTCACCAGGTCTCCCCTCAGCCTTCTCTTGTGGAGGCTGAACAGGTTCAGGTCCCGCAGTCTCTCA
>NW_017729002.1:9988946-9989338 GCF_001723915.1 Gavialis gangeticus | reverse complement strand
CAGCCGTGCTTTTCTTTTTCCCATGGAAAAATGGAGTAAAATGTGGATTTCCCCCTTACCAGAGGTAAAACATGGATTCCTCATTTTAGCAGAGAAACCTGCAGATATTGCAGTTTTGCAAAAAGCCCTCTGCAGGCTGGCAATGTTTCAGCCTGCAAGGGGCTAGGAGGGAGCAGAGGAGGGTGGTCAGGGATGGGGCGCCATATGCATGTATATGCACATGGCTGCCGGGCAGCCTGGAGAGCAGCTCCTGCAGATATGTGGGAGGGGGGATTGAGGCCCTGATAGGGGGGGAGGGGGTTTGGGCTTGGGCTGCTGAGGGGGGCTGAGGCAGGGCTGGGCTGCTGCCCAGCAGGCAGTGCATGGGGCTTGGGGCCTGGGGCTGCAATGCA
>NW_017729002.1:9987376-9987769 GCF_001723915.1 Gavialis gangeticus | reverse complement strand
GTTAGCCCTGCCAACCGTGACCTCGCATTGTCGGCCCATGTTCATCTTGGAGTCAGTAATGACTCCAAGATCCCTTTCTGCCTCCGTGCTCTCAAGAAGGGAGTTTCCCATCTTATAAGTGTGCTGCTGTTTACTACTGCCCAAGTAGGACAATCCCTGCTGCCCCCCACTGCCCCACTCAGGGGGCTGGGGGAGCACACAGGGGATAGGACCTGGCAGGAGTTCCCCCATGGTTCCCTTCCTCCCTCCTCCAGCCCCTCCCCCCACCCCCTACTTACCAGCACAAAGTCTGGGTCCAGATCCGTGCAGTGGCAAGCGGGGACTGCCTGAATCTCCGAAGTTCTCTGAATCTTTTTCTGAATCGATTTTGGAGAACTTTGAATCAATTTGCAC
>NW_017729002.1:9982175-9982376 GCF_001723915.1 Gavialis gangeticus | reverse complement strand
GGCTAGGAGGGAGCAGAGGAGGGTGGTCAGGGATGGGGCGCCATATGCATGTATATGCACATGGCTGCCGGGCAGCCTGGAGAGCAGCTCCTGCAGATATGTGGGAGGGGGGATTGAGGCCCTGATAGGGGGGGAGGGGGTTTGGGCTTGGGCTGCTGAGGGGGGCTGAGGCAGGGCTGGGCTGCTGCCCAGCAGGCAGTG
>NW_017729002.1:9968321-9977175 GCF_001723915.1 Gavialis gangeticus | reverse complement strand
GTCTCCTGATTTGATTCAGATTCAGAGATTCGGCTGCTGAATTGGGCCAAAACTCCTCTAAATTGAATCAGCACTGTCACACAGCCCTACCAGGAGCCCCACTTATGAGGACAGACTGAGAGAACTGGGCTTATTTAGTCTAGACAAGAGAAAACTGTGAGGGGACTTAATAGCAGCCTTCACCTATCTGAAGGGAGGTTTGAAAGAAGATGGAGATAACCTGTTTTCAGTGATGGCAGATGATAGAACAAGGAGCAATGTTATCAAGTTGCAGGGAGGGAAGTTTAGGTTAGCTATTAGGGAAAAAATATTCACTAGAAGGGTAATAAAACACTGGAACAGGTTACCCAGAGAGGTGGTGAAATCTCCATCCTTGGATGTTTTTAAGACCTGGTCAGACAAAGCTTTGGCTGGGATGATCTAGTTGGGGATGGTCCTGCTTTGAGCAGGGGATTGAACTAGATGACCTTCTGAGGTTCTTTCTAACCCTAATTTTCTATGACATAAATTAGCCTTGGGCTTTTTATATGTCTGTACCTAGCCTATAGTAGTTGCACCACTTCCTTTAAAATAAGGCAAGTTTGTGAGTGGAAAAACCCTAATTCATATAACTTGGGAGAGGTGTGCGCCCAGGAACAGTCATCCTTCTTGTGTTCAAATTGTGTTTTAAAATATGTGAGCCAACTCAGTCTCTGCAACAATGCCACTGATTCCAATTAAGTTACCCAGCAAGATAAATTTGGCTCCTCAGCCACATATTCCTTCATGTACCTGAGAAAAATTCTCACATTGTTCACGCTAGTCATCCTATTTGGCTACAAATTCTTCATAAAAAGATTTAGTTCATAATGATATTTCCCCAGGGCCTGATTCTGCACTACCTTGCAACATGTGCCATGATTTACCTCATGCAGAGGGGGTGTAACGTGGCACAAAACTGGAATGCTCCACTCATTTTGCATGCAGTTGCTGCAGATGTAAAAGATAAATAATAAAGTGCAAGGGGCCAGTGTGGGGGTCAGGCATTGTCTGACTGATCTAGACAACAGTGTAAATTCAAAGAAGTCCTACTGAAGTGACCATCATTCAGCCAGTGTGAGAGAAAAGAATCAGGCCCCATGAAAACATATGGTTTTAGAAGATATTGAACAGAATGGAGAAATAGGTGACTGGTTTTCGGCTGTGCTAATGCTGTACTAGAACTTCACTTTACACTTGCTTCTAAGTCACCTTCAGAGTTGCTCTATAGAATATAAAAATAATTGCTGATCTGCATACAATCCTCCAAGCAGGCAGATGCAGTAAAACTGTGGTTGCCATTTCTCTTCTGAGTCTTTTTTCCAACACCTTTTGCAAGCATCTTGCAAGTAGGGTTTGAAAATTAATATAATGTTTGTTCTAAAAATATATGGTGGAATCTGCTTGTTATCCTGAAAAGTTTAATTATCATTATTTATTTTCTTGCACTAGTTTTGTTACTAGGCACAGCGCAAACACATGCAGCTGGGAGCATGTTGTGAGCTTGTAAAACAGGGGATTGCTTGAGCCCCCAATATGACTATCTGCTTCTTTGTTTCTTTCTCTCACCCTAAATAACTACAAACAACATGTAGACAAGACAAAACCCCAGCAATGAACAAAAGCTGCCTTCGTGTTATCCATCAGTATTATTTAAGTAGGACATGCTGGGCTGTTCATGATACACTCATACTGTAAGTGATAAGCCATAACATATGGTATTCATTTACTTCTCCATTCCAACAGTAATATAGTGAAGACAATAAATTTTCCTGTTTGTTCTCTGACCCACTGTTCTTGGGTTAAGCAGCATGTTTTGTCTACATTTGTCAGTTGTTACAAGCTTCTAGCTGCTGTGGACTAGGTATTGATGAACCCTGGAAAATGGAGCCTTGAATAATGTATAAAGCATTAAACATGCAACCATTTCACTGGGAAAAAAAAGAAAAAGAAAAAAGTGCGTTATATGTTTTCTCTGTTGTAGCTCCTTCATTTACAAAACATATTTGTCAAGTCTTTTGCTAAGAATAATGCCATGATGCAGTTTCCCATCATTCTTGTTAATGGGACTGTCTTAGTGTTACAGTAAACAACCATAAGTCTTGTGTCTCAGTCCTTGTGAGGCATGCTTAGTTTTTTCAGCATCCAATTAAGGGTGTTTTAAATTTGCCATCTAGAGTCCTGGGAGTGGTAGTTTGATCTCCAGTCCTACATCAAAAGAGAGGATGTTTGGAAAAGGGTGGGAAAATTGGTGCTTTTGTGTGACTGGAAGCACTAGCAAAATGCTGCAGTGAAGAAAGTTTGTGTTTGCGTTTGTGTGGGGTGGGGATGGGGGAGAGGAGTGTTAAAGGCTAAATTATTGGACCTTCAAATAAGCCACTGCAGTAAATAGAAGTGAGATACCTGGTTAGGGTTTTGTGGGGTAAAAATACATTCTAGAAGTGCAAAAAAAAATTAAAAAATGGAAAATTATTGCAAAAAATGCTGTTACTGCCTAACTTTCTACTGTGATCCAAATTGAAAAAGTGATAGGTGGTACACGCATTTTGCCAAATGAATTAGTGCCATAGCCATTATGACATTAGCAAATGCCATAAGGTTTATATTAAGCTACAAAAGGTTTACATTAGCAAATGAAACTTTCTGTCAAACAAATGAGATATGTAGTCAGATCTTCATTGGTATAAATAAATGTAGCTTCACTGCAGTTAAATCAATTTACATCAGCCCTGGCCTATGAAGTTCTTCCTATTTTGAAGGCATGTGATAGATACCATGTTTTGATTTAGCCTTTAATTAGACGTGTCTATAACAGAAATCATCAGCACCCTTTTTAATAGTCTCATCAAAGGCTACAACCGGCATGCAGGCTAACTTACCCTTTCATCTTGGTCAGGGTTGAAATACAACAGTGAGTTATATTGAGGGAGCCTGACAATGCTGCTATCTGTGGTATATCTGTAGGACTAGGAGCAGACATTGCATTTATCTCTGGAAAAGTTGTGCCTGTGTTTGTGCTCAAACAGAAGTAGCCCAGGATTGGCATGTAGACACATTGCCCTTCTTATCAGTGTTTAGTGAGCAGCCGAATGCACTACTGACTTTCTGCCATTGAATCAATGATGCAATCCTGGGATAAATACTTTCAGACATACTTTAAAATGTCCTGGGATAAACAGTACTTCTTATCCCATGAAATACTATTTTTTTTCTAAACCTTTTGAAAGAGTTTTCTCAAAACAACAAATGTGGATGTTTGAATGATGACCCCTTGTCCTAGCATAACAAACTGTATACAGAATAAATGTGACATCTGTTTGCAGCCTACATAAACGGAGTTCTTGTCTAGCATAGAGGTTGGAAACCTTCTTGCCACCATGGTCTGCTGCTTGTGATCCTGTCCCTGACCCAGGCTGCATCCCAAATACCTCCCAGCAGATGCTGTGGAGGGAATATATAGAAAAAAGATTCTAGGACCATAGGGATGCCTCTTCTGCTGTCTTGCGGAGAATAAACTGAGCACAGCAAGCCATAAGACCCTGAAGATGCTTCTTCTGCTGCAGCTACTGGAGAGTGCTGCTGGTTCCCTAGGCTGCCATGGGTGGGATCCAGTCACTTCACAAGTTGGATCTGGCCCATGGGCCATAGGTTGCCAACCCCTAGTCTAGTGTGCCAGCAATCTATTGCTTTCAGCAATCAGGATATTCACAGGCTATTTTAAAAAGGATTCCAGCATACAGGTGTGGTTTTAATTGTAAGGCTTTTATGAATTAATATGGTTACTTTTATGATCCAAGACGATACTTTTCAATCAGGGTGCCATGCTGCTGTATGTGCATTGTTATGTGCAAATATGATTCACAAAATGAACCCTGAGATTTCAAACAGGAATCTATAGTGTTAAAAATGGAAAGGCCAGACCAGAGTAAGTTCTTTGCAGCAGAATAATTCCTCTATTATTTTTCTGTAGTTAAAAAAAAATAGTGAAAACTAAGAGCTGGCATTTTCTGATGGGTGCCTTAAATCTGTCGAAGGGTGCCTCAAGTCTAAAAAGGTTGAGAACCACTCACCTAAAAATATCTTTTTATCTTGCTGCATGTGCATTTCTGCACATAAATCCCATACACAGAAATCTGTGTGCACTGAGATGAAAATACAGCGCATCAATTTACTAGACTCTGACACTCCTGAAAGCCTAAAGCATTGTAAAGGGGTAAAGATTCCATGCAATGCACAGAGATTTAGCCACAAGACTCCCATTAACTTTAACATAGTCACACAGCTAAATCCCCACACATCATGCTGAATATTCACTCCCTCAATGTGTTCATCCTCGACAAATTATTTATGAACAGAGAACTAGAAATGTTTATGACACACAGAGAGGAATATGCAAGTAGTTCAAGGCACAACTGTGAAGTTTAAAGGGTATGAATCCTTTTTTCTACCTTTTCCACAGATCTTCATTATTCTACAAATGTGGTAAGGAAATAGCTACTGAAGCAGAGTATCTGCTGATAACCATTACCAGCTTCACAGAGACAGCTGATACGATCCATGTATAAATGATTTTGGCAGGGTTATTCACCAGGAAAATGGAAGACATTAATAAAACATTCATACAGCAAATTGGTGTCTGATCCATATATTACCAGTAGATGATATCAGTCATACAGGATCAATGTGATTGCTCATAAAGGGAAGTATAATGGTTACAGAGGGGGGAAATCACTTCCAGAAAAGTGAAAAATTTTTCTAAAATGCAAGGACTTTTTTTCAATAGTTACGTCAATTGTTGTAGGTTTGTCTGTTGTAGTATTATAGGATATTTCTCGCTGTAGTTTTATAGAGCTCTTTATTGACTTGTACTTATTACGTGTAAAGAGATTAGTTTGCTGTTTGTGACCTAAGGTACAGTATTCCTTTCAAAAATAGATGTTTGAAACTACATCGTGCTCCTCCCTTTGCTGAGAATGAAATCTGAGTGAATGGGAAGAGCAGTGTTATGCCTTCTCTGCAATAAGATGTCTCTGACAGGCTGGTCTGCCCAGCTGCATGGCTTCATTACCTGACTGCATCATCTCTGGCACCCTGGCATGTTGTCAGTCTATGATTTGGAGTCATACACTTCACTTTCAGCATCTGATATACTGATTATGTTCTTAACATGAACCTTTCTAGTTTAGTTCTCATCAGTGTTGCTGTCCTCAATTCATCTTCTGAAGAAAATTATGGATCCACTGAAAAGCAGGAGGAGATATATAATTCAGAAGTTTTCAAGATTCATTTTCAGGAAGATGAAGCACTCAACACATTATACGCTGAGTAGGTTCTTTGAACAGTAACAATGCCACCTGCAGCACTAAATATGTAGTCTGAATAAATGTTTTATTGCAAGCAAGACAGGAACAGGAATAGTCCATCACTATTACCTTGTCTTTCTTCTGCAAATTAAAGATTCTTCCTGCATCTGTAATGACTCCTATAAAAATACACACACACACACACACACGTTAAACTAGAGTCCATCTCTCTCATTCATATGCCTCTATAACAGACAGCACTGTTGATGCGTCCTAGGAATAATTAATAGAAAATAGCTAACCACAATGTTTTGAAGTAGAGTAAGAAATGAACACGTTACACTGCTACCACATCTAGGCTTAAGGTGTTTCATTCTCCAAAGGAATATACTTCTGGGTGCTGGCATCTATTATCAATAACACTGAATTCTTCCAACATGCAGCCAAAATAACAATGGCCAAACATTACATTCAGGCTGTTATGCAGAAGAGTGAAATGCAAGCTAACAGGTATTGGGTGTGTGGCACTTTTAGGGATTGAATTCTGGGTGATGGAAAATCTTGGTTGAAATCCATGTTCAGGAAGAGGGCCTGTATAAAAACTCTAGACTTTAAACCTAGAATTCTCAAAAGGGCCAAATCTTGTTCTCTCTCTTTATTGTATCCTTGTTCAAGTCATTGAAGCTGTTCCCAGGAGCAAAATGAAGTGAGATTAAGCCCAAGGCAATAAAATTTGAAAGCTGAGGGTCAGATATTCATTTTGCTTACCTATTCCCCTCGCTCTGCTTCACATCTTTGTAATGCCAGTAACTTCAAGGTATTATACATGGGTGCTGTAAATCACAAGTGAATAGAGAGTCAGGGCACAAGTCTGAGGGTCCCGATCCCACACCTTTGAAGTCAATGGGAATAATACCTATGTAATGGAAGTAGGATGAAGCAGAAATAACACGTGATACTCCTCACTGGAAGAACCCATATAAATATTGATTTGAAAAAAAAAATCTCAATCCCTCAGTCAAATAAAAAGAAAGTTAAAAATCTCATATTAAAGCATCAAAAATATATTTTTTTTCAAAATTCCTTCTACTTAGGGACTCCAAAGAGAGGACTAGATGTTAGAACTCTTGAATAATTTGAATTGAGTAATGTATTCAGTGAACGGAGTACGTTTTTCCTTCACAAATCATCTCCAAGCAGTTCTCTTAAATGATATGATATACTAAGAATTACTTCCCGGACAGTTTTTTTTTTTCCAAATCGCATTTGGTCTGTAGCTTGTTTGTGAGGTCACTGAAAATAGTCAGTGTAAGTTGGAGCTTAGAAAAATATTCGGAGCAAGAATAAAATGTTTTCTTCTGAGAAATATCTGACCCCCTGATATTCAAAGGATCCAGGCAGAGATGTCAATCATAAAATGGTTACATATGACAGTGGTTTCTGACCTACACCTGTTTGTAAAGACCGTGACATATATGAAGTTACAGAAGTACCTTGGCTTCTTGTGCCATAACTTGGAGTTCTAGCAATAAGCTGGAAGGGAAGCTACTGCAGTAGATGGGCATCATGATGCCTATCAGAGACTAATACCATCTAAAATGGGGATGGTCTTGTTGGGGAAAATCTTTGCCTAGGGCAGAATGATAATGCATGTCTTCTCTACAAGCCCTCAATAGCCTCCATTGGCAGGTTACCTATCAGTATTTTTGCAGAAATTGAAGTTGCTGTCAGGAATGAACAAAGATATGCTCTCCTAGAGGCTGATACTTCTACAGAGAGCCTGCAAGAGAGGCTGCACTCAGGCAAGTGTGGCTGAGTCAGGCCCAATGCAGAAGATAGTTCACAAAAGGAGAAATACGTTTGCTTAAGAGGTAACTTTAATGAGAGGTCAGATTTGTCAGTCAGATCTGAGAAAGGTATGGATCAGGAAAATTAAAGATGCCCCATATTCCTTAAGAATGAAATATTCCTTAAGGA
This sequence comes from Gavialis gangeticus, assembly GCF_001723915.1. Classification (NCBI taxonomy): domain Eukaryota; kingdom Metazoa; phylum Chordata; order Crocodylia; family Gavialidae; genus Gavialis; species Gavialis gangeticus. The sequence continues at coordinate 9,969,877 of NW_017729002.1, read as the reverse complement.
GGAGGATCAGAGTACTGCTCGGTCATGCACAGATGAATTCAGGAAACCCAAAGCACAGCTGGAGTTGTAGCTAGCAAGGGCCCTGAATGGTAACAAGGAGGGTTTCTACAAGCATGTCAGCAACAAGAAGAGGATCAGGGAAAGCAACCGGGAAGCAACATAGTGACAGAGGATGCAGAAAGGCTAAAGTACTCATTTGCCTTTTTCACCTCAGTCCTCACAGGCAAGGTCAGCTGCCAGACTACTGCACCAGGCAGCACAGTTTGGGAGGAGGTGAGCAATCAACAGTGGCAAAGAACAGGTTAGGGACTGTTTAGAAAAGCTGGATGTGTACAAGTCCATGGGGCCAGACAGGATACACCTGAGGGTGCTGAGGGAGTTGGCCAGTATGATTGCATTGCTGCTGGCCATCATCTTTGAAAACTCACGACAATTGGGAGAGGTTCTGAATAAGGGAAAATGGAGTGACCATCTTTAAGAAAGGGAAGAAGGAGGATCCATGGAATAACAGACCAGTCAGCCTCATGTCAATTCCTAGAAAAATCATGGAGCAGAACCTCAAGGAATCCATTTCTAAGCACTTGGAGGACAAAAAGGTGATGAGGAGCAGTCGTCATGGATTCACTAAGGGCAAGTCAGGCCTAACTAACCTGATTGCCTTCTATGATGAGATGACTAGCTCTGTGGTTGCAGGGAGACCAGTGGACATAATATACCTTGACTTTAGCAAGGATTTTCATACAGTGTCCCACAACATTCTTGCAAGCAAACTAAGGAAGTACAGATTGGTTGAATGGACTGTAAAGTGGATAGAAAATTGGGTGAATCATTGGGCACAGAGGGTAGCAATCAATGTCTCAATGTCTAGTTGGCAGCTGGTATCAAGTGGAGTACTCCTGCCAGTGGTCCTGGAGCCCATTTTGTTCAATATTTTCAACAGTGACCTGGAAGGTGGGATAGGTTATACTTTCAGCAAGTTTTTTCAGTTGACACCAAGCTGGGAGTATAATAGATACTCTGGAAGGTAAGGCTAGGATTCAGAAAGACCTCAACAAATGAGAGGATTGGACCAAAAGAAATCTCATGAGGTTCAATAAGGACAAGTCCTGCACTTAAGATGGAAGAATACCATGTACTGGTACAGGTTTGGGACTGAATGGCTAAGCAGCAGTTTTGCAGAAAAGGATTTGGGGGTTACAGTGGATGCTAAGCGGAATATTAGCCGACAATTTGCCCTTGTTGTGAAGATTGTTAATGGCATTCTGAGTTGCATTAGTAGGAGTATTGTCAACAGGTTGAGGGAGGTAATGATTTCCCTGTACTTGGCTCTAGTGAGGCCACATCTGGAGTACTGTGTTCAGTTTTGCCCTTCTCCCCACTACAGAAAGGATGTAGACAAATTAGAGAGGGTCCAGCAGAGGGCAATGAAAATGGTTTAAAGGCTGGGATACTTGACTTCTGAGGAGAGGCTGAGGGAACTGGGGTTATTTAGCCTGGAGAGAAGAAGACTGAGAGGGGATTTAATAGCAGCCTTCAACTACCTCAGGCTGCAACTT
>NW_017729002.1:9961941-9963321 GCF_001723915.1 Gavialis gangeticus | reverse complement strand
ACTGAATTCCAACTAGCTTTGAGCATCAAGGACAATAAAAAGTCCTTTTTAAGATATGTGGGGAGCTGGAGCAAAAGCAAGGGCAAAGTTGGACCCCTGCTGAACAAGATGGGACAACTGACAACTGGCACCCAGGAAAAAGTGAACCTATTAAATGGGTACTTTGCGTCGGTCTTTCATCAGTTCCATGGGATGCCTATGCCCATTATGGGACAGGTAGGCCTGGGTGAGGGAGATACCCTGCCCTCCACCAATGCTGACCTCGTAAAGGTACACCTTGAGAGGTTGAATACCTTCAAGTCAGGTGACCCTGACCATCTATACCCCAGGGTACTCAAGGAAATGGTGAACATCATAGCCTAGCCTCTGGCAAGGATCTTTGAGACCTCCTGGTGCTCTGGTGTAGTACCCAAAGACTAGAAGAAGGCCAGTGTGGTGCCTATCTTCAAGAAAGGAAGGAAAGTGGATCCAGCAAACTATAGGCCCATCAGCCTGACTTCTATCCCGGGGAAGATCTTATAAAAGTTTATTAAAGAGGCCATCCTTAATGGACTGGCCAACGCCAACATCCTGAGGGATAGCCAGCACGGGTTTGTTGCAGGTAGGTCTTGCTTGACCAATCTAATTTCCTTTTATGACCAGGTGACCTATCAGTTTGACAAGGGAGAAAAGATTGATGTCGTATATCTTGACTTCAAAAAAGCCTTCGATCTGATATCCCATGATCACCTCTTGGCAAAACTGGCCAGTTGTGGTGTTGGGTCCACCACGATCCACTGGCTGGGAAATTTCATAGATTTCATAGACATTAGGGCTGGAAGGGACCTCAGAAGATCATCGAGTCCAGCCCCCTGCGAAAAGGGCAGGAAGTCAGCTGGGGTCATAGGATCCCTGCAAGATAAGCCTCCAATTTGCACTTGAAGGTGTTCACTGCAGGTGCTTGAACCACCTCCGATGGCAGGCTGTTTCGGACTTTGGGGGCTCGGATAGTAAAGAAATTCTTCCTTATGTCCAGCCTGAAACAGTCCCGTAGTAGTTTATGACCATTCAACCTCGTCATCCCTTGGGGTGCTCTGGTGAACAAATGTTCCCCCAGATACTGGTGATCACCACTGATAAACTTATAGGTGGCCATCAGATCACCCCTGAGCCTGAGCTTCTTCCAGGCTAAAGAGCCCCAGCCTGTCATCGTAAGGTCTGTTTTCCTGACCTCTGATCATGTGCGTGGCTCTTCTCTGGACTCTCTCAAGTTTCTCCACATCCTTTTTGAATTGTGGAGCCCAAAACTGGACGCAATACTCCAGCTGCGGCCTCACCAAGGCTGAGTACAGAGGGAGAATGACGTCCTGGGATCTGCTTGAGAAGCATCTATAGATGCAA
>NW_017729002.1:9961073-9961549 GCF_001723915.1 Gavialis gangeticus | reverse complement strand
CTCTTTAATAAACTTTTATAAGATCTTCCCCAGGATAGAAGTCAGGCTGATGGGTCTATAGTTAGCCGGATCCACTTTCCTCCCTTTCTTGAAGACAGGCACCACATTGGCCTTCTTCCAGTCTTTGGGCACTACACCAGAGCGCCAGGAGTTTTCAAAGATCTGTGTCAGGGGCTGAGCCATGATGCTCGCCAGCTCCTTGAGTACCCTGGGGTGTAGATGGTCAGGGCTGGCTGACTTGAAGGTATCCAGCTTCTCAAGGTGTTCCTTCACGAGGTCAGCATTAATGGAGGGCAGGGAATCTCCCTCACCTAGACCTCCCTGTCCCATGGGACTGATGAAAGACTGGCGCAAGGTACCCATTTAATAGGTTGGCTTTTTCCTGGGCTTCAGTTATCAGTTGCCCCATCTGGTTTAGCAGGGGTCCAATGTTGATCTTGCTTTTCCTCCAGCTCCCTACATATCTGAAAAAGGAC
>NW_017729002.1:9960825-9961062 GCF_001723915.1 Gavialis gangeticus | reverse complement strand
CCCAAGACTGGGAGGATCGACGAGAACACCACCTGTGCCCCCTGACCCTTTAGCCCCACTCCCAAATCTCTGTAGCGCCTCAGGACCCAGCTGGGAGCGCTCCGAGCCGTGTCATCGGTGCCCACATGAATAGGGAGCATAGGATAGTGGTCTGTGCGGTGGAGGAGCTTTGGGATCTTCTCCACAATGTCCTGGATGCGGGCCCCCGGGAAGCAGCAGACTTCCCAGACTAAGGGG
>NW_017729002.1:9950239-9955825 GCF_001723915.1 Gavialis gangeticus | reverse complement strand
GAAGAGCCACGCACATGATCAGAGGTCAGGAAAACAGACCTTACGATGACAGGCTGAGAGCCATGGGGTTCTTTAGCCTGGAAAAGTGCAGGCTCAGGGGTGATCTGATGGCCACCTGTAAGTATATCAGGGGTGACTACCAGTATCTGGGGGAACATTTGTGCACCAGAGCACCCCAAGGGATGACGAGGTTGAACAGTTATAAACTTTACTGTCTGAGCCCCCAAGGTCTGGAAGAGCCTGCCATCGGAGGTGGTTCAAGCACCTACATCGAACACCTTCAAGAGTAAATTGGATGCTTATCTTGCAGGGATGCTGTGATCCCAGCTGACTTCCTGCCCTTCGGGCGGGGGGCTGGACTCGATGATCTTCCGAGGTCCCTTCCAGCCCTAATGTCTATGAAAAATCTATGAAAAGAAACCCTAAAGGCTGATTGGACAAAGGATGGGGCTAGACTGTTCTCAGTGGTGGCAGACAACAGAACAAGGAGCAATAATGGTCTCAAGCTGAAGCAAGGGAAGTTTAGGTTAGATATAAGGTAAAACTTTCTTACTAAGAGAACAGTAAAACACTGCAACAAGTTACTCAGAGACATTGTGGAGTCTCCATCCTTGGAGGTTTTTAAGACCTGGACCTGTGGAGGTCAGACAAAGCCTTGGCTGAGATGATCTAGTTGGGGATGGACCTGTTTTGAGCAGGGGTTTGAATAAGATGACCTCCTCAGGTCCTTTCCAACTCTAACTTTCTACGATTCTGTGAATGTAAAGGACAATAGTACTTTCTGAGGTCAAGATTCTCGACTGCAGATTTTCTGCTTAAATATGCAGTGTCAAATTCAGTTCAGTGAGCATGTTACTCATTTTCGTATTTCCTTGTTTTCCTTCCTGACTTATCCATATTTCATTTCCTACATTCTTTCACTTATTTATGGTTTCTATCCAACATGATGGTTCATATACCATTAGTCAGGACCATAGTATCTGAGCAACTCCAGGTAAAATCAGTAGCTGTGTCTTTAGTGAATTTCCTGGAATCTCTGGCGCTTCTTCTATTTTGGAGTCTAAGCTCTTCTTGCAGTAGGATTTGGGACTTTTTTTTCAATTCTGTTAATTTTCTGGGGGGTTTTCTATACCATTTTGACATAATTAATTTTATGAAGGGTAGCAGTGTGTGATTTGGATGGCCTGTAATCCCCTTGCAAATGTTTGGTGCATTTTGTTTTCACAGCTGGAGTTACGTACTTTGTTTCAGATCTGTAGGCTAATTCTTTTTGAAGTCTGATTAAATTATTAATTACTTAAAAAGGCCTGAAAAGGTAAATAGGGAAAACTAGCTAAACCAAATAATAATGAATTTTACCACATAAGAATTTGAGTCCTAAAGAAAGATTGAGACACTCTCATGAGGCTGCAAAATCTGTCCTAGATGCCCAATTTGTCCTCTGTTTGAGAGAGCTAAATTAATTACCCCACCATTAGCAGTAATTAGGGGTTTTGGAGAAGCTAACACTTAGCTTATATATAACAATACAATTAAAATGTTGATATCTTTGGGTTGGCAAATTTCTTCTTTAGCTTTGCATCACCTTTCCTAGGAGTGCTCATCACTTCTGAGTTCAACATACAATCTGTTGCACTTTCTGCTTCTGAAATCAGAGATTTAGAAACAATCCAGAATTCATTTGTCAAGATAATAATTATTTCCCTACTGCAATCCCCCCCTTAATTATCATGCTGTAACAGAAATAGGCTTGATACTCTTTTTTATTAAGGTTGTTTCACTCACTATTATTGATTAAGCTTATTTCCCAGGATAAATAACCCTCCTGTCAAAAAATGATTTATGAAAGCCAGGAGGTCTCTCCTTTGCTAGTTTGCTTTTTTTCCCTCTTCATTACATGGTATGCAGCATTCCCTACACATAACTGTTTTGGTCAGTCTTTGAATCCAACAGTTATTGTCCCAGTTAGGAGAAGTGAGTTACAGTGCCATAAAAGAACGTGGATTTAAGTTAAGAACAGAGGATCTTTTTAACATGGGTTTATAATTCCCTAATAAAATGCATTTCAATCTTAGATGTTCTACTAAAGTAAGGGCACCATGCACTAGACAGCAGAGCTTTGGTAGACAACATCCTAAGCTGATTATTTCTCACATCTCTCTGTCATCTCCAGCAAATTGTCTCCACAAAGACAAAAGAAGCTAATCATATGTTGTATTTTATTGGGGCTGAACACATGAATGCTGATCTTTTATCTTGTTTTGGTGCCAACTGTGTCAAATACAAGAGCTCACTGGAAGAGAATTCTGTCTTGCAGTAACTTTTGAAACATTGAAATTTATTCCTGCTCTAATACACAATGAGAACAGGTTGGAGTAGAAGTGGAAGAGACTTCTGTTTTGGACTGAATCTTGAGCATTTTTTTAACGGTTTTCTTGGTGGAGTGAAGTAAAAGAGTCTGGGGCTCTTAGCAAGAGAACCGCTTTCACTCTATAGGCTTCTCAATTCCACTTAGCTCAAATAAATTGTTTCCCTCTTTGACTTGAAATGAGGTAAAATACGGAGTTTTTTAGGTTGTTGCTTATAAGAGAAGGAACTGAAAATGGAAATGCCATTTATTTATATATTCTGAACAAAGCCCTGTGTTCCTGAATGCAGAAGGAATCAAACAGGAGACCTCTAAACACAGTTCCAAGTTTCTTTCCATCCAGCAGTTAGCCAGTCTCTCAAATTTTCTTGGGTCCCACAGCTGCTGCTGTGGTGTCTCTGCAGCTTTGTTTTCCCTCTCACACAGCTCCAGCAAACAATATCCAGCCCCGCTCTGTTCAGATTCAGATACCCAGGAAACCCTTCCAGACTACATGGCTCAACTCCTGCTCCAGCCTGCAGATAACCTGTGATTTGGTCAGTAGTTCTGTGGGGCAGGGCTACAGTGGGCTCCTGTTCTGTGACTAAGACACTTAGGCAATATAGTAATATAAATATTGCATAATTAAGCCTGTTTCATAAATATGCGGAATTGCTTTGTCCATTTATTCTAAATGAAGGTTGGTGGTTAAATCAAGTAGTTTCAATGAAGTTTTGCTCAGTCCCCAGGGCAACTCTATAAAGCATTAGACTTAAATGGCAACATTTTGACTTTCACAGATTTGGCCATTCTCATAAAAATCCTACTGCTTATAAATGGAAAATTACAAAGCAAAACCTAATAGTATCACAGCTCTAATTCCCTGGCTTTGTTCCTCTGGGTTGGGACTCTTAATAGAAAACTGTGCTAACTACATAATCGGTATTTCGAATTCAGTAGCAGAGTTGGCATCCTACAGAGTCTGCCAGCTAAGTCTGTGTTCTTCGAAGGAAATTAGTCAATGCGACATTCCTAACAAATGAGCAAAGGGTATGTTAGTTATTTTTACCTGTAGTAGTGCTTTGTACAGAATGAATTTTGATAGAACCCATTTTCCCCAAAGAGAGAACTTTACTACTTGTACCTCTTCTACATTACATAAAAAATTGGGTAACTTTTCTCATCTCGTGTAGTGAGGCAAATATATTTCACCTCTCATACATTTTCAAAGCAGTGATTGGATTTTTGACAGGTATTAAAGTCAAACAGTCTATGAAAGCCAGTTTTGCCTTATACTCAATCTAGCTCACACAGGCCATGCTGCCCAGCCTGTGGGGCACCCCAGAGGTCTGGGAATCTGGCAGCAGAGGAGCAGTAATTAATACTGCCACTGCTCCTACTCTACCAAATTTCTGGATCTGTGGGGAGACCTGCAGGCCAGATGATGTGGCTCCATGGGCCAAGAGTTGAACACCACTGGCATAGACAGAAAATGTGCCACAGTGAGAGCTCTGTAGTGGAAGATGAGAGTGCAAGCAGTACACAAGCAATTTCTTGGTTAATCAAAATTTGTTTACATTATTAAAATACTTTCTGTCAAATTATTGTACAGGTCCTCTAAAAATTGAAGTTGAAAATTAGTCGGAAAGATGCCTGAGATAATGATCAGGTATTAAGTTCAAATTCAGAGTCTCTTTTTTTCTCTACAGAAACTTCAGCTAAAATGTAGCGGTAGAACCTTAATAGGGCCTAATTAGCGTTCATGCCACGCCACAGAACTCTGTAGTCTATGGGGCCCTAGGTTGCAAAGCCATATACCTGGGCCATGATGGTGTTTATAATCCTGTAAGCATGCAAAGATTGTCACAGGTGGCTAGCACAGTAACAATATGAATACATGGATCTGTAAACAGTTTGTAAAAGACCAAGAATTAGGCAGTTTAACTTGGTTCTCCAGGCTTAGAATCCTTAGTGTGTATTTCCTTACCAGTGCCAACTGTTCATATTAAAAATCCACCAGTTTAGGATCCCTTCAGTCTCCTTAGAACAGGGGTCAGCATCTCACAGCCCAGGGGCTGGATCCTGGCCTTCAGAGCATGGTCTTGGGTAGCAACGGGAGCATTTCCCATTCTGCAATGTGACTGGGCCCTGGGAAGAAGTGGTGGTAGCAGTCAGTTCCTAGCACTGGCCCTCCTTTGACCAAGGTGGGTATTTCCATCCTGCTGCCAGAAAATGTTGCCAATCCCTGCCAGAAAATGTTGCAAAGTGACTTACAGAAATCAGTGTGGATATTAATTAAACATCAGATATATTAAAAAGTACTGGTTAAGAGTCTGTGCTGTCCTGAGGTTCAGGGAAGGTCAGGGAGTGGAGAGGGGACAGGACTGTTTTTAAACCATCTCTCCCTTCCTTCCATATCCTAAACCTCTCTGAGGATTTGGCAGGTCCTAGGCAGAACTAAGATAGCCCTGTTGACCAGTATAAGATACAGCACCCTTCCTAGGCAGTTGTTTGGTCCAAAATGCAGCCCAGGGTCTTTGGACTTACTCCTAGCACACTCCAATACAGCCTAACAGCTATGTAACAGCACCTGCAGCTTGGTGTTTGGGGAGGTTGGATCATGTTACAAATGGCCATCATATCTAATTTAGTTTGCCCTGGTGCAGACCTTACACTTAGATACCGAGTTAGCTTGATCTAAGTGCGACCTGTACGGAAGTTGAGGAGGTTTAGAATGACAACCCGATCTAAGTTAAGTGCACCTTGGAGTTAGCATAACTTAGATTGGGTCCGGCCAGATGGATCTAATTCAATCTCTGTACAATTCTCCTCCAGTCCTGTGGCTGGGACAGCCCAGCTGTTGGCCTCAGCCCCAGGGCTGCACTTTTCCAGCCCTTCCCTCCCCCCAGCATCAGCCTATTTTTAGCCCCCTGACTCTTTAACCTACCCCCAACAGACAACCTCTTCCTGCCTTCTGTGGGCCAGCCAGCCCCCCTCAGCCTGCCAAATGCCCATCCCACAAGCTGCTCCTGGTTCCAGTTTTACCGGCATTCACCAGTGTTGGGAGCCCAGGATGTAAAGTGCAGTGTAGGGAGGGGCGGGCAGGATGGGAGGGGTAGGTTTGCTGGAAGAAGGGGATGCTGTTTGTCCGGGGTGGAGGGATCAGGGGGCTAAAAATAGTCCCTGGTCCTGTGGTGGGTAAACAAGCCCCCCACAGACACCACTTCCCCCCCCCCCCG
>NW_017729002.1:9947716-9949912 GCF_001723915.1 Gavialis gangeticus | reverse complement strand
CATCCCTCCCATGGACCCCTCTTTACTCACTACCTCACAACCTGACCTTCACTGAGTTTATAAGTAGCTCTGCATGTGTTATGCAGTCCTTTCATTGCTGATGTACAACAGCATGGCAGCACTCCTTATTTTGCAGTATTGTAGCTCTGAGCCTTGAAAATCTCTCGGCCTCCAAATCACACGATCATGTTTCATGGATTCATTTTATTTGTCTTTTGGTGACACAGCTAGAGCTGTGTGGAGAAAATAATCCATTTTGTGGAAGATGTCACCACTGTGAAATCTGGGTTTCTTTTGGTTCGGAAGGAAACAAAAACATCTGGAATATTCCTTGACAAAGAATGACTCCTAATGCTGAGTCAGTTCATATGGGCATATGGAATGATGACCATGACTTCTTCTGCTAACATAGAGAAAGTCAATACTACAGACTTGAAAACCTGTATAATGCACCACCTCCTTTATCCTGCCAAAGCAACATGTAAGGAAGGGCTGGTTGCACTGTGTACCTTTTTCACGTTAATACCAATTTTGTTTTAAACTATCCTTTCCTTGTGTTATTATTCCTTTCCAGTGCTCTGTCTGAATGCCACTATTTTTAAAACTTTCTGCAGCATAAAACCCTCCTCTTGCTTTAAGGGGGAAATCTCATTATGAGAAGTGCTTGTGGACGTTCCAGAGGTGGTAGATTGTTGCTCCGGTTCCAGGAAGCAGCGGTGCTGTCAAGCAAGCCTCTTTATTTGATTACCTGAGGTGTCTGGCACCAGGGTTTCAGCCACAAAAAGTGGCTGAATCAAGTGGCTATTGCTGTATCAAGTGAGTTGGATGCTACGTGGGATGTTTAAATCCTGTGAATATAGCACTGAACAATACACTTTTTATCCTGGACAATTGCCTTGGTGTCCTTTTAAAATTATAGGAATATATTCAGTTAGTTCTTGATGTGAATTTCAATCTGGCTCTGAATAAAGTCAGTCAATTCTGGGTGAAAATATTTGAGGACACAACCCTACAGAGCTGTTAGGGTGCTGCTGTTGCTTGTTAAATAATATAGCCTTTTCTGTGGAGAATTATTGACTTTTCACTGAAAGACTGAAAACTGTTGGCTTTTTCAGGCTTTCAAACTTTCTAAGAAAATCTGGCAATTTTTTAGGGCAGCAGACCATTTCAGCAAAGATTTCTGCTTAGCCAAAACTTTTGGACCTTTTCAGTTGACCTTGTGTGTAGTCTGAGATGTGCCTGTTCATATTAGGTGGTGAGGCAGAGATGTGGTTTTTGTGGACACATTTTAAGCCATTTGTAAGATCTAAATAGAGATCCTGGGAAATGTTAGGCTTAGGTAAGCTTTTTGGTATAAGAAAAGGATCTCTGAAACTGGAATAGGGAGGTGTGTTACAGCGTCTTGCAACCACAAAGGCTTTTGTAGTTCAGGGGGAGTTCAACACAAGGGAAAACAGGTGGTCCTACTGTTGTTCTCATTGTGGCTTCCCAAAAACAGAGGAAACAGCTATAATTCCTCCTTTGCAACACTGCAGCTTCGTCTCCTTGTGGACTTTCCTCCTGACCTTTCTGCCAGCTTTCTGTGCAAAAGCTGGCACAGACAGATAAATTAGGCTAAATCCAATAACATTTCTTTCCCAAATCCATGAAAATTACCATCATATGTATCAATGTGTCCCTACAATTAATTTTAGCATACTCTTCTTCACCAATAGTTTAGTATATCTGTGCATATCAGCTACCTGACCCTGGCATAGCCTTCAAAATATTTGATTAAGTCCTAATAGAATTTGAGTATTTGACAAGAAAACAATGTGGGTGTTTCTGTAACACTTCAGGTCACGTTCAGTTCCCGTCAGTGAATAGAATAGGACAGCATAACATGATATGACGGGCATAGCTGACATTAGTATCAGAGTGTAAGGGAAATTAATGGTATATAGGGTCTAATATCTGCTTCCTACTTATATTGAACCAGGCAGGAGTCACCATAATGTTGAGAAACAAAATAGTTAAGTCAAGGGGACTGTTAGAAGTATGTTACATGAAGACTCAGTTGGAGACAACTCAAATTCTTATCCACCATTCCTCCCTTTCCACTTTTGTTCAAGGAGGCTTAAGTTCTTTCGGGGGATTTCTTGATTTATTGTGAGGTTTCTTAATGACTGTCATTCAGTAATCACTGGCTTTAGAATG
>NW_017729002.1:9936095-9942716 GCF_001723915.1 Gavialis gangeticus | reverse complement strand
GGGGATTTCTTGATTTATTGTGAGGTTTCTTAATGACTGTCATTCAGGGGAGCTTTGAAGAATGCCCAGAGAAGTCAAGTAGCAGCTTGCACCTACTGTGGTCATAAAAACTAAAAATGCTGCAGTCTTTTTTGTGGAATTACCTGTATTGCTAAATCACTAATCACAAGCGGAAGTTTGGAATTTGATCCTGTGTGTAACTGCTGCACCTGAAGTAGTTATTTGAGGCCCAGCTCAGCACAGTTTAACTCTTTGGAAGAAGTTTGCAGTGGAAAACCAAGACTATGGACATGTGTATCTTAAAGGAAGAGGGACTGGTCCCTTGGGAGCATGTCAGACTTTCTGATTTACTGTTTTATTCCTCTCTTCCTAAATGGGTATAAGTGGAGCTAAACTGTAAAGGTACCTACTGCAGAAGTTCTCTAACAGGTTTTATGAAGCACTCACTGGCAGTTCCCAAAGAGCCGGCTGCCCACACAGTGCTGAGTATCCTTTTCATTTCCAGCTGTTCTGTTGTGTCAAGCGTGAAGTTCTTCCTAATGTAAAACTCTCACAGATAAGCAGTTAGCATAGTTGCCATATAGAACCACAGCATTTGGAAGGGAAGGCAGTCCTTGCGTGCCATGAAATGCGAATGGAGGTGGACAGTATGTAGAGAGATGCTTCACCTTAAAAAGGATAAATAATTGGATGATCAACACATTTTAAGTAAGAACCTTTCAAAGACAAGTAGGATAAATTTGAGAATAGACTGTGAATTGGGTTGATAAGATAGGTGTGCCTTGAAACCTACATGTCACTGAGTGGTCTTCTGATTACTAAATTAAATAAGTGGGATATCGCTTGGTGTCTGAATATGTATTAGCTCCCTTTAATCTGCTTGCCTGTGAGGGAAATGAAAAAAGTGAAGACCAAGTAAAGTACTGTTAATACAAAAATTGCTTACAAGTTTTTTGGTATAGAGGAAGCCAATTAAGTCATAGAATGCAAGTGAGGAGCTCCTATTTGCCTTGGTCGGTATCCATTGATAGCCTTTTTGACTATCATTACAATCAAAAGCTCATTACCCTGTTGATTTGTAGTGCAAAACAAACAGCAGAAACAATGTCCATTAAACAGTCTAAGAGAAAATTAGTAGGGAAAGATCTGTTATTTTCAAATGTTTTACAATCAGTGGAGAGTAAAATGCTACATTAGAAACTACATAAAAACACTTGACAGTACCCATTTATGATTATTAGTAGATTCAAAAATTAAATATTTATTTAGTTTCAGCATGTATTAATAACAATCATATTTTCTTACTTTTTAAAATAAATTCCACTGCTTAATCTGAAAAGTTAAAGGCTAGTTGAAATACACTAATGAACAAAGCCTTTGTTGCCTTGAATGTTGCTATAGTTTCTACAGTTATTTTCCAACTCCATGGATCTTGGCAAATATGAAAAAAGATGTTGATTTTTGGCACCATTTGGCATCTGGGCACAAATGAAGCACATGGATGTTTTACAGCAGAAAATAGCATACTTCACAATTTCTTTATTTATTAGAACACTCTCATCTGAAGTGCATTCAGCAGGGCATAATTCTGCAGCATGCAAACATAACAGCATTTCCTGACAGCCTGTCAGCAATTAGAAACAAAGCAAAATGAGCAATAAGGAGAGCTGAGACATGGTGAGCTGAGACAGGCCCAGAGGCCTAAATCCTTTTATTATTTATTTTTATTATCATGATGCCCAGGATCCCTAGTCATTGACCAGGATCCCATTTTGCTAGGCACTATATTAATAAATCTACAGGTATTGAAATGCTTGCCTTGTGCCTTTAGACAATACTATTTCTCTACCTTAAAGGAGTACTGTAAGGCATAGGTCACTGATGTTTTTAAAGTGATATTACATGGTCTGAATGGAAGTTCTATAGAAATATTATTACATAGCATTTACAATTACTTGTTGGTCCAGTAGATGGGCTACATATGTAGCTGCTCAACACAAGTCTTATGAATTTTACATTTTTCATTACCACATTATTAACTTCCATTTGCAGTCTCTCAGGAAAGACATCATGTCATTTTGGCACAAAACTATTTTTTTCAAGATTATTCAAACAAGTCTCCTGACCCCTTCTGAGCCATAATTCACATTAAATGAAATAGACCTCCCTCCATGTTTTTGTATGCATCTCTTTAGGAATTATAAACAATTAGAATAAATGAAGGAGAAAAGTAAATTGTATTTAAGGAATTGTGGTAATTGGCTGTTCTGTAGTTGTGCATAATATTGATTGAGGCAACACTCCAATAATTAAATTCTTCATGGCAAAACTTAACTTGTTAAACTATTAATGGTTAAATTTGTGTTTTAGGTAGAACTAACTGCATAGGGGGTTAAGATTGTAACATTTAATGCCAAAGCTCCACAGTTCATACTTCACCAAAAAGAATCAGATTCAAGTGTCCTTGGCTCTGGCTCAGTTGTTGCCTTTAACAAAGTTTTCAGGAAGTACTCTAAAATTATCAAAAATGGAGGTCAAGCAATGGCTTTATAACACTCCATTGAGCCCTTCTTTGTGCCAATATACATTTTTCATCCTTAGCTTAAGGTTGTATTAATAAAGAAGAGGTCTGCTGCACATTATGCATCTCCTGATCTCGGCTATTTTACAGAAACAGTAGGCTATGAAACTTCAGAGTGATTTTTTTGCTATAATAATCTGCTTCTGTTCCTACTGATGAGGATCTACTGCTCCTCTCCCTGACCTTCCATGTTCGCCAGCCAATCAAGCTTGAACAGTTTCAGCAGTGTTAAACTTCACAGCTATTTCTGTTACTCTGAGGTCTGTCCCCATCGATTTTTAAAAAGTCAGCATGCCAGGAATTCATGTCAGATGTCAGCAAGCTTCAGAGTCACCAGCGATAACCTGCTGTCTCAGCACATTGTAACAGAACAGAGCATTCATGTTGTTCTGTTCCTGATTGTCTAGTGAATTGGGAAAACATTGTGCAAAATACAGCAGCTTCACTGGTGGGAAAAATTGCTGAACAGCACCTGCATAGTAAAGCAAGACCATCTGCTTACTACCCCCCAGCCCTTTTTTTTTTTAATCTTGATATTTGTCTTATTTTATTTTTTGTTTGACAAGATATGCAGCCCTTTCCTAGAATGTATTTTAAAAATATACATTTAAAATGTATTTTAAAGAAAGATAGGAAAGAAAAGAAAAAATGTATGCTGTGCTTTTGTCTGATAACACAAAAACCCTGTGGAACTCACTGCCACAAGGTACCAAAAAGTAGAAGAATTTAGCAGGATTCAAAAACAGAATTGGACACTTACCTAGAGCAGAGAAATATCTGTAGTTTAAAATAGCATTAAACCATATTAAAAATCAAAAGTGTATAAGAAGGGTTATGTACTCTTTATTTTAGTAAACAGTGGGGTTAGGAAGAAATATTCCTATTGTCAGGTTATTCTGCATCTCTTCAGTGTCACCATTGTTTCCTGATCAGCATCTGGCAGTGGTCACACTTGGTAGACCGTGGCTCTGATCCAATCTTGTAATTCCTATGTCCCTATTCAAGGTGCTTTCTGTGGGAAATAACAACTCTCACGCATTTTCCTTTTGTTTCTTGGCACATAAGAAGTAACATTCCAGTCATCAGACAATCCATTCCAGTAAAACTTGGCAACATCTGCTGTTGTGGGAACTATTGTGCTCTTTCCTACTGGAGGTTTCATAAACCTATCCACTGTAACATTCTGGTTAAAAACTGAAGACAGCATATATTGATTGCTCTCTCTCTCTCTCAGTGTTTCATGTGCTTATCCATGTGGAGGACAAAGCAACTAACTAACTAAATATTTTCTCTCTTAATCAGGCTGAAAGAAAAGGAGGGTTTCAAGGTCAGTTATAGTGCAAGATGCCTTTTATGACCTCCATCATCCTGTCTGTTTCTTCAGCCTTAATAAGCACCCTCTTTTTTCCACAGTGCCAATTACGATGTACTCCTCTGAACAGGATTTTTTCCATTCAGGTTGGTATTTGCACTCAAAGTCAAGCTCCTGCTCTATCCCAGCTTTGTTTTGGTGATATATGCTGCTGACCTTTGGGAAACTCTCCTGAACTTCATGAATTCCTTCATCCTTCAGTTCACTTATTACAGCTATTGGTTAGTATTTGTCTTTTGCTATGTTAGCAAACACAGTGCAGATGGGAAATAGAGATTTCTTCTGTGAGGCTAAATTGGTAAAATATATGATGCAGAATCAATTGCCCCTGGTGACCCAGTCTCCTTCTTTCGTTAACTAGGCTACTGTAAATATTTAACTTTAGCTTGTTCACCAAATAGGAGGCAAGCTAGTAAGGGTACATGCTTCTGATTCTGCCCTTACATCTTCTGTCCTGGGTAATTCTCTGGCCACAATTCCTTCCTTTTTACTTCATAATCTTTAATTACTTTATTTTCACAACAGTACTGTGAAGGAAGGAAGCACTGTGCTCTCTGCTTTGCGGTTGGGAAATTAAGGCCTAGAAAAGTTAATGTTACTTTGCAGGGTCACAAAGGAAGTCTGTGATAGGGCAAAGATTTAGACCCAAGTCTTTTCAAACTACGTTCTGTGGAACCCTGGGGTTTTGTAATAGGTCATTATGGGTTCCACAAAGAGATAGGGGGTAATGGCTGCGTGATCTGGGAGGCAGCGTGCTACTACTGGTCAGCTGGGCCACTTGGCTCCACATCAGTCTTTAAGATACTGTAGAGCAGGGGTAGGCAACGTTCTTGGCCAGAGTTCCAAAAAAACCACATTGTCTACCTTGTAAGGTGCCAGAATGCCGGCAGGCCAGAAAAACAAAACTGAGGGCAGGAAGTACATGGCAGGATGCGCTGCCTATTAATATAGTTAATAATCACAAACGTCGCTTTTTCTTTACAGTAAATACCAGGTTTTCTAAAAATTCAAAACCTGGTGACAATAAATAAACCTTCCCATACTACCTTTGCTGTGTATTCTTTTTTTGTTATGCATGTTGTGAAGCGAGAAAAAAATAATCAGAGAACAAGAAAAAGGAGAAAGAGAAGAGAGAGAGGGAAAGAAAGAGAGAGGGAAAAAAGGAGAAAAAAATAGCGAAAGAACCACACACACACACAGAAAACCAGACACACATACGTGCACACAGACAGAAAACCAGACATACGCATGCACGCGCACACACACACGCACACGCACACACACAAACACAAGTGCAAAAACACCAAGGACCAGAGACACACACAAAAACGTAGAATAGACACATGCACAGATATCAGCTAAAATTCAATATCTTCCACGTGTCAGGCATCCGGGCTGTAGTTGTATTGATCCTCTGTGAAATCCTCGCATTTTAGCTGATTTTTAAAAAATGAAATCCTCATATTTTCCCAAGGTGGAAGCAACTATGACTACCTGAGATACTCCTTCTGGCTTTGTTCAAGCTAATTTGCATCATCACAGAACCTCACAGGAGTGGTCAGAGACTCTTTAACAGCTAAGACCTGCCTGCTCAGAGGAATTTTCCATCTATTGACTCCTCTGTGAAATCCTGTGAAATATGAACTTTCATTTCTACCCAGGAGAACTTTTACAATCTTTTCTCCAGTGCCTGATGAACGGTATTTGTGCCCAAAAGTTTGCAATTAAAGATTTTTTTTTTTTGCAAAAATCTTGTTGGTCTAATAAAAGATACCACCTCTACCATTAGCCCAGATAGAAGTCAGTGGCATTTAACTGGGCTTCATTGCTTTTATACCACCTGTAGAGTTGATTTTTGGTGGGAAAATATGAAGGCTGTGGGTCTAGCCTACATGAGTAAGTACACCTGCACTTCTAGTACAGTCTACTATACTGCATTAACTTCTACTAAAAGTGTACTGCCACTCCTACCTTCTGCATATCCTAAATCCCTCAAGAAGTTCATGTTATTGATATCCCAGCTTTCCAGGACTAGAAAGATATTGCTATTGCCAGCCTAAGTGAAGGGAATGAAACAATGGTGTGGGGGAATGACTGTAGGGGCTCTCTCTCATGGGAACCACATAGCTCTGATCTTCTGCCTTCAAGATATTTGAGGCCAACACATAGATTCATAGAGTCAGAAGGTACCCCAAAGGATCATCATGTCCGAACCCCCACCCCAGGCAGGAAAGAGGATGAAGGTCAGATGACCCCAGCGATGAGCCTATCTAGCCTCCTCTTGAAGACCTCCAAGTTAGGTGATAGTACCACCTCTCTTGGCATCCCGATCCAGATTCTGGCTACCATTACTATGAAAAATTTCTTCCTAATGTCTAACTTAAATCTACTCTCCACTAGTTATTCCTACGGATGCCCTGGTAAATAGCACATTTCCAATTCTCTGTTGTCCTCCCTTGATAAACTTATAGGCTTCTACAAGGTCTCCCCTCAGACATCTCTTGTGAAGGCTGAAGAGATCCAGATCCCTCAACCTCCCCTCGTAGGGTCTTGCACGGAGGCCACTAATCATATGAGTGGCCCTCCTCTAATCATAGAATCATACAAGTCGGGTCGGAAGAGACCTTATAGATCTTCAAGTCTGACCCCCCACCTGGGCAGGAGAAAA
>NW_017729002.1:9930041-9931095 GCF_001723915.1 Gavialis gangeticus | reverse complement strand
TGAGGACTGACCAGTACTACATAGAGGGGGAGCATCACCTCCCTCGATCTGTTGGTCATGCATTTGCTAATGCATGATAAGGTGCGATTGGCTTTGTTGATAGCTTTGTTACACTGCCGGCTTATGTTCATCTCGGAGTCAACTATGACTCCAAGATCCTTTTCAGCTGCTGAGCTGCTGAGGAGGTCATCCCCCAACCTATAGGTGTGCTGGGGATTCCTCCTCCTAGGTGGAGTACCTTGCATTTGTCTTTGTTGAATTGCATCCTGTTTCATTCTGCCCATTGATCCAACCTGTCCAGATCAGCTTGTATCCACTCCCTGCCCTCTGATGTGTTAATTTTGCCCCATAACTTGGTGTCATCTGCGAACTTGGACAGGGTGCTCTCCACACTGTCATCCAAATTGCTGATGAAGAGATTAAATAACACTGGTCCAAGGACCGAACCCTGCGGGACACCACTGCCCACCTCCTTCCAAACCGAAAACAACCCATCCACCACCACTCTCTGGGTGCAGTCCCTAAGCCAGTTGGCCATTAACCATAAAAGTTGCAAATCTTTGCAGACTAGAAGAGAATTCTTAAAGGACAGGGGCAAACAATATAAAAACACAAATAAGAAAGGCATGAAAGGCATATTTAGGTAACTGCAGGTTGGAACAAGTAAGATAGTAAATAACTGGAAATGACAGAAGGACTTATTTCCATTGTTGAGCCATCTATGATGCTTAGGGTCCTTGATCTCTTTCTCTGAGTATTAACTGATGTGATGCCAAAAGCCATTAAATTTCCTTTCTCGTTATTTACAAGTATCCAGAATTATTAGTAGATAACATTTTAATTAAATACTACTACATGCAGTATTTTCTCACATACAATGTACCTGGAATAAAATACAGCACACAGCAGTAGTTTATAAATATTAGCATCTCAAAGTAGAGTGGGTGGGTATCACTGCTTCCATTCTGGGCAGCTGGTGGCGGGGTGAATGGAAGAGCTTCTGGGAGTACAAGCTGCTAAAGGTTGCAACTGAAGGTCATTTTGGCTGTGGGTG
>NW_017729002.1:9919560-9925041 GCF_001723915.1 Gavialis gangeticus | reverse complement strand
CGGGGGGAATGGAAGAGCTTCTGGGAGTACAAGCTGCTAAAGGTTGCAACTGAAGGTCATTTTGGCTGTGGGTGGGTGGTCTCGTTCTAGGAACACTGGTATTGTGCTTGGGTCTGCTAGCTAGAACATGAGGTATGGGGAAGGGACTAAAAGAACCTGCTTTGCCATTGAGTATGTTTCTCCAAATGCTTTCAAAGAGCTTTACAAATATTAACGTATTAATCTCTGGGTAAATATAATCCCCATGTTACAGCTAGGGAAACTAGGATACAGAGAGACTGTGTACACATGAAGATACATGCCTCAGCAACTACATTAAAACCTTGCATAACATGGCTCTTGTATGCCAAGACTTGGAATAAGTGAGTGGTGCTGTATAGGAAAATCAGAAGGTTTATGACTATACAGCCATTTTGAACTTCACCTTACTTAGAAGGATTTTATTTTAAGTATTACTGGTTAACTACAGATTTTTTTTGGTCACTCTTGTGAATTTAAGACTGATATTTACAGGCTCAATGGTTAAAGACTGTACATTAGTGGCACAATAAACTAAGTTATTTTTCATTGTAGATGCTGAGGCATGACCTTTGGGCAGATCATTTCACTTCTGTTTTTTGTCTGGTGTCTTTAGACTTTCAGTTCCTAAGGGCAGGGCCTCAGTCTAACATTGTTAATATGAATTGTAGAGGGCAACAAAACAGGGCTCTGATTAGCTGAGGAATCAAGATGATGCTGTAATACAAATAATAAAGTAGAATTTCTTAGACAACATACTTTTTCCTATAAATTTCTTCATTTCTTTTCCTAAAACAGGACATAAAAGATAGAGATGGAGAGATCGGATACCTGTGAAATGCCATGTCAAATAATTGCTACCAGTAGTCATTTACACTTGTCAGTTCCATGTCCTTCTTTCATGCAATGTTCTTAAAGCCCTTTACAGATCTTTATTGACTAAACTTTGCAGCCTCCTGTGAGATCAGTATTGTAACCATTTTCCAATGGATAAGCACAGACATTTAAAGGCCAAGCTATACAAGGTACATCTTTACAGCACAGCACAGGGTTGTGCAGATCCCTAAGCTTGCTCTCAATAAGCTAGGTTCCAAACGAATCCAATAGCCATATTAGCGGATGCAACTCTATCACTTCATTCAGAGCTAGCTGTGGTATCCCTCCACTGCATTACATTGTGTAACTATATCCACAGTAGAGACAGTAAATAAAAACGTCTTCCTAAATGTGCACCCCGGAACACAAAAAAGCACGAGGTGATATGGAGTGCCTCCTCTACAAGGAGCTAGTTTGAGCAGGTGTGGGGAAAAGCAGGAGCAATGAGTTTACAATCAAAGGTTGTGCCTGACTTAAAAGAGGTGTTGCAGACTATTCCCCACCAAGCAGACCCCAGGAGCTCTGGGAAGTGTTTTGCCTTCCCAAGAGAGTATACCTGCAGGACCTGCACCATCCCTTGCTGCAGGTTGTAGCTGAGTGATGCGGTCTAGCACTAAATAATAATGTGTCTGGGGTCATCTAGCAAAGGAATAATGAAAGCATGAATAAAACTCAAGAGCCCTGATTCCCAGTTATTCTTCTAATGAAAGACTCCATGATGCAGGTGTGATCTCCCAGGAGTACAGAAAATCCTCCAGTATATTTCCTATTTGTGGCGGGAAGCCACTTCTATTTCTTTAAAGATACAGAACTAGTTGGCTCAAAAATGCTTTAAAAAAGTCCAGCTCCTTACCATCTGGCTGTAGTCTTATACAATATATTACATTTCAAACTGAAGGGGGAAAAATTATGATCAGGATATAATTTGTCAACTGCTTACAGATCTTTTGCTTAAAAACCATAATAGCGCAGAATAAAGTTGCTCTGTATATTGTTTTCTACAATGAGTAGAGGGAGGAGGGAGAGAAAGAAAGGAAATTTGAAAGTGTTTTAATTGCACAGGGATGTCATTGCCTCTAGCTAGAGTTCTCCTGCTTCTGTCATAAATTTTTCATATTGCCTCGTGAGAGTGAAAACTGGAAACTTTACCCTCTAAGTGAAAGTCGATGAACCTCATACCAGCTTCAGATCCCAGTAGCCCTGCACTCAGGAATATTAATTTAATTAAGATCACTACAATAAATTCTGTGAGGGAATTCTCCTGGCACCTAAGGTAACTCATGCAAAAAAAAATAAAAAAATAAAATAAAGGCAGAACCCAGGTCTGACAGAGGAAGATGTGGTAGTAACAGTGTCCTCAGAATGGTTGTACACTTATCAGAACTGACAGTTTAAGAGACATGTGAGACATACTAAAATAGAAGACAGGGATTTTTGTTGGGGAAAAACATATGATTACATGTACTATAATCATTTTATTTTCACTACACTGACATATCTCTAATCTGAAAAAACAACATGAAAAATGCCTTTAAAAATTGTTTTTCTTTCTCTTGGGGAAATAGGACTGCAGACATTTGGATTACTTGGCCTTTAGAGCTGAGATGAAATCATCTTACCTTACAGAACAAGGGTGAATGTTCTTTCTGAGCATAGCACTAGGGGTCTGCATTGCTTCCCTTCTTCATAGTGGAACAGACAACCTTTAATTATCCTATGTGTGCAGCCTAGAAGATACTGAGCACAGTACTGGGAGCCAGGATATTGATGACTATAGGCCACTTTCTGTGGCCTTGGACAAGCCATTCTAATGTTCTGCTTCCATTTACTTAGGTAGGATTAATTAGCAGTTTGAAGATTGACTCTTGCCTGATTTACATTGGCACAAATCAGGAATAACTCCATTCTAGGCCATGGTGTTGCACACTCATTAAAAATGTGCACCTAAGATCAGAATCAAGCTCTAAGACAATTTATGCTACAGGTCAATTCAAAATACTTTAGAAATAAATGTAAATATCAAGTAACCCCATTGAAGTCACTGGATTTTCACCAGTATGAAATGCTGTGAAAGGAGAATCGTACCCAGGGAAGTTTAATTATGTGTCTTTTCTGATGATACTGGTTATATATATGCCATGCACTTTAATGGAAAATGCAATACATAATATTCCATTACTTTGCTAGGACTTTCATGGTTGTAGCTTGCCTAAGAAAACCTTTGTTTTCAGTCACAATTGCTTCTAGACTGTTCAGAAAATACTTGTATTATCAAAGTTCTTATTGTATTAGGCTCCATTTCAAGGTTTGATCATAATGCAGAATTAGTTTTTTGCTTGTTTAGAAATATTTTGTATGTAAATATTTTTGTCCACATGTAACACCTCAAATTACCTTCCTATTTATAGTTTAGAATAGCTATTTCTTTTATTATGAAAGGGACCATTAAGGGATCTGAGATTCAATTCTCCTTATCTGAATGATCCTATTATTATAAGTCTGTTCCTACTAAATAAAGAATATATTTTTAGGGTTGGATTCTAGTGCTCTTGTGCATGTTGGGTAGCACTTTACATTCTCTAGTCTCACTCCTTTATTTATGGATAAATGGGTCCCCTCTGACCTCTGAATACTCTCATTTGCTTTGGTGGAGCTGTACATAGGATAAGGTGCTATTTAATAGGGTACCCTTACTCTGAATCTGGCCCTAATGCTTCCTATAATAAGTGGTCTCAATGGGGGCTATGGTGTAAGCTTGGCAGTAAGAACCAAGACCAGTGTTGAGTCTGATGAGACAGGTATCACACTTTCAAGCCTTAGGCCACTGCTGGGGTGAAAAAAAAATGACAAAGGCAGAATTTAATAGACAAAGTCTTTCTTTTCATAAAACATTCCTTGAACAAGATTTGTATTTTATTCATGAGATTTAAAAATTGAGTGGAACAACTAAGCTTACTGAGACCATATTATGGCTTGAAGGTGGCTAAAATAAAGCATCAAGAAGCAGAATACAGCCAATTGTATTTTAAATAAAGCAAGCTTCAATATAACATGCTTCTTTTTTTTTTCTTTTGCCTATTCTTCCATCTGCCCTTTGCTAAATGGCACAGTTCAGTAAGATGCATAGATTGGTGTTACTGTAGGCAAAACAGAGCCCTTAACTACAATATCTGCTCCTCATATTCCTTCAGGGTTTATTTGCAAAAGGGCAGTGTAACCAAATGTGATATTTAGGTTCTGGTTTTAAAGGAAAACAAACAGTGCACTATATGAATGCTCCTTTGTATCAAGGCAATCAATGGCTATTTTATAAGTCAAATAAAGACTTCTTCCTGTTTTGGGAAATTATGAATACAGATCTCAAGCAGAAACAAAGATGTCACTAATCCCTAGAGACTAGTGCAATTCAAAAATCTTAGCAGTTACAGCCATCAACGTTTGGTTTAACCAACCAAGTTCAAATATTTTCACCGAAACCACAGCAATGTGTCCCAACAATGTTGAATAAACCCTTTTTGTGCCCAGGGGAAATGAGAGCTGACTCCAGTTACATTTATACTAAAGTAAACCTGGAAATTAGGAGAGTATGAGTTTTCAAAGATGTCACATGCAGGAACCCATCATGTTCTCCAAAGCTGTGGTCCTAGATCCCTATGAAGTACATCTTGGAGCAGTGAGTATTTGTAAGGAGGAATGGATCTAACCCTTCTGCAGCTGACCTTACTCCTGGACAAGATTCATAGCTTTTTTCTCCTCCCTCCTTTCCCTAGCACAGGAAAGCATAGGTCATTATGCTTAGAGTAGAATATGTTTGATGACTTAAGTTTAAAAAAAAAAAAGTGGTTACCAAGATCTATTTGAAGTTACCAATGAATGACAGGTTTAATTACCATTAGCATGATTTCTAGAGTGCTGATATTGTTTAGTACTTTCTTGAAATGCAAAGCGTTATGACCATAAATACCATCGTGCCATAAATAATATATTTACCCAAATCTAAGATGGCCCTTCAATAATTAAATTCTGGACATGGAAAAATTATAAATTTGCTATAATTTTCCAGGGTTTTTGGTTGGAGCTGTATTGGTCTAAGGACATAGGTAGGCAAGCTTCTTTGGGTAGATGTGATATCTTTTATTAGATCAACTGAGTAGTTGGGAAAAAGTTCTTTGCAAGCTTACAAGTGCTTGTGTCTGTAAGCTTGCAAAGAACTTTTTCCCAACTACTCAGTTGATCTAATAAAAGATATCGCATCTACCCAAAGAACCCTATCATTTTCCATGCATAAAACCTAATTGTTGGAGGTTTGTCTTTAATTCATCCCTCCCACCACTGCAGGGGGACAGGCGGTGGGGAGGCTTAGATTCATAGATTCATAGATTCATAGATTCATAGATTAAGGGTCGGAAGGGACCTAGTAGATCTTCTAGCCCGACCCCCCGCCAGGGCGGGAGAACAACAAAAAACCCCAAAAAGAGAAACGGGACTCAAATGAGTCCAGCCAGGTAGGCATCCAGCCTCTTCTTAAAGACCCCCAGGGTAGGGGCCAGCACCACTTCCCTTGGAAGTTGGTTCCAGCTCCTAGCC
>NW_017729002.1:9904040-9919254 GCF_001723915.1 Gavialis gangeticus | reverse complement strand
ACCCCCTCCCCCCCCCCAGCCTCTGCTCCATGCTGGCAAGCGCCGTCCATCCTTGACCTAGCTTGGGGCATTGAGTAAGGCCATAGGCAAGGTCTCATAGCAGCTGAGTGGGCTGTGCGCCTCAATTGCTGGCTGGACTGGAGCTATGTGGAGACTGACCTAGGCTGGCTGCAATGTGGATGGACCATGCCAACTTAGAAGAAAGGTAAGGGGGTAAGGCAGGGGGAAGGAGCAGGCAGAAAAACAGAAGCTGTATGGTGGGAAGTGTGGGGAAGAGCTGCAGGGGGAAGATAACAGAGTGCAGAGGCAGCAGGGGGAGGATGGGAGGCAAGCAGCAGCTGTGGCTACAGCACCAACCCTGGGCAGGAGCTGGAGCCTGCGCCATGGCAGCCCCTGCTTTAAGAAGAGGGGCTTTCCTCACTATATTAAATGGTGGGGAAATCTTGTTTTAGAATAGAGTAAATGTGGTTGTCTGCGTCTGTAGCAAATTAAACTGTTCACACACATCAAATTCAGGACTTGTCTGCAGTGGGCTGAATTCTCACGCTTTGTTAAGTGTTTGGTACTCCTTAAATGTGGAGGGATTAAAGTATCTATCTCCCCTCCCAAGTCTTACAAGCATCAGGATCCAATTCTTCACTCAGTGTAATTTAGAACAGCTTTGAAATACTATTAAGTTACACCATTTACATCAGTTTTTACACCAGCAAGAATCATTGTACCGCAATGCGGTCTCATCATAACTCCACCTAATCCCAAAATGCCACAGCGTCCCCCATAATCTTGGGGATATCAGGTGTCTTAGAGGAAATATGCCAGCTTTTTACTAGTCACTGTTTCCACAATGTTGTCCAGTTAGGGCACTTAGAAATGGCTTTTATGCTGCTAGAGTGTTGCAAAGGAGACTTGGTGTAGCATAGAGGCCGGTTCACTGAGTTTCCAACCTGTTGCAGTAAATGAAGTTGACAATGTATTCAGTTCCCCTCCTGATTGGGTTCTAAGTGCATTTCCAGGGTCTAAGATATAGTAGTAGAGGTAGAAGTTCTGGTCTCTGGCCCCAGGCTTGATGGTACTCTATTCTTTGGCTGAAAGCTTTGATTTTTCTCAATCACTGGCACTTGTTAAATGCTTTTTTTTTTTTAAAAATGAACTAAAGTTTAACAACAGCAACAACAAAACACTTGTTTGCAGCTGTGGAGGGACAGCAGATGGGTTGTTCGAGCTTTTGGGAGCAAAAAAATGGATTTTATCTCTGAGTGTTTAATATTGTAGGCAGGAAGCAGGTGGCAAGCAATTCTTCCAAAGCAAGGGCAGTGTTTAGGAACAGGAGCCAGACAAACAGGGGCAGTATTGCTGGAAAAACCTGCTTGATCCTATAGGAGACAAAGTACCTCCTGTAAGGTGCTGACTCTCTTCTTCTGCTGTCTGTAATAGTGCTTGAGACCATTCTGACTTGGCAAGATTTTGCTCTGGATAAACACGAAAGAATGAAACTCAATCAAAAAACAATATTTTTGGCATCTCTTTGAAATCTTCTTTCTGCCTGGAGTTACCACGTTTATTACAAAGGGTACTTGCTCATTAGAACGACTACAAAGGTGAATTGCAGCTTTCCTGACACTAGTGGTTCTGAGAGTTTCCTCAGTAGCAAGTAGAGTCTCTTCAATAATAAGCATTACCAACATGATTATCAAATAATAAAGGGCCACTCTGTTTACTCACTGGATGGCTCACAACACAGCCATGCACATGTATTCTGAGTGGCATTCACAGCTTACATAGGAATCCAAAACATTTGTGTTCTGGACAATAGAGCAGCTAACCATAGTAATTATAAAAACAAAACTTGCCCTTCTTTATGCATGCCTTTTAAGGATTTTTGCTTTTTTCAAGAGGAAAACTACAATTTTTAGCCTTTTCAAGCTAACAGCTCATTAGAGCTTTGCCTTCTAGTTCTTTTCCATCTGCAGTAATATAAAGACTACATGGTTTGAAGAACTCCTGGCATGTGGAACTGCTGGTATTTTAACATTAATGTCTGTGCATTGGTTTATCTGCTGGAGCATGTAGAAGTTAGGAGCAAGCAAAGACTGTACTTAGCTTTCATTCTGCAGTGTGTTTTAATTCATTACCTTAAAATTTCTTACAGCACGGGGAGCTTGTCATACATCCACATGTGTGTTCACACACTGTCACAATTTTCTGGTCACTTCATGATACAACTTTAACCCCCTCCCGCACCCCCGCCAACTCATGGTCTTCTGTCAGGATGTCTTTTTCTTTTTACTCTTGGTTCTGCTCACTTGTATGCCTTTACTGTTTCTCCTGTCCATTTGTATCTTCCAGAGATCATGGGCCTTAAGTCCCACCTAGTTAACTAATAGCCCCGAAGTGTGGGGCCAAACTTTGAAAGATACAACCAATATTTTTTTTTGGTGGGACAACTAAAGAAGAAACGGGTAGGAGTGACATGGGGCTCCTTTTTCTCCTGTGAGCTACTGACTGGTTTTATTTTAATATCTTCAGTTTAATTCAGTCTTTTCTCTGTCTTATCTCACACGGATAGATTATAGAAACGCTGGCGTGGTTACATACCAGGTGCATTCTGCTTTTCAGGAGGACACAATACAATTTACAGAAAAAATATGAGAGAGGCCCCAAGGTCTCCAGCTCATATTGGCTAATAGATTGATTTTGGTCACAGGAACAAATCTTATTATTCTTGCTCACTTGGGCTGGGAGGTGTATTAGTGGCTTGCTGAGTCAGCACCCTCCAACACAAATAAACATTACACTTTCTTCTGCTCTTTGGACATTGCTGTTGGTAACATCTGAACCTGAGGTCACCATGAATGTGAATTATATTTTTAATATAAAATGGGGCAAAATCTTTCACTGGTCTCTACCATGGTGCTGGAAATTCCATGTGGACCCTTCTTATGGATTCATCCTGGGCTGATCTCCTGACTAAGTGAAATGTGATATACCTGGCTTAATGTTTTTTTCTTCACAATTTTATCAATTATGGAAGGGAAAAGCTTGGGAGGGAGGACCAAGGGGCACACAAGAAGAGGACCAACCCAACCCCTTGAAACATAGTCTTCGACTAGAGTTGAGCCCAAAGGAAACTTATTTTTTTTAAGTGAAGTATTAAAGTAAATGACTCCAAGGAATACATTTTCAATGTATGGTGCCCCTTGCACTTAAGGATGCAGGCAGAGAGCTTCCTGGTTTTGCCAGCTCTCGTTCTAATGGGCAGAAGGCTATTCAGGTAAGTTTCCTTGAGGTGGTTGAACATTACCTCAGCTCTGAGTACTTCTGGGGTTCTCCCTTTGCTAGAGTACAGGAATAGAAACTATTTCCCTAGGACTAGGGATGAGTGACTTGTATGTCACTAGTGCTTGCATACAAAAGCAATACAGGCAGGAATGCTTTTCATTTAAACTGGGTACTCTCCAGTGCCGACTGTCTGTGTACCTGTTCTCCAGTACAGCTGCCACTAATGAGTAGGGGTGTGCGAAATGGGCCATTTTTTATTCAGATTTGGATTCAGCACGAAGCAGGGGGCAGCGATTCAATTCGTTGATTTGGATCACTGTCCTGATTCGATTCGGCTGAATCCAAATCTGAAGATTCGATGCTGATTCAGAGAATCAGCGATTCAGCCATAGACACAGCTTTAAATGTTTTTTCTACATACTTCAAGGCACCAGGCACAGCTCATGAGCACTGAGATATTGGGGTGGATGGAGCATCCCACGGGAGCGCAGGGGGGGTTCGGGGCACTTCTGGTCCACTTCCGGGTCCACAGCCAAGCATATGGGGGACCTCCCCCCCGCACCCCCCTGGCTCGGTGATCAGCTGTGGGGGAACCACGGGTGCTCCCCCAGACCCAGGAGGTACCAGTCGCCGAGCTGGGGGGCAGAGGGAGAGTCCCCTGTGTCCTTCTGGTCCACTTCTGGGTCCACTGCGGAGGATGCGGGGGATCCTGTCGCTCCCATGGGATGCTCCATCCACTCCAGCATCTCAGCATTCACAAGCTGCCCGCTACCTTGAGGTATGTAGACAAAACATTTAAAGCTGTGTCTATATCCAAATCATTGAATCTCTCCAAATCTCTCTGAATCGATTCGGAGGGTTCCAATGGCAGGGGGTCGATGTGATGATCTGCTCAGGTCCCTTCTGACCCTACAAACTATGAAACTATGAATTAGATTCTGAGAGATTAAAGGGTCTTCTGATTCGATTCAGATTCAGCTGCTGAATTGGGCCGAATCTCCACCAAATCAAATCAGTGGCCAAAGCTTCACACAGCCCTGCTAACGAGCATTTATTCTAGTGCAAAGCCCTACCCTGCTAGGAAGCCATCAAGAAAGGAAATATTAGCGGCATAATTACAGGATAGCTCAGAATAGGGTAGGAGAAAAAAAATGGGAGAAGCCGTCTATTGTACTTTGTAGCTGCTCTACAAAGCAGCAGCGTGGGTCTTGTCCTGCTTATGTTGGACACATGAACAACACACAGGTACGGCAAGCTGAGGTTTATCACATAGTACATGGATAACTGAAGCAAACGTTGCAGCTTAGGTAAAAATCACTCTTACTCATTCATACCATACATACTACACACCATTCACACCATCAGCACTAAGTCACCTATCTGTGGCACCTGGAGTCATGCTGCAGTAGCCAGTCACAGGTTTCTTCAAGGTGATGTTCAGTCAAGAGGGGTGCTGGTTTCAATTCTCTTGACATGCGGGTAGGCTGGTGTTGCTGGTTAAGGCGTCCATCCAGGCTTGGCCTTCACTGCGTTTTTATTTTCTACAAGGCAGACTTTGCTCAATGCATAGAGACTTCTTCACCAATCACCACTCAATTCTTCACATGTGCTCATCTTTTGGACTCTGTTACTGGTTACATTTTATTTTTACATTCCAGTCTGTTTTTCAGTTCTTATTTGTATCATTTCCACATTCTCAAACCGCCACCTATACTTTATTCTTACGGTTATCTCTGTTTACTCCTAGTATTTCATACCAGTCTGTCTAATACCTGTTGCAATTACCCAACTATTAATCATACACTCACAAGTCACTCACAAGACACACCCTTATTGCCTCTTTTCCTACGAAATGGAAATGCATTTAAAAGAACGGCTTAGCATAAACATAACCATAGCATGGATATAACATATTTTAAAACATATTCTAACACTTATATACTGACAGTTTCAAATATGCCAGACTAAAGGCAGACTGATGGGGCCCACCATATTTATTCCACAGGGCCCGGGCTTCTAGTTTCACTCCTTACAGCTCAGAAAGGACCTGCCCTGTATGGCCTGGAGAGTGAAGGAGGTCCCCTGCATTCCCTTTATTCTCTAGCTCAGTAAGAGCTGGATTTGAAAAAGAATTTAAACATTTGGGATAAAAGCTGTTGCAAATCGAAAGATTTATACTTAAAGACTTTTGAGTCTTAAGGCCCCAACAGTTGGTCTGTGAGTGGGTTCTTGCTCTGTTTTTGGTCCCTTATGTTTCTTCTCCCCCAAACCCATCTAGCTGGTAAAAGGTTTGATAATCGTAAGCCCATTCCTTTCAAAAGATTTTTTTTCCCCTTGCTATTGTGTTGGCAATTCCAGCTGCAAATGTTGTGTTTGACCTTCAGTAAAGGAGCCTGGTGATTTGAATTTGTTTCAAGCGGCTTTCTGACAGCAAGCCTTAACCAAAGCCCTTAAGGTTTCCCCTACAAAAACCTCATGACAGCTTTGCTTGAGGCTTGCAATGGTCAATGCAAGTGCAAGTAGTTTGAAAACTGTAAATGGCCTTATTAACTCCTTTCCAGTACTGGAATGATGCCCAGGTCTTAGCTGGGTTGAGTCTCAGAAGCTCCATGAGAGGAGCCCCCTTGTACCTCTCATGATAAGAAATCAAACTGTATGGAACAACTATGACACTGCTGGGACTTTCCTGACATAAGACAATGATAGCAGAGGGGAATATTTTTAGAAAGGTTAATTTGGAGGGATTTCAAACTTTTGTTAATTCATCTATCAAATTTCCTTTCCTATTCATAATAAAATCAGAAATTAAATTAACAAGAAACTGCCTGCTCCAGCCTACCCCAAGTACAGCAATAATTCCTAGGGCTCCTACCAATGGCTGCTAACCTTGGTAAGAACCAACTGAAGGACTGGATCCCAAGATGTAAACACAAATGTGAAAATGTTATGAAATAGTGATCAATTAAAACTACCTCAGGAGTCCTGTGTAATCATTTTCCTTCTAATGGACTG
Organism: Gavialis gangeticus; assembly: GCF_001723915.1. Classification (NCBI taxonomy): domain Eukaryota; kingdom Metazoa; phylum Chordata; order Crocodylia; family Gavialidae; genus Gavialis; species Gavialis gangeticus. The sequence goes on along the minus strand of NW_017729002.1, from coordinate 9,912,963 downwards.
GTGACCTCCTGGACATAATGCTTACTACTATTAATATTATTATTAATTTATGATTGTACCAAGAATCTGCCAACTGGGAATGGGACCCCCTGTGCCAGCTGTGATGGACATATGCACAATGAGAACGAGTCGCAGCCCTGAAGAATTTAGTTTAAATAGATATTGTGCCAGCTGCCTACCTGCTATACTGATTTTTTTTCTACAATTGTAGGAACAGCAGCACAACCAATTGTGAAGAGGGTGCAGGTGGAAAGATGCAACCTCATTATAATGAACCCCCATGGGACTGCATAAAAAAATCATTAAAGAGAGTGTTTGGTACAACAGGGTCAGGCATTTTGCTGCATCATAATAATGGAATGGCTGGTACCCTTTTGGGGAATTTTTACAAGCTGGGCGGGACATTTGTTATAAGCAAGATTTGTAATGAAGTACAGATCACCCACTGTTATTTAAATGCTCCATATTATGTATTGTAGCTAATGACTTTTAACTTTTTGTGCATCTCCATTAGTGTCTGCTTTCTGAATCTGTTCCCTGTTTCCTCTTCTCTTAGCTTTGCTTTCATGTGCTAACTAAACTTTGGAGGCAACACTTGCTTTCCTACCTCTTGTTTGGTATCCTTATAGGGAGTGAAGTACCTGATTAATTTAACATCTCTGTATTTTGCAACCACACCAGATGTCCATGAAAAGCATGTATGATTTGTAATCACTCTATTTTACTGTCTCTAATATTAACATCTGTCACATATGTCTTATTCAATATTCATCAGAAGCTATGTAAATACATATTCGCCAACCATGACATGAAGACTCCCTGTCCCCAAAATTAATTATATTCCTAATTGTAGTCTTCTCTATTCTTATCATAGCTAAGTATTAGGGCTGTGTGAAGCTTTGGTTCTTGATTCGATTCGGGGGAGATTCAGCCCAATTCGGTGGCTGACTCTCCGAATCAAATCAGGAGACCATTTAATTTCTCTGAATCGAATCAGTACTCTCCGAATCGATTCGGAGCGATTCAGAAAGATTCGACAATTCAGACGTAGACACAGCTTTAAATGTTTTTTCTACATATCTCTAGGGAGCAGGCAGATCACAAATGCTGTGATGCTGGGGCACATAAAGTGTCCCATAGAAGCATGGGAGGGCTCTCCAGCATGCTTGGCAGCAAACCCGTAAGTGGACCAGAAGCACTTCCGGTCCATTTCCAGGTCCGCCAGGGAGCCCGTGCCCCCCCCCCCCAACACGTTCCTGTGGAACGCCCTATCCGCCCCCACATCACAGCATTCATGAGCTACACTGGTATTTCAAGGTATGTAGAAAAAACATTTAAAGCTGTCTCTATGTCTGAATCAGCATTGAATCTTTAGATTTGAATTCAGCTGAATCAGGGACAGTGATCCAAATCAATGAATCGAATCACTGTCCCTGATTCAGGCCAAATTCGAATCCGAATTGAATAGGGCCCACTTTGCATACCCCTACTAAGTACTGATGCTTACAATGTGTTTTGTGCTCTGTAAGAGATCAACATAGAATAACATGATAGAAGAACAGCAGAATATGTTACCCAATTGTCATCAGAGTTATACCATGGTAAATACAGTAAGATGGGGAAGTATCTTCCAGGCAAAAGGCCAGCCACCTGTCATTACAGGCTACACAACATTGAACAATCTTGTGTAGACTTATCCAGCTCAATCTTCAAATTAGTTGGCTACTAGCTACTATTCTCTCACTACCCTGATTGCTTCAGAGCCTCACTTCTCTGTTGGTTATGAATCTGCTTCTAATTTCCATCTTAATATCGTTGTTGGCTATTTTATACTGATTTGTTTTTGTTCCAACTTTGTGCTTTAACTGAAATGGTGTTAACTCCTTGATGTATCTGTATAAAGCAATGCCCTTTTCAGCCTTCATTTTGCCAGACCTAGCAGGTTTAGGCTCTCCAGGCACTTTTACATGTGCTCTGAGGTGCGGAGGGAGAGTGAGTGGGCAGCACTTTAGAGTGGCTCTACTGCACTTCAAAATGGGGGGGGAGGAACTTAAACTCAAGCTCGTTTGATGAACTTCAGAGTTCAAGCTCCCCTGCCGCCATTTCGAAGTACAGGGACATTGATACACGAGATGCAGGAGGCTGCTGGAGTGCAGTAATTACCATGCTCCAGCAGACTTCATTAATCCTCCATTTCCCTGATCATTCTGATAGCTCTTCTAGGCACCTGTATGTTTATTGGCAACTTTATAGGTGAGAGGGATAAGCATTCAGGCACAAAATGACTTTCCTCCCATCTGAGAAAGAAACAGGTCTAGTGTAAGCTAGGTTAGTTACAACAATTTTGCTCTACAAGTTTACTACCTACTTCTCTTTTTAATTAGTAACTTTCTTATACATGATGGTATTCTAATTGTTCTTGCTGGTATTTAGTTTATGCTACAGTCATTTCTTTCTCAGGCCTTGGGAAGGGCATTATACTGCAAAGCTTGTCCAACAGCTCTCCCAATTGGAAGTTCGTCCAATAAAAGGTATTATTAAATCTCATACTAATCACCCTTTTATTCAGTGCAAGTAAAATCTTCCCATGTGTCACTATATCAAATGCTATGCTGAATTCCAGTAAGATTAGATCTTTCACATTTCCTTTGTCTAAAAGCAGTTAGCCTGTCAAGGAAATGTATTAAGTTAGCCTCCCATGTTCTGCCTTTTTAAAACCCATCTTATATGTTACCTTATTTTTCATTTACTTCCATATTTTAATCATTCTTTCCTTTAAAATTTGTTTTAAACCTCAACATGTTATTGAGCTCAGAATACCAAAATGTAGTTACCGGGGTCACTTCCCCTCATGTCTACAACTATTACATTTGCTATTCTCCAGTCATACGTTGTCAACGCAGGATTGATCAGTTTTTTTAACTACCTAAAGTCAGATGAGTCATTCTGGTATAAATCAGAAAATCAAAATTAATGAGAGATCAGGATAAGATTCTTAGTCTATTAAATTCTACACTGGCTTGATTTTATGCAGTCAACACAAGCCATTAATGTTAATTTAACATAATTTGTTTTCTTTATGGATTGATTCTGTTTTCTTCTGTTTAAAATTGTAATTTCAGTAGAAGAATAAGATAAAACAGAGCTTTTTTCTGAGACAATATAATGGTAGTCTGAGCATACACTTTTACAACATTTCCAATATTGCATTGGATAATTTATTTACTTTTGTATTATTTAGTATAGGAAATTACTTAGTATCAGAAATTCTTAGGGTATAATACAGTGACTGAAATGATGTAGTTTTATTACCGTAGGCAATTTGAAAGCTTCATGGGCAGTCATTCTTGACTTGGGAGTTAGAATTAGATGGAAAGTTGATTTTTTGCTTTGGCAGGATTCCAGAGAAAATATTTTTCGTAACATTTCTGAGGGGGAAAAAATATAAATTGCTATATCCCGTTCTTCATCACGAGCCTGGGAGAAAACTCTGTAAGGTGTAGTCTGGAAAGACCTGTAGAAAACATTGGGATGGATGAACCATTTATGCTCAAATAAAGCCCAGCCTGAACTTTCACTCAGAACTTGAGCTATATAGTTTGGCTAACATCTTTGGTATGCTTTCTTTTTGTAAGATTAAGAGACCGTACTTCTCAGCTTGACTGTGACTGGAAGTGGAATACTATGAGACTAATTGTTACTATATTATCTATAGCTTAATTTCTTAATTTAGATCAGGTCTGTAAACATTTTAGATAAGTCTACAAACCAAATCTGAGAAATTGTTTGAGTTTGGCCCGTTCTTCATTTGTGCATTAGTGTGAATTTTAAATGCATACAAATTCTTCAGTGAACTATAGTAGGCAAGAAGTAAGAGCCTGAGGTATCTATACGGCTCACAAGTTTATCTCCAAACACTAGAGACCTACATGCTGCTCATGTAAAATCACTAAGAATTTGCCCCATAGATGTTAATTGTTAATGGTTGCGATCATAAATATCATTCTAACATTGAATAGAGAGATTCACAGCAAGAAGGAATGCTGAGAAATAGTTTTTCATTTTCAAGAGAAAAAAAGAGATGATCACATGTAATTGTTCATTTTTATGCTGCCTTCTTTTGTTAATAGAATGCACTGGGATTTATATGATTATATTTAATGTCTATATCGGAGGATCTCTCCAACTGGAAATCAAGTTTGACAGTTATATTCAGTCCTCTGGGCCTCTCTGTAAAAAACTGGCAAGCCATGTGACACTGCCTGTTTGTCCTATGTCTAAATAAGCCAAGAGTTATTTTGGTTCTAATTCTGTGACATTTTGCAAGAGATCTTGTACAAGTTCATGGAACTCCTTTTTGGTCAGCCATTGACAGCACCGTATTTCACTGCAAATGTACATTTCCTTAACGTTTGGAAGCACATCAAGGGAGACCTGTCCAATTCTGCATGTCTTCCCTGCATGCTGCTCTCTTCCCCCTACCTGCATTGGTAGATATTCATACAGAAACCTGCACTTGCTTTGGAAAGAAATGCAACTCAGTTCTTTCCATGGCAAGAGATATATGTTTTCTGAGATAAGCTTTGGAACTCAGACCTGGCTGCCCTCTAGTGCTTTGGAAAGGTACCATTGTGGATATTTCTTTGCCAGCACATAGGCCTGAGTCATTTTCACAAGAAAATCAGCAGCATTTTGTAAATGTTGGGACTCGTCACAATTCCTGTTCAACCAAAAAACATTTTGAAAAATTTGACTTGGTATAATAATGTCTTGTCTATTTTCTTCTTTTACCTTGGTTTATCGCTGAAAAGCGGTGAGGAAGAATGGGGATTTACAAGATCTCCTTGTTTGTATTTAATATATGGCCACATTAAATGCAAATTATGATTTTGACCTACATTAGCTAAAGTGATTTTCAATGCATGGGTCTGTAGGGCCCCAACTTAGGTTAGGGCAGAGCACCTGCAAATCAAGTCCCTGTAAAGTATCCAAGTTGTGTGTCTAAAAAATGAGTCACACTAGAATATTTAGGTGACAAGTGTGTCCATATTACAAGCCCAAATATATGCCCTTCCTACCCCCTTTGGTTTATTTACAGCATTGACACTTGCTCACCTGTATGTTTTGCCTGTAAACTCTTAAAATCAAGCTTGTTAAACTTCACCCTGTTCCGTGACATGCCAGATATCGTGTGATATATTACTACGTAGGCCACAGGTTAACACAGATCACTGCTTTCAGGGTATTTTTGTGGAACAAACAAGTAGTCCTACAACCTTAGAAAACAAAATGCTGTAAAAATCAAAGCAGCATCAAATTATGAACCTGAGATCATATTAAGGCTGACCCTCCTAAGTGATTTTGAACTTAAGGAATTATTTTCCCCTCAGTGGACTCTTTTTCCTCCATACTTACTTCTGTTTTGTGTCTTGCTTGCTTGTCCCATGTTAAAAAAGTGCAGATTGGTCTACAGTCTGTTAGAATGAGCAGAGATATCGATGCTGCCAGCCGTAATAACAATCTGGAGACTACAAACATACTTAATTAATATGATAAAATATTTACTGTTCAAAACTTTGTTTAAAAAAGTAACATAACCTTAATGCTCCAAAAGAAAATCTTTCTTCCATTTCTAAGACTAAGTGGATAAATTGCTTAAGGCACCATATCCCATCATAGTAACACTCAGAGAATTGAGGCTAATGGAATAACTTAAATTTTGCAGTGTTTCACTAGCTGATAGAATTAATCTAGAAAATGCTTTTAAGAAGTGTGCTTTGTGTATTGTGGATATCCTGCTAGGTTTTGGGTTTTTTTAATGGAGAATTAAAATGTATCCATAATTCCCAAGCCATTTGTGAAAAATACAACAGAATCTAGTAAAGGAAGTTTGAATTCATTTCACAGGCACAGATGAGAGACTAGGCTGTCGAACTGCTCAATGGAGGGAGAAGTGTTTATCAGTTCTCTCTTTGGGGGGTGAAACAAACTGCTTTTGCCATAATTATGACTTGGCCCTTTCAGTTAGAAAACATGGGATTGGATGTGTGTGTTTTTATTTATTTTTTTCTGGTGACTGAATTTGGAATGGACTCCAAGCCTGTGACATAATTAGTACAATAGTGCAAATCAGCCATTTTTGAAAAGAGTAATTTACTCCATATGCAGCTTCTCAGCAAGAGCCCTCATTAATCAAAGAAGGCCATGTACATCAAAGTGTTCCTTGCTTGCTACAACAACATCCATCATACTGCTATTAAATGTGCTGTGGCAGGGCTTGATAAATATAATGCCTTTGATGTGCTGATAATTCTGTGTATTGGCATGTTGCTGCCTGGAACTCCCTGGGTATGCACAAAAATCTAAAGCAGCAATAGTCTGTGTTCTAAAATTATACCTAAGCTTACTCTTAACTCTCTCAAAAGCCAGTTATATCTGAAGCAGGACTCAAGTGCATTCACACTCTCGCTAATGCTTAATAGGGCTGATTTTTGTAAGTTCCCAGATATTGTACAATTCCTCTGTGGGAATATTTCCATATGGGATGCAGCATCAGCTGAAAAATAGCATATATTTGGTAAGCTACTGTTATTCAGCAAAATGAATGGATATTCTGTATGGATGTGCAGTATGAACTTAGTACAACATTTGACAGAGACCTGAACTGACAGGATAGGAAACAAAAGGATAAAATAGTGGGGGTGAGTGTAACCTTACTGCAAAGAATTTTTTTCTTATAAATAAATTGTTTTCACTAAAGTTAAATCTATTGATAGGCACTCAGTACTTAAGCATATAGCATACGATCCATTAGCTTATATTAATTAACTGCCTTCAGGATACAAATTGTCTGCTGCCAAAATGGGTGGCCAACAATTCAACCCCAGTGAGTAACAAAAATGGCCATGTAGCAAGATTTGCCGTGAGTCAGAGATGGGAAGTGAATTTTTGCTTCATTTAATTCACATTTTAAAGGTTCAGCTTTTTATTTATACGATCAAGAGCAGTTAAAGGAGAAAATGACTCATTGTGGATTTTTTTATATTAACTCTTCACTGGGTACATCTACATATGCAATTAATGTGATGCAATAAACTCTGGTGCCATTTGAGCTGGAGGAAACTACTTCTGAGTGCAGCGCCTACATGCGCACCTGGCACAGCAGCAATCTGAGCCTGGGTGGAGCAGGTCACTGGCTAGCTGGGCTGTCTGGGTGCAATTTATGCCCATGGTCAGTGTCCACATGTGCATTTCAGCACAGTAAATTGCTCCACCATAGTTAATTTACTGCATAGAGTTTATTTACTGGGTCCTAATGCATGTGTAAACAATGACGCTTTACTATGGAGCCAATGAGTCTACTCTGCAGTAAAGCTCATGTGTAGATGTGCCCATTAAGTCATAATTTGATGCAAAAATTGGGATAGAATTGGTATGGTTTTCCTAAGTGTTAACATAGTTGCACCATATGAAGCTGTTGGTTCTTTTTGCTGCAAATTTAGATGCTGTAAAAATTTCAATCTACCCCTGTTTGTGTTTGTCTAGACAGTGTGTGAAAGTGAAGTATGGAAAGGGTTGAGAGAAGCATACTTGCTAGTAGAGTCTACTGCAGTCCCAGTAGACTCAGCAGCTCCCACTCCATCCTACGACTGAGTCTATGTATAGGCATTACACGTAAACTGGTATAAGTGATTGGAAACCAGTCTAAACCTGTAGCAAAGGATGAACATGTGTTCTGTTCACTCCCAATCCAATCTGCGCAGCTTAGAGAAATCCATGAAGGTTTGATTGATACCGCCTCAGGCTTTTTGAATAACTGTACCTAGCCTCATAATATCTGCTGTCCCTCCATGTAGTCTTTCTGGTGTGTTTCAGGGGGTCAATGGATGTAGGTAAGCAAGAATTGTCACAGATCCCTTCTTTTCAGGGGAAATGCTGTCTCAGGAATTCCCTAAAAGCTTTGAACAGACCACTTTCTGTAGGACCCCCTTCAGCAAGCCCTAGTGTGGCTTCTAGGGGGCATGTTTCTTTGAGACCCTGGCTCTCTTTCAAGGGGGTGGAGGCAGGCAGCATCACCAGAGTGCCACATGACAGCAGACAGCTGTTTCAAGCAAGAGCCTTTATTGTGTCCCCACAGGTTTTACGAACAGAGTGCTAAACAACCTCCAAGCATCCTATCATCAGCTCAGCTGTTCCCTTGTCCACCCCCCACCCTCCCTCATCCTGTCTAGGACTCCTGCTTTCTCTCCCCTTTCAGACTCCTTTTCTTCTTGTCAGGCACAGTGTGCCACATTATCAACATAATTTAACAAAACTATGATAGTTAACCCCGGGACTAATAGGCATTCAATAAAATAAAATATAATGTTATTTGGAACTAATCAGAGAGCAGTCTCCAGGCCTACTGGTATGCTCACTATACTTTTCTTGGGGTGATAATAAGTGCTAACCCTGAGCCCTCCAAAGTGTTCACAGTAGTTTCATAGTTTCATAGTAGCTAGGGTCAGGAGGGACCTGAACAGATCATCTAGCCTGACCCCCTGCCACAGGCAGGAATGAATGCTGGGTTCACAAGACCCCAGACAGGTGATCATCCAACGTGCTCTTGAATTTGGCCAAGGTAGGTGCGAGGACCACTTCCCTGGGAAGTTGGGTTCAGATTTTGGCCACCCTAACTATAAAAAACTGCCTTCTGATCTCTAACCTAAACCTATTCTCCATCAGCTTATTACCATTGTTGCTCGTCACCCCAGGTGGTGCTGGGGAGAAAATGGCTCTACCTATTTGCTGTTGATCTCCCCTGATGAGTTTGTAGGCAGCCACCAGGTCCCCCCTCAGCCTCCTCTTGCTGAGGCTGAACAAGTTCAGGTCCCTCAATGTCTCCTTATAGGGCTTGTCCTGCTGCCCTCTCACCAAACAGGTG
>NW_017729002.1:9895989-9899040 GCF_001723915.1 Gavialis gangeticus | reverse complement strand
ACCACATTTCTCTTGAAGTGCGGTGCCCAGTACTGGATGCAGTACGCCAACTGCAGCCTGACAAAAGTCACATAGAGGGGGAGTATCACCTCTCTGGACTGGCTTGAGATGCCTCTTTGGATGCATAACAAAGTATGGCTGGCCTTGCTGGCTGGAGTCTTGCATTGGCGGCTAATGTTCATTTTGGAGTCAATAATGACTCCAAGATCCCGTTCCGCCTCTGTGCTTACAAGAAGGGAACTTCCCAGCCTGTATGTATGCTGTGGATTCCTTCTTCCAAGGTGCAGCACCCTGCATTTATCTACATTGAACCCCATCCTATTCTCATCTGCCCACTTTTGTATTCTGCCTAAATCTGTTTGCAGCCTCTCTCTCCCTTCAAGTGTGTCCACCTCACCCCACATCTTAGCGTCATTAGCAAACTTGGACAATGTGCTTTCACCCCCCTTGTCCAAGTTGCTGATGAAGATGTTAAGCAGTGCGGGCCCGAGGACCGAGCCCTAGGGTACCCCACTGCTCACATCTCGCCAGGCTGAGTATAACCCGTCCACCACTACTCTCTGGGTGCGCTCCATCAGCCAATTTTTTACCCATCCAAATGTGTAGGCATCAATGCCACAGTCACTTAATTTATTGATGAGGATGGGGTGAGAGACAGTGTCAAAGGCCTTCTTAAAGTTTAGAAAGAGTGCATCCACGGTGACACCATCATCCAAGGATTTAGTTACCTGGTCATAAAAGGCAACCAGGTTGGTCAGGCAGGACCTGCCTTTGAAGAACCCATGCGGGTTGCCCTGAGCATGATCTCCCCTGCTGGCCCCCCACAGATTTGCTCCTTGATGATTCTCTCCAAGATCTTCCTGAGCACTGAGGTGACGCTTACAGGCCTATAGTTACCTGGGTCCTCCCTCCTCCCTTTCTTGAAAATAGGGACCACATTAGCCAGTTTCCAGTCCCCCAGCACCTGCCCAGATGACCACGAATGCTCATACAGCCAGGCCAAGGGCTCCGTGATGACCCCTGCCAGCTCTCTCAACACTGCTGGGGTTCCTCACAAGAACTCCAGGTCAGAACTTAGCCCACGCAGGCCATAAGGATCTCAAAGCCCCCTCCCATTCTTCCCTTCCCACCAGATCATGCAGTAGACACTGGGTAGAGATGTCCCTTGCACAGCCCTATTTTTTTACCATGATGCATGTATGTGAAGGAAGAAGCAGATGTCAGCCCTCCTTGCCACAGTGAGCATGCCTGAATGAAAGAGAGAGAAAGGGAACCTACAATCTCTGGTTAGAATCTCCATTAGTAACACTTTCAAGATGGCAACCACAAGAATTTGCAAGGCTGGGCAAACTTGCATTTAATTCATTTATAGTTTGTATGTTTGTTTTTCCCCTCATAAACTCAAATGGACTATAACTTGTTGTCCTCTATTTCAGGGTGACAGGGTAAGGAGAGTGAGAAAAATATTGGAAACACTGAACGTGTTCTTCCTCTGTACAGCTCCTATCACAATGGGATACTGGTCTTTGGGCAGGGCTCCTAGGATCTATACAGTAATACAAATAGCTAGTATTAGAAACTTGGGATCTTGTTATCCAAGACTTGCAATGAAGCCCCATGGCTTATCTGCAATTCACCTTAAAGAAAAGCTGAAATAATAAGAATAATACAAATAATAATAATAATAATAAACATGTTCAGATTTGAGGCATCCAGTGTTTCTTACCCCTGAGTTCCATGTAGCAGCCCAGCATGCTAATGCTTACCCACTGCACTACATATGTACAAGTAGAAGTGTTAAAGCCGATGAGTACTCAGAAGCTTCACAATGTATCACAATTACAATGCCAGCTGTGCTAAACAACTGCATGCTCCTCCATTGTTAACATTCATGGGGCATTCAATCATCCTCTAAATGTCTCATTTGTTATCTGTGATAGCTGGCAGTAGGAAAATATGAAGGGACTTCAAGGCAGAGGATATGTGCTTCTGAAATGCTATCTTCAATAAATTGTTGGTTTCTTCATTACTCCTTTTATTAGCATTTTTTAACTTAAAATAAGTGCTCTGTGTAACTACTGTTCTCACTGTCAATATGGGTAAAAGCAAAAGCCATCGCAAGCAGACCTCTGAGAAAATAAATCTTCAACTGAAATTCTAAAGAAAGCTTGGACAACTCAGCTAAATTAGACCCTGTGTAAGACAGCAGAAGAGGGGATCAAAATGCTCCCAGATGGAACAATGATATTAATGTGGAAAAATATAATCTAAAATAATTTGGAGCTAGGTGATGGTTCAGTATGTGCTAATGGATTGCTATGTGTGATGGCAATATAATATACTATATTCCCAACAGACACTACATTCCCTAAGACGCTATAGTTCTGATGCTTCTTATGATCAATTGTGTCTATCCATTTTGGTCAGCTGTGTCTTCGGCGTGCTAAGAAAAGGCAACTGTGATGTATTACTAATTTCTCTCTTCCCACCCATTAAATTTGAAACACTGAGGTACCACTAAAAATACAGTCAAGTAAAACATCTTTTGAAATTCTTAGAAAATGACAATATGTTTGATTTGTGCCAGTCTTGGAAATGAGTGGGCTAATACCAGATTTTCTTGTATGCACCACACCTTGTTGTTGAAAGGCAAAATGTGGGGGGGGGAGATCTTTTATTGTAGTAACTGAGGATCCTGCTTTCTGTTCAAATTAAAACTAGATACAAACCAGCCATAGAGTTGTTACACATTTTCAGGCACTAACTTTGTAGAGGGTTGGCTCTTTTTGTAGTTGGAGGGACATTTTTATGGCACGATAATTACTTTGCATGTGTGGCTGGTCTAAATTTATTGCACAGTTAACCTGTTAATTTTGTAATGTATGTAATGTGTAACACAGGCCTGAATAGTAGCTGCTAGGGAACAAAGCCTGCTCATTGTCCTGCTCCATATCCTGTACAGGTTTTCCTTTCATTTTTCCCATAACTTGTAGAAATTTTCATACCTTATTTCTCTCATATAATGTGCACAGAAATTTCCAGGAGCTGTTT
>NW_017729002.1:9890198-9890989 GCF_001723915.1 Gavialis gangeticus | reverse complement strand
ATAGTAGCTGCTAGGGAACAAAGCCTGCTCATTGTCCTGCTCCATATCCTGTACAGGTTTTCCTTTCATTTTTCCCATAACTTGTAGAAATTTTCATACCTTATTTCTCTCATATAATGTGCACAGAAATTTCCAGGAGCTGTTTTACGGGAGAAGGATGTCTGTTGTATGTGAGAAAACACAGTATTTAATCTTGGAAAAATGCCAGGACAGAAAATGTATTGAGCCAATTAAATGAAGGTCACAGATAAATATTTCCATGTGCACAGCATGTTTAAGGTTTTGTAAAAGTTAACAAGTGATTACTAGGAGGTACCTCAGTATGAGTGACTTTAAATGGTCCGATTATGAGAAATTTCTTAAATTGTTCCCTTTCAAAAGTGACTTAAACTGTGAATGAAAAAACAGTGTCACTTTTTGAAAAGCTGCATTTGAAAATTCTGGTTTTCACTTTATACCTTGAATGGCTTCATAGCATTGCTCCTAGAGTGCATGCACAAAATGTACATCTTGAAGTAGCACTTGCTTATGTGTAGGGTCCTTTCCAACCACTTGGGAAGGATGCCCCTTACTTTAGGTCGCCCACAATTTAAGGAGAAAACTGACAGAGTTTAGGGAAATGGCAACAGGAATAGATACTTGGTATTCAAATCAATTCACTGTAAAGCAGCAGCAAGCCTTTCAGCAGAACTTTAACATGGGCACTGGATCACATTAAATGGCATTTCATAGTTTCATAGTTTTTACGGTTGGAAGGAACCTGAGCAGATCATCTAGTCTGACCCCCTGCC
>NW_017729002.1:9887419-9890187 GCF_001723915.1 Gavialis gangeticus | reverse complement strand
GTTTGGGTAGGGGGTCTATAGTAGACTCCCACCAATAGGAGTCTACTATAATTTCACACTATTTCAATACCTGGACGGTAAAATATCATGTAAAGGTTGTATTTTAGTCCCAAATACTCCTCACATAGGCATTAGGCGTCCTAGTGAGAAACCTAACATGCATACAGATATCAAAAGACACTTTATGGCTGTTGTTCAGATATAATAGTTTCAAATTGCCAACAATAATGTCTTTAAAAGCTCAAAGCAAAGAAACTCATCAAAGATTTTCTACTACGGATGACATGATAGCAACCTGACTCTTGTCATTTTTTGAAACGATGACTATTTTATAACAATCTTTGCATAACAGGGCAACACCCACTGACAGCACAGCAAAACCAGATTCATTACTGCATATTCATTCTTCCTGTTTTGAAACAGGTAGGCATTTTAAATTGTTTACTGCACATAGAACATTATACACCATTATTTGTCTATTACATAGGCAGAATACAGAAAAGGAGGTTTTCACATTACTTTAAACAGCAGTACCAAAGCCAAATTCTGACCATTTTTCACGGTTTTTCATAAAATGGATACATGTTGGTAGGCGCTATACAAGCAGTGTATTTGTGAGGCTGGTTTCTGCAGCATTTATAGTCCTTCTCTGTTCAGTCTGAATCTGGCAGAAGTGTTAATATTTTATTCCCAAAGGTCAGGATTGCAAGGTCCTGAGCATGAACCATGGGCCAGGATTTGCAAAAGTTTTTGCACATCTTATTATCTGCATGGCCCAACTTGGCATCTCTTAAAGGGGTCTGATTTTTCAATGGGTAGAGTCTCAGTAATATGAATATATTGGACACCAATTAAGGACTTAAAATTAGAGATGAGAAGTTGTAGAATCTCTAATCAGGAAGAAGCCATTAAGGTCTCAAGTCCATTGTTACCAGGAGACTTCTGTTGACAGTGGGATTTGAATCAGGTTCTTAAATAGTTGGTCTAGGTGCTGCCTTAGAATTTTGATTCACGGTTCAGCTCATATGATATTCCTGCAAGCTTAAGGAAGCCAGACTTATGAAGGAGGTGAGTCTGCTTCATGCTCCTCTCCTATCCCGAGCTCTTCATATACATGCATGTGTATTTATTTGGATACTAATGCCTAGAGAAATCAGTACTTTTTATAGTTAGATGTTAAATTGCTCCCTTTCCATAGTAGGGATGTTGGGCTTCAATTTTGTGGCACAATAGGGGATTTCACGTTGGTTGTTCCAAGACTGCCATGAGGTAATGAAGGAGGACTAAAATTAACCCTAATGTAACTCCATAATTTTGTTCTAGCAAACCTACAGCAGGCCTTACAAGCCAATAGGGAACTTTGAATTACTTAAGGGAAATGGAAGCATGCAAAACCTGAAGAAGATCTTTGCCTAACTGAACTATGTTATAAAAACATTTGACTCACTATTTTAAACATTTTAAATCACAGAAAAAATTATGAACTGGTTGAAATTGAGAAAGAAATAAACCCTGGTGCATTTTGTATGAGCGAAAACAAGTAAAAGGGCAAAGAAGAGTTGCTCTGACAGGACATGCGAATGTTTGTTGTGGTCAGGAATGGAAATATCAGAAAGATGGTGTGCCTGTAATAGTAAATGTAAGAACTAAAGAATTGGTGACAGAATCGCATCTCCAACAAATTAATGATGGTTACGACAACAATGCAAAAACAATGCAAGTGTCTGGATCACACAGTGGATAGTATGGAAACAAATACAGAATTTGAAGAATACTTATAAAATGAGGATATGGTTGACTTCAAAATGAAGGCTGGTATAGACATCATAATATGAAGAAATTTCAAGACCATTTGTAAATGTAAATTGAAATGAAGAGTGACTGTGTGAGTGATTACTGAACTATTGCCAGAGGAAAGGATTTAGAAATGATGGTTTCACAACATGAGAGTCGTTTAATAGTATGTTACCATTACAGTGGAAAAAAATGGGTTCACCACTGTTTACAAAATAACAGACAGGGATTAGGCAAAACCTTTGAAAAATGTGAAGGTCATTCTCACAGCTAATGTAAGGGAAGTGACATGATGGGTATGAACACAGCCATCAGGGAAATAATGGTACAATGTCTGCACAGGGTGCTCAGAACTTTTTAGTGGGATGAAAGTGAAACAACGATAGTAGCAAGAAAAAGGCATCGTATAAATTGGACAGTTATGTTAAGAGGAGAGGTGAATGCAGTTAATGGATTTCAGTATTTTGGCTCAGTGATCATGAATGATGGAAGGTTTGGAGAAGAACTGAAAAGAGGACTTGAAGGAATTTCTATAGAAGTACAGGATTGAAATGTCCCTAGGGAAACTAAGTTAGAGATGTTGAGGGCTTTATTTAATCACAATTGCATTTTTATACTTCAGGGACTTGGGTTTTGACAAATAGGGATTTGGGCCTCTTGCACATTGAAGAAATTAGATTTGTTTTTTTTTAAGACTAGTGTGAGAAGTTAAGAAAAGATCAAATAAGGAAGGCCCTGATCGCCTGATGGAGGACTACCACGCTCTGGGGTGCATGCGAAAGGAGATGGGCACACAGGTGGTTTTCTCTTCTATCCTACCAGTGAGTGGACATGGAAGACAGCATGCAACATGCATCACGGAGACCGACTGGCGGCTTCAGGAATGGTGTCTCAAGGCAGGCTTTGGCTTCCTCAACCATAACCGGCACATCACGACGAGAGACATGCTTGGATGGGATGGGCTCCACCTTTTC
>NW_017729002.1:9881920-9882419 GCF_001723915.1 Gavialis gangeticus | reverse complement strand
TAGATTTCAGGAGGGCAAACTTCAATGAGCTAAGGAGAATAGTCCAGGATGCACTGAGGTCCCAGAGGGGAGGGGAGCCAGGTGTCCAAGGAGAGTGGCCGCTCCTTAAGGAGACGATCCTCCAAGCCCAAAGGCAGGTAATCACAACGAGGATCAAAAGGAGCAGGAGGGCACACAAGCCCCCATGGCTCACCAAAAGCATCCGGGAATGTCTCCTACCAAAAAGGGAGGCGTACACCCAATGGAAAGGAAGGGACATCACCAGGGATAACTATAGTGCAGTTGCTCGGGGATGTAGTGGGGCAGTCAGGACGGCCAAGGCAGAGATGGAACTGGGACTAGCTTCCCAGATTAAGGACAATAAGAAGTGCTTCTTTAAATACATAAGGGGTAAAAAGAAGGTTCCGGGTAATGTGGGGCCCCTGCAGGACACGTTAGGAAATTTGGTCGTCACACCAGAGGACAAAGCCAACATATTTAACGATTTCTTTGCCTCCAT